>NC_136059.1:372555668-372870668 GCF_964261635.1 Lissotriton helveticus
TTCTAGTTACCTGTCAGCGGTTATCTGCCGTTGCTGCAAGCCTCGATGGCTGCAAGCACGTTGGTGAACTTGACCTGGTGACCACAATGGGTCCTAAGGCTGCAGGAGCGGACTGCCAGAAAGGAAAAGGCGCTGAATAATGGCAGCTAGGCCACAGGCTTTGGTGGGTTCGGGACCGGAGGTAGCAAGCAGTTCAGATCCACGCCAATTTCTGCGTAATTTGCAAATCACAGCACGCCTCAATCCATAGAGGATTGAGAGGAACCCCAATGATTAACATGCCACCTAAGGGCAACCCTGGTGGGTGAGGGGTCTCTAGAAAAAAAGTATTTTTTCTAGACAAGGAATTACAACAAATTTTTGCTGTATCCTATCTAATTCCCTATGGGCTGGTCTTCTTCGATATACTCTATTTTTGTCTAACTATGTAACTTTCAGGAGGATAAACCTAGCCTCTACCTCTGCCTCCCTCTCTACTTTGGTAACTAAGAATAATATGGAGCCTGTTAAATGGAAGTTGATGGATAAGTGGGGTAGGTGAGTAATTGTGGAGACTGCCAGTGGGAGTTATGGACTGTTCTATCGACGGCTCCAAACAGGATGACCAGAAGATACTGGAAGATCTGGAGGTGGAGTTAGCATCCTGGCCAGCTCCGTTGATATGTGGAGAATTAAATATACATTAGGAGATGGCATGCAAAAATGTGCTTAAATATTATGGGCAAAAGCCGCAAGTTCATAGAGCTGTAGCTTCATTAATGAATAGCCATGGGTTTATTGATTACTGGGATGTTAAGGGAGCCCAGGATCCCGGTTCCACATATTTTCTGCCCCACACAGTACGTATGTACTATTAGATTATTTTTTGGCCTCTACTAGCTTGCTGGACAGGGTGGAAATTAAGAAATGATCTCGGCTTTTCTCGGATCATAGCCCTTTAGTACTAGAAACTTCAGGGCAAGGAGACTCAGGCGCCAGATAAAATGGACGTTTGACAGGAAATTACTTTTTTTTTTTTCAAATCGTTTTTATTGAAGATATAGGAGATACAGGAGATACAAAATAAAACAAAGGGGTAGACATACACTTAATGATTCACCATAAAATACAGTCAGTAATGCATGGGATAGTACAGGTGATGTAATTGAGATAAGTGCTGGATAAACAATTAGATAGCATTCATGTAAAGCATCTACAGAAGAGTTAACAGAGATACTGTCTGAGTAGAACAATGACTAAATCGACCATGCATCAAGTAATAAGCCCGTGGTGTGAGTGTGACGAAGAAGAGAGAAGGAAAGGAAGGAAGGAGATCGGGGGGGGGGGGGGGGGTTAAGACGAAGCAGCAACAACTGGACTTACGGCATGCATTACAGGAGTACTGGCCAGTGTGACAGCCTAGGCCATGTTAGGGTCATGAAGTGTGTCATCCAGTGTGCCAATCAGGGCACCTAAGGGGGATCATAACATAGTTCCAAAGAGTCAAGTAAACTCCAGAGCTTGGTGTGGGGTTTTCGCCAGGGGGAAGTATGTAGGGAATCGTTGTCTGCTCCCCTCAGTGAGGTTAGCCATTCCTGCCATTGAGCAAAGGAAACATCCGCAAAACCTTTCCACTTGCTCAGAATAATTTTGCACGCCAGTGTGAGCATAAGATCTAGGAGATACCTGTCTTGCTCTCTGTTCCTCGATGTAGTCATCACGAAGGATAATGAACAACTAGAAACCAGAACGCACTATAAGCCTACCGCCAAGAATAACCTCCTCAAGTTTGAGAGCTTTCATCCGCGTCCACTGAGGGAAAATCTCCCTTACGAACAATTTCTGAGGCTGAGACGTAATTGCAACAAACTCACGGACTATAAAAAACAAGCATCTGACCTGACGGAAAAACTACAGGTCCGTGGATACCCAACAAGGATCATAAACAAATGTCAAAAACGTGCAAGGAACCAGCCAAGAGAAGCCCTCCTTGAGAAGAAACCCCCAAAAGGAAAGACAATACCACTCACCTGTGTTACCACATTTAATGCCATCTCTAACCAAGTGTCAAAGAGCATTAATAGACATTGGTCTATTCTCCTAACTGGCAATCTCCGCTGGGAAAAGCCTTTGTTCTCCTATAAAAAATCACCCAGCCTAAAAGACAGCTTAGTAAACACAAGACCGAAAACAAAACAAAAACTGACAGCAACTCCCTAACAAAGATTTGGGGCCTACCCGATGTCACAGGACATTTCCGCTGTGGTAACTGCAGCGTGTGCCACCTCACAAATGACACCAAAACTTTGAATATTGAGACTGGCAAAGTGTGGAGACAACAATCCCACACTAATTGTAACAGCTGTAACGTTGTGTATCTGATAGAATGCACATGCAACAAACGTTACATAGGAATGACAACAAGAAAGGTCAAACAGAGAATCTGTGAGCATCGCAGCACCATCCGTTGCAAGAAAAACGCAACAAGACTGACAGACCATTTTCTTGAAAACAATCACACGCCCAACGACATGAAATGGACAGTGATTGAGCAAATCACCCCCGGTCCGAACTTGCAGAAACGCCTGTATGAGAAAGAACAGAGATGGATATATAGACTATCCACCCATGTCACAGGACTGAATGATAACATCCCATGGGCCAGTGTCATGTAACCTGCTGTTCAAGAATCAGGTGCACAATATGAGCTTGTAGCAACATTCCGCTCTTTACCCGTGCATTACCAGGGCATCCCATGTCCCAATTACCTTTGTGCCCCAAGTAATACAATATGAGCTTGTAGTAACATTCTGCTCTATACCCGTACGTTACCAGGGCACCCCATGTCCAATTTACCTTAGTGCCCCAAGTAATATTCAGATCGCCCTGTAACTATAAATCTAATGCCTAGGAAGGAAACTAACTGTATTAGTCTTCTGCTTTTTTCCAAGTACATTTAATCACCCTGCACTTGGAGCAGAATCACATTTCCGTTTTTCCTGTTGCTTAAACCTTTATTACAACCCTCCGTTATTCTCGTATTTACAAACTACCTTGTTGCCTAGCAACGCCAGCCACAAGGTATTGCTTAGTCCTATCACTATTTCCATGCACGTAGCAATGCGTCATCACGTTCAACCCCGCCCATCCCGGAAACCGGTCCGACTCTATTAATCCCTGCCGGGTGTATTACAACTTTAACGGGGAGACACGGAGAGGCGAGTAGGTACTTGGCCATTGCACAACGCAGTAACTGTAAGTTATTTTATCCTCCGATGGCCCTAACATCGATCGATTACCGGTCGACAACATGTTAGCCCCTTTTGTGAGACGATTGTTTTTCTTCCCCTTCCTCGACAGAATACGTTACTTTGCGAGGTTTTTTCCTTCCCTCTACCCCGTGAAGCCCAAAAGACCCGAAGTAGCAGTAAGCCTTGATTGCCCTTTGGTCTTTAATTGTGTGGTGTGTGTCTGTTTGTCTAGTGTGAATGTATGCATAAGTGGTTAACGATCTCACGTCGTTGTTTATTCACGCTAATTTTGTAGTGAGGAGTCGAGCCACGCACAACAAAATGCTGAGTGCTGTCGACTGATGAAATAAAGACTTATCAATCACTGAGCACGCCGATATTGATACAGTGTGCGTGTTCCAGCCTCAGGCAGGCTCAGTCTTAGTTTCACAAAAATTGTGGGCACCATCATTAGATATACAATGATGAGCAGTCTTACATAACACAACCGATAATAATGAGTTCTGAATGGGATGCACAGTAAGTAAGCAGACACGCGAGAGTCAGCACGGCACGACGTTACAGGCTTGTAACATGTATATTCGTGACCTTTTTTCTTTTCCTCCACAGGTCTTATTTGCTTTTCTCCCGCCCATTTGGGTGTGAGTATTTGACTACGACAGATTTTTGTCTGTAGTCGTAAGGAATTTAGGACTGGCAGGACGTTAGTGTGTCCTGACCACCCACCTTCCTTTTGGTCCTGACAAAAACCCGGTACTTCCACCTAACGGGTTGAAACATGTAGACACTACACATAGTGATACACATGGTCATAATATACCTTTCTGTATCCATACACTTGATTTTAATATTGTCCAGTAGCTTGCAAATAAAATTCTTTTTCACACAAGTATACCAGGACAATTTTTTAACACTTTTTTGTTCACTTCACACACACACAAATACCAGCTCCACTGTAATTCAGGTGTCGCAGCACACCCTGATGGCACTCGGCTATCAGGGTGGCCCCGATAATGAAGCATGTCACCAACCAGGTTGGTGAGTGATGGGTTTTTAAACAAAAGAAGAACTCTCTTCCTTTTGTAGTCATCCCACTCAGATTGTTTTTTCTAAGCAGTCTCTGATGGTACTCCTCTTATGTTTTTGAAGTATCCATGGGCTGCCAGGAGAGAGGTATCCGCAGCCGCGCTGATGATCTGATTTGATACCATCATGCCCTCATTCAGAACCTCCTGAAATTCCTCTTGCTTGTCCCTAGGGAGGAGTTCAACAAACTACTGCAGAGACTCCCATAAGGAGCGGTCATATCGGCCCAAGAGAGCAGTTGAGCTTGCTGCCATCACGGAAGTGGCTGCCGTGCTGCAGACCTTCCTTCAAGCCAAATCTAGTCTGCAGCTTTCTTTGTCCGGTGGAACAGTGGACGATGGCGCCGTAGAGTGCTGTTTCTTAGCTGCCACCACTATCACCGAATCCGGTGGAGGATCCGTTCGAAGGAACACAGGATCCGAGTATGGGGGCCTGTAATTCTTCTGAAGTTGCGATGGAGCCGACTTCACAGAGGCAGGCGTCAGAAACAGTTCCATAGCCGGTTCCTCCAAACCGGGCACTAATGGAAGGAGAGGTCGAGACAGTTGTTTCCGTTGCCGCATCTCAAAGATTACGAAGGTGGGCGGGGCAGGCACAGCCAGTGCGATGCCCAGTTTTGCCGCTCCTCGCAACAGCACGTCCTAAAACGTGGCGATGTCATGGACTGGTGAAACCCTTGTTGGTGGAGAGTCTGACAGGGTCAGCGAATATCTGCCACGACTAGAGGAATACGTGTCCCTGGTGTACCTGGACTGTGACCTGTCGGGGATGTGACAATGTTGAGATCTGGTCGATGATCTGTGCCGACTGCAAGAGCGATGTCTTGTACGAGAGCGAGATTTCTGCCTTCTGGGTACAGCTGAAATCACCGTCACAGGCTGAGGTTGAGGCGGGGGTGGGGGTGGGGGTGCCGCTGGTGCCACTGGTGCCAAAGGCAGAGGTTGAGGAGGAGGAGGAGAAGGTGGTGGTGGAGGAGGAGGAGGAGGAGGAGGCAGCGTCAGAGGTCGTGGAGGCGACAGATGAGGGCCCACAGGTTGTGCTGACTCCGGAGATCTAGATGCTGAATAGGTCCTGGAGTAGTCTGAGTCCGAGGTACGAATTACACTCCTCTTCTTGCAGGCCGGCCTTGAGGAGGGCGCTCCTGATGACGAACGCCGGTGCCGCTGTGATCTAGTACTGTCTGAAGTGGAAATGCTGACCACCGAGGGTGACCGGCTGCTAGAAGACAAGCTCCTCCTCGACGTCGATTTTCTCGACGTCAACTTCTTCCCTCTCGGCGTCGACTTGCTCCTAGACGGCGATGATCGCCTTCTCCATGGCGATCCGCTCGTCCACGGCGAACGGCGGTGTCGTCTCGACGGCGAGAGCCGGTGTTTTCGGGACTCAGACCGGGATGAAACCGGTTCTGCCCCCACTCTGGCGGGAAGACAGGCGGGAAAACCTAAATGAGGAAAGGAGGTGTGCCAGCCTCTGCCAACCCCAGCCCTCAGATGGTGGAGGCGAGGTGAACCACAACTCCGGTCTCCCGTCATCTTGAGGATGGGGAGCCCTACCCAATCAGAGACAGGCTCCTGCCCCCCTCCCATTAGAGATCAGCAGGATAAGGGGTGTACTCACCCCAGGGTAGGGACCCATTGGTCCCCGACTTTCCCCTACCTGTAACGCCCCTAAATTTAGTATTTCTTCCTCAGTTCCCAATTACGAAACTAACAAGAAGAACAAGAAGAAGACGACCTGATGTGCAGCTGCGATCAAGAGGACGAAACCAACTGACTTGGCCCCAGCCCTACCGGCCTGTCGACCTTTGACCCTGCTCCTGCTAAAACCCCGGCATCTCCTGTGGTCAGCAACCTCAAAAACCCCGGAGGACCGGACTGCCTTGCTCATCCAAAGACTGGGACTCCCACAAGCAGTGGTTCTGCTCAAAGATCTACAACCCCTGGTGCCAGCCAGGAACCGCGAATCCAGCACACTCTGCACCCGCCGAGCCCGGCCCGTGCCTGAGTAGACAACGACCTCAAGGACGTCCCCCCGGCGACTGTGACCCCGAATCGAGCAACCAAGAACCCTCCTCAACGCTCCTGACTATGCCTGCAGCCTCACAACAAGGGGCCCCTCCAACTGTGACCAGCAGAGGGTAAGATTTCCCGACACCAAAAGACACCCCTGCACCCGGTGTCCCACAGCCTCCTGTGCTCAACTCCTGGGTGTCTACCTAACCTACAGTTTCCCAACTTACATCTCGAAGTGGTAGTCGCACCTGAAGAATATCCAGCCCGAGCTTGCAGCTTTGTTTGTCTTGCAGCTTTCCCATTGAATTACATTGGGAGCCAGACGGCCCAAAAGCACCCTGCACCCAGCCGCCCGAGTGCCACTGGAAGTGCAGCATCTGTTCTATTCTACTTCCCCACTTGCCCTGTGTAATTGACCAGGAGCTCAGCTCCCACAGCTGAATGTCCTGCCTGCTAGCAGTCACCAACCAAAGACCCCCTACCCGCTATAGGCTAACATTGGCCCTACTCACTCTGCACCCGGCTGCCCCTGTGCCGCTGAGGGTGTAACAACTGTACCTATCTGAACCTGGAAGACCCCTAAGTCTACCCCAGAACCTTAACTCTGCCAGTCGAGTACTTACCTGAAAGCCGAAAACTCACATTTTCTTCATAGGGTAACATTGTCTGGTTTTCACTTGGAAATTCTTTGAAGTGTCGAGTTTTGCAACTTTGAAATATTCACTAAAAATCATCCAATCAACGAAAACAAACTTACTCACCTGTTTCCAGGAGAGATCACGGTGCTGGATCTTTGTGCCCAGCACTGACCCTAAAAAGTAATTACAACTGTGATTTCCCGAGTACCTGATTTCCTTCCATAGGATAACATTGCCTGGCTTTTGCCAGAAATTCTTCTAAGTGTCGATTTTTGAAAAATACAAATATTCCTTGAAAATCGCCTACGTAACAAAAAAGATTTATTTCAACTGTTTACAGGAGATGCACCAGGGCTGAATCCAGGATCCAGCCCCGAGTAAGAAAAACCTATGCAAAGTAATTAATATTGCATTTACTTAGAAATTCTAATAGAGCTCAATGTTATAATTGCGTTTAACTTGTGTTGCATATTGCAACAACTGTAACCATTGCATTTAGAAGTTTATTGCTCATTGAAAGTATTCAATTGCAACATCTCATTCTGAGAAAGTATTTTAATACCTACTTGTTGTTCTAAAACAAAACAATATATTGTTATATACAAAACAATTGGCATAGAGTTCAGTTTTTGAGTGTGTGAGACCATTTGCTGACTGAGTGTCTACAACAAATGCTTTACACTGTCCTCTGATACTGCCTTACTGCTCGACCAAGCTGTCACTTTAGAGAGTAAGGTTATATCTAACTTTAACCTCTGCCAAACCTCTGGGGACTGTGGACTCTGTGCACACTGTACCTTACTTTGGTGCAGTATATACAGAGCCACTTTCTTACAGTCATCACAAACTCAACAGTACCATAATGGCTGCACTGAAAACTGAGAAGTTTGGTATCAAACTTCTCAGCACATTAAACCCACACTGGTGCCAGTGTGGGATTTAATGAAAAATGCACTCAGTGGGCATCTTAAAGATGCCCCCTGAAAAATGACCAGTCTCCGATGGGTTCCCTGACTGGGACACAACAGCCTGCAACCAAGAGACATGTTTCTGGACCCCTAGTGTGGGAGCCTTTGCTCCCTGAACCAAGAAACAAAGCCTTTCCTGGTTGAGGTATTCACACCTCCCCCAGGCCAGGAAGAGCCATCAGTGGCAGGGGAGCTTCAAAGCCCTTGCAGCCTTTGTAATGCTATGAAGAGCAGCCCCCCTTCCTGTCTCCCCTCCTTTACGGCGGGAAGACAGGCGGGAAGAATTAGCCAGCCCAGAAGGTGTGCCCACCTCTGCCAATGCCACCCCACTGGTGGGGGAGGCGAGCTGAAGCCCACGTTTCAGTGCCCGCTATCTTGCAGATGGTAGGCACTGCCCAATCAGGATTAGGAATTGTGCTCACACTCCTACGTGGGGTGAGCACACCAAGGGTGTAGTCACCCTAAGGTCAGTAGTCCATTGGCTACTGACCTCGAGATCCCTAAAACGCCCCCTAAATACTGTATTTAGGGGGCAGCCCTGAACTAAGAAGTCAGACAAGAAACCACAAGAAGAAAAGAAGAAGGACCGAACAGCCGTTCCGAAGCTAACAAGAGGTAGACGCCTACTGACTTGCCTCCAGCCCTACCGGCCTGTCTCCACCTCACTCTGCTCCTGCAAAATCCTGGTGTGTCCTACAGCCAGCAACCTTGTTCACCTCCAAACTCTGGCCCCGGCCGGGAACCGCAAATCTGTCCCACTCTGCACCCACCGTCTACGGATCGAGCTCGAGCGGGCAAACATCACAAGGAGGTCTCCCCTGAGATCCTGACCGCAGATGCGGAGATCCCTGACCTACCTCAAGCCTTCAGCCGTCACCTGCAGGCTAAATCCGGAAGGTCCCCCCCAACCACGACCAGGAGCTAGTAAGGTCTCCCATGGCCATTGGAGTCCAAGCAGACAGTGCCTAGCCAACCCACAACATCCCAAATTACCTCTCCAAGTGGTGGTCGCACCCAGAAGACCTTTGTCTCCGAACCTGCAGTGGTTTTGAAAACCGCAGACTCCCCATTGAAAGCTACAGGGCTTCTGACGCCAAAACTGCACTCTGTACCCGGCTGCCCCAGTGCCGCTGAGGGTGCATCTTTTGGGCTGGCCTAAACCCCATTTGCCCTGAGCGGAAGTCCAGGAGCTTTGCTTCCACAAACAAGTGGTCTGCTTGACAGCAGCCACCAAACGTAGGCCCCCTATCGGATAACATTGGGCCTCAGATCTCTGCACCCGGCCACCCTAGTACCGCTGAGGATATAAAAAGAGTGCATTCCTGACCCTGGGGGACCCCTGAGTGAACCCCCACAACACCAACTCCCACAACCGAATACTTCCCCTTAATGCGATAACACTATTTTCTTCCATAGGATAACATTGACTGTTTTTCTGTGAAAAGTTTCTAAGTGTGGAGTTGGTAAATCTATGAAAAGCTTTTTAACTTTAACCAAATAACCAAAACCCAGTCAAGTATCCAGGTATACTGCACTGTGTAAGAAAAGTAATCTCAAAAGTAACTTACCTGGAGTTTTACTAAAAAGCCTATACAAAGTATCTGTACTGTATTTCCAAAGCATTGTATTTTCAGTAACAGTACGGTAATCAAAACCTAGTGCATATACAATTGCAATTCAAACTGTTTACAAACTGCATTACTACTGTAAAGTATTTACTGCATACCTGTGCCAGGCTAGCTTGGTTCTAGAAAAATAAAATAACAAAAAATATTTTTATACAAAAACAATTGGTCTGAAATTCAGTCTTTTAGTGTGTGAAATCATTTGCCGACTGAGTGTGTACAACAAATGTTTAACACTGTCCTCTGATTAAGCCTTACTGCTTGACCACACAACCACAAATAGAGAATAAGGTGCTATCTAACTTTACCTCTGCCTACCTTTGGGGTTCCACTGGACTCTGTACATACAATACCTCACTTTGGTAGAGTATATACAGAGCCAGCTTCCTACAGCGCGTTTTTGTGTCCGAGCAGAGATTTTCGGTTCCGAAGCATGATTTTGTTTTGGAGCAGAGGTTTTCGGCTCCGAACTAGACTTGTCCTTCGATCCAGATGGTTTCAGATCGGAAGATGATTTTGTTCGACTCGGTCTCGAGCCAGAAGGCTTGATGGTCTGTTTCAGTGCCGAGCCCCTAGGCAGGGCGTCGGAAACAATGTCTCGGTGCCGACCTTGGCCAGAAAATTGTTCTAAGTGTGGAGATGGTTTTGTATGAGAACTTGAAAAACTGCAAATATTTAAAAAACTGCTTTACTTACCTTTTCTCTAGGAAATGTCCCAGTGTGATATCTAGGCATATCACACTGAGTAGAAAAAGTAATCCATAAAGTAATCTGAAAAGTAATCAAAATGTATCTAACAGTAATTTCCACTGCATTCAAAAGTATTTACATACCTGTAACAAAGTAATTTTCATTCAGCTTGCTTGTATTGTTCAACTTGCCTTAAAAAGTATCACTTACACTTACCTCTGCCAGGCTTGCTTGGTTCTAGAAAATAAATATATCTAAATAATATTTTTATACAAACAAATTGGTCTGAGTTCAGTCTTTGAGTGTGTGACATCATTTGCTGCCTGAGTGTGTACAACAAATGCTTAACATTACCCTCTGATAAAGCTTTACTGCTCACCCACAATACCACAAATAGAGAGTAAGGTGTTATCTACTTTTACCTCTGCCTACCTTTGGGGTTCCAAAGGGCTCTGTACACACTATACCATATTTTGTATATAGAGCCAGCTTACTACATCATGTGGCTGGAAGGTCTATGGCGGTACCTCTTGGCTCCTCAAAATCATACACTGTCACCATTGCAGCCCTCCTTTCTATGTCACGGGGGACTTAAGTAGACCGTTGACCAAGCAGAGCCCGTTGGTGTCACAGTGAGACCAACAGCAAGTGTGCCTCTTGAACTTCGCATGTCAATTTCCACTGCCTGACTCTGAGCCCAAAATAAATATTAATGATCCCTTTTCAATCCCCAAGTCCACTACGTCACCAGCGACCTGGACTATGGCAGGCCAAACCAGCCCCGCTAGCAATCAAGCCACCCCTTCTATAACTCCAAACACAGCCCACCCTGGCCAGCAAGCCCCACCTCCCTCAGTGACTCCTGCTGTAGCAGGTCATGCCAGCACTGCTAACACTCAAACCACCTCTTCCACGACTCCTAGCACAGTCTACTCATACCCTCCTACACCCCCATCCGCAGACATCCACTCCTTGCACTCCAGAGATTCCAAAATAATTCAGAGCCTCGACTCCTCCATCCTCGATCTTACAAACCTCCTCCACCTCGCCGAACTCTCCTTCGCAAACCTCATGCATTAGCCGGCCTCCGTTCCAATCCCAGAGATCCCCATACGCCCTCTACCAACAACCTCGAGGCACCTTCGCCCTTCCAAGCACACTAGCTGCCTATCTGAGGAGGAAACCCTTGACCTCGCCCTCTCCTACAACCTCTCACTCACCACAAAAAATCCACTAGATCTCACTGAAAAGGAAATCCAGGACTTTCTTATGGACCATAATGCAGCCCCTACCTCTCCTTGTCTACCCGACGTGAGTGCCGCACACCCCATCTGCACGGTCGCTATCGACCCACACAGATCAGCCCCTCCCAGTAATAGAAGGGTGCTCAGTAGCAACCTTGCACCAGTGACCCTGTCCGCCCCGACCCCCGCCACCACTCCCCTCCCTACTCTGACGGGTCTCTTAATCAACTGCCGTTCTGCAGTGAAGCATGCGGCCGATGTCACTGCCCTCATTCTGAACAACACCGACATAGCCATTCTAAAAGAATCATGGCTTAATGATGCTTCATCCCCATGCCTCGACCTCTTAATCCCCCCCAACTTTAACATAGCCAGGCTCGACAGACCACATAAAAAAAAGGGGGCGGGATTGCATCCATCGCACGAACCTCCTTGTCACTGAGCTATTAACGGACAACACCGATTCCTGCGAATATCTAGCCCTCTCAGTCTGCAGTAGCACCATCCACTTATGCAACCTACACATCTTTTACCACCCACCAGGCACTAACGAACCTTTCACTGACTACCTCATGGAAGTCATCACGACTAAGAACTCCCAAAACACCAAGGACATTTTCCTCGGCGACTTCAACCTGAACTGGAATGACCTTAAGGATCCCCATGTCAACGCCATTAAAGACCTCTTGGCCGATCTTGCCCTCTTCCCAACCCACTCGAAAGGAGCCACTCTAGACTGGATCATCTCTAAGGAGACTACCGTCAAGCTCACATCGATTGACCCCTGCGACTGGCATGACCACCATGCCATTGCCTTTCTGCTACCTAGCACCCGCAAGACAAGGACGCCTCAACCGGTACTCCCAAAACGCTGGGTCAGAGACACCAAAAACCTAGACATCAACAAACTAGAGATCCGCTGCAAATCCGACCTCCCCCCCCCCCAACCGCAACATTACCTTGGTCAGTGACCTCAATGATCACTACTCTGCCACAATGTCGAGCATCTTGGATGACCTAGCCCGTTTTAAACTAAAAATAACTCAAGTCAGAGATAGAAACCCATGGTTCACTGGTGCCCTCAACGACGAGAGAAGATCCCTCCGGCAATATGAAAGAATCTGGAGACAGCATCCCTCGGCAGATCACCTAAAACTTCTTCGCCAGGCCAGAAATACCTACAACAAGAACATTGTCAACTCAAAAAAAGAATTCTTCAGAGCGGAACTAGGAAATGCCCAGAACAGACCTCGCAAACTCTTTGAGATGGTCAAACTCCAATCGAATAAACTGTCTAAAACAGCGAAAGAAACCCCCAAGTCGCTCATCTCCTCTGAGGATTTCTCCTCATTTTTCGCAAACAAAATCAAAACCTTAGATACTGAACTCAAGGCCGCATCCTTCCCCCCTCCGAACTTTGACCTTCTGCCTCCTCCCTCCTTGCCGTCATGGTCCTTACCGAAGAATTTAGCACACTGGTCCGAATTTTCACCCTATGATGAAGTCGCAGTCGCGAAAATCCTTTCCTCCCTGAACCCCAACAACCATTAAAATGACCTGCTCCCTTCAAACTGTCACGCGACCATTGCCAAATCCATCATTCCCAGCTGGACTGCAATAATCAACGCCTCCCTTCGACAGGGATCAATACCGACCTCGCTGAAAGCAGGCCAAGTCCTACCCATTCTGAAAAAGCCGTCGCTGGACCCAGCCTCCCCAGACAACTTTAGACCAATCTCCAACATTCCGCTCCTGGCTAAAGTGCTGGAAAAGTGTGTACAGATACAGCTAAGTCACCACATCAACAACTTCCATCTACTCGATGACTGCCAATCCGGCTTCCGACGGGGGCACAGCACCGAAACCACCATGCTCCACATCGTAGATGACGCTGTTCAAGCCCTTGACAAAACCCGTCTCCTGATCCTCCTTGATCTATCATCGGCCTTCGACGCGGTCAACCACGAGATGCTACTCAAACACCTCAAACTAAGGACGGGATTAGATGGCACAGTCCTAGATCGGTTTAGCTCCTACCTCCAAAAACGATCGCAGAGATTCCTAATCAATGACAAACTGTCCGCCCCCTCCGTGGTCATGGTGGGAGTCCCTCAGGGATCAACATTGTCCCCCACCCTTTTCAATCTCTATCTGGAACCCCTTGCCGAAGTCCTGCGCACTGCAAATATCTCCTTCCATATGTACGCTGATGACACTCAGATAAAAATCTCATCTCTTGCGGAGATCCTCACCCTGAATGAGGCCCTGAAGCTGACCGTCAGATGGCTCTCCTCCAATCAACTCAAACTCAATGCTAAGAAAACTGAGTTCCTTCTAATCTCCCCGCCCAAGAGCAACCCTGAGATCCAGACATGGATTACAGCTATCACAGCCTTAAACTGTTCCCCGACCATTGTGAAATCGGCCAAATCTCTGGGAATTACCTTGGATTATAACCTAAATATGCGAGACCACATCAACGCAATGGCCAAATCTGCCAGATTCCACCTGACCTACCTATGGGAATTGAAACCCTTTCTAGACGCTCCTGACCTAAAACTCGCAGTCCAATCATTAGTTCTCTCGACTGGAATATGGTTGCTCCACCCTCTCCGGCTTACCCAAGTTCTCGCTGGCACCCTTAAAAGCCTGCCTCAACGCAGCCGCCAGACTACTCACAGGCTTCAAAAAATTCGATCACTTCACTCTTCACTTGAAAGCGTTGAACTGGCTCCCCATCAAGGCGAAGATTCACCTCAAGCTGGCATGCATCACGCACAAGGCCCTACACTCTAACTCCCCGGCGTATCTCGCACAGAAGCTTATGTTATCCGGAGGAAACAGAAACTCCCGATCGGCCAATGCTCTCCTACTCCGGCCTGCACGCTTTAGGAAAACAAAAACCTACAATCGGGCTTTCGCCAGGACTGCACCAAGAATATGGAACTCCCTCCCGTCTGACATCAGAAAAATCCCCTCCTTAGCACGCTTCAAAAAAGAGGCCAAGTCCTTCCTCATGGGTAAATTCCTTGGCTAAACCCGTTCCCACTGCCACCTGAGAGACTATTGCCTTAGCCTGCGACCTTCTACATTACTCTTGTGATTGTTGTAATATTTTGTCCCGTTGTATAGCTTATCCTATCCCTCAATGTACAGTACTGTATGATATCCTGCCCTCCTACGACCCCTTGACTCTGTAAGCTCTCCGATGTACAAATCTCCTGTATACTGTTTTGACCTGCCTTGACCTTGTATTACTTCTATGAATCAAGTTCGCGCTCTATAAAACCTTAAAATAAATAAATAAATAAATGATACAGAAACACATAAGGGATTGTAGTACACCAATGAAATTAAATGAAATGAAATGAAAATGCGTTTTGTAAAGCGCAAATAGTTGCCCGGAGGCGTCCAAGCGCTGTGACTGAAAGGTGTACTTACGATACGGGGGGTGGAGGGGGGCCTATTTATTAAACAAAAAAGTTTTCAATTGTTTCCTGAAGGAAGTTAGGTCTGGATTGGACCTTAGGTGGAGGGGGAGAGTGTTCCACAACCTGGCCACATTTAGAGTGAAAGAGCGGCCTCCCACTCTAGTCCGTTTAACCTTGGGCACAACAGCAAGAAATGAGTTGGCTGAACGCAGCTGTCTGCTGGGGAGGTAAGGGGTGATTAAAGGGAGATTGATTGCTGGACCAGTTTCCCAGAATGACTGGTGGGCAATGCAGAGGGACTTGAAACTAATCCTGTCCCTAACAGGGAGCCAATGCAATGTTATTAGTCCAGGTTTGGCAGAAAGCCTACGGGGATTTGCAGTAAGGTGCGGGCCGCACAGTTTTGAATAACTTGCAGTTTCCGCAATGTGGAGTCAGGGGCTCAAAGATAAAGTGCGTTTCCAAAATTCCTGTACGACAGTTTGTTTGGCCTTGAATGGTAGCAGGGGGTGTATCCTCCTTAACATTCTGAGAAGGCCAAAGCAGGTGGCAGATAGCTTGACGGCCTGATAATCTAACGTTAGGGACCTATCCAGCCAAATGCCCAGACTCTTGATGGCATTCTTGGGAGCTGGAGGGGGACCCAAACAGGCTGGCCAAATTGAGCCCATCAAAGATGGAGCCGAGCGTCCCAACAGCATGACCTCGGTCTCGTCCCCATTAAGTTTGAGACAAGACCGGGTCATCCAGCTGTTCACTTCGCTCAGGCAACCCGCCAGATCTACCATAGCCGCAGAGCCCTCGGCCTGCGTCAGAGACCACCAGCTGGGTATCGTCCGCATAGGTAACGATCTTAATACCATATGGACGGACGATCCCAGCCAGTGGCCTCATATAAACGTTGACCAATGGGTTAAGACAGATGGCAGCACTAGGAGCTTGAGTATACTATGCTAAATACCTTGACCTCAAATGTGTATTTGCATGGCATAGTAATTCAGACATGAAGAAAAATGTCCATGCATTCACAAACTTACAAAGGTAGGCACTGCCTGCATAACTGACCAAAGTGAGCATCAGTTCTAGAATGAACATCGCTGCACATTGTTTGTAAAAAGCAAATGGCATAACCCAAGTTGCTGCACCACAAATTTCACCCAATAGAACTTTTCTCTCCATTAGTCGGTGGTTCATGGACATTGCTTTTTACCACTCACGGCATGGCCATCAATACTACTGCAACCCAAATGGATAACCAAAAGCCTCCTTTAGGGCAGTTAGCTCACCAGGGAGACTGGAGTGAAACACTGCCGTTGTTAATTTGCCTTTAAACAAAGACCTACTAGTGTTTATAATAAAAGCACTCACTGGACACTAAATCTATGTTATGTATGTTGTCATGCTCCATTGAAGTCCCTAACACATTATGAAGAAAGATTTGACTGTGCAGCTTCACTAGCCCTAGAGAGTCAAGTAGCCAAAGGGAGTAATTTTTTTATATCCATCTGGAACACAACAGTACTAATGAGACATCCAAACACTAGTGGTAAACTACAATACCCATCAAAGATAGTGAACAGTTAGTAATATCTGCTCCAAGAACTAGAGAAAAAGGCTGACATTGCCTAATACCCTACAAATTACATTCCCTGAATCTCAAAGAAATTTTCTTTCGTTCTGACAAATAATATTACAGCGACATATGAGATTAAAACTGAAAAGTGAAACTATGAACAAAATCAAATATGCAACTGCTCAAACTAATTATTATATATCAAACTGAAATTCATTTTAATAATTGACTTACCATGTGCAAGAGCTCGCCCAGAAGAATTGTTCCCCTAACAGTTACTGTGTCTTCACTGCTTGTAATTACTTCAACCAGGCCCTTTGAAACAATAAAATATGCAGCTACTGAAAACGTGTTATGTTAATTAACTGCATGAATAATAAAAAATATGATTTTGGGTTAACAATTTAGGGTATGAAAAACACTGACCACTAAGTGACCGATCCTTGACGCAGACAGAATGTAATAAATATTAATACTAGCAGTTATAAGACAAAGATGACTGTGTAAGCAAAGTCAGCAAGAAAAATGCTTAAAATAGATCTGCTGTTTCTTCCAAGATTTAGATATTAAAATCTCAAAAATCAAATGCTTTTAATCAACTGACTGTAAACTGTATGATTGAGGTGCTTTGATTCAGTAATTGCTGGATTGCATTTCCTACGTCTATCTGGTGAGGGTAATGCATGCCCAGGGAGCAGAGTAAATGATAAGTCTTACTTATGCAGAAGTTTTGCAAAGCACTAAGTTAAGCCGTTCGGTCACTCAGAAGGTTAGGGAATTAGGGAAAATATAGCACAAATCAGGTCAGCAAATGATCATCCAACAATGTAAAGTCAATTTTGGGATTTACGAAGCTACAAATAAATGCATATTATGTGTTAACAAATTACCTCCATAAGTCCATTTGCAATAAAGGCAGATAGAACTAGTGCCAAGTAATTATCCATTAGATCAGGTCTGTGAAACAGGAAACACAAACATTTTGCAGAGGATTTAGCAGAGTCATGATATTAGTTCAAGAACTTACTTAACAATTTACTAATTACAATACTTTGCCAAAGCAGGGCCTTAATTAGGTAACAAAAGAAGAACCTATCAGGCGGTGCGAGTAATAATCTTTCAAATTTGAAGAGGCTTGTCCGCCCACCCCTCTTCGTATAAAGTTCAAGTCAAGGTCTATAGTACACATACGATGATACACCAAGAGCAAAGAAAGTCCATGGAAAAATGCAAAGAGGATACAAACACTTGAAAATAAAGTAAAAGAATAATTAGAACTAAATTGGATGAGCAAGTTCCCAGGTCACTAATTATTAGTGGAACGGTAAAGAGCACATATAAAGAGTAAACGTCCCCACGTTTATAGAGATGTTTTGTTTAAGCAGTTTTAAATAGCATGAACTCAACCGGAATGCACACCAGTTACATTATAGAAGGCCACATTCATATCACCTTTCAGGCATGGGAGGATTAAGATTTTTTTAAGAATCACAGGATGTTGAGCTAACGCACATACTAAAAATCTGCTTCCACAGCTCTAATGCCAGCAGCTGTGGGCATAACACCACATTCTCTGGAAATCCACAAGTGGTTAAGTGGGTCAGGAAGTCCTTCAGGAAACGGGAGCGAAAATTTTAAATGTATCTTGATGGAATGCATGCATGGAGCAGAATCGAAAGGGCCAGCGTCCCCAATTTGGAAGGAATCTAAGTGTCACACATATGAAGGTGTAGTGACGCAAGATGGAAATGGCGTCAGATGTGTTTGCATTGCACACAAGCTGCCGTGAAAGAATGAGGTGGTGTTGGCAAGGACGAACCATCAGGGACAAAATACCCCTACAACGACTATGACCGATCACAACAGGAGGAAAACATTATATCAAATTGACATGGCACTGGTCAAAAAGGAATTAAAAACATGTCAAGTGAGCAGTAGTGAAACAATAATTATGACATTTGAAAACTGTATACTTAAGGTGCAGGAAAGTGGCAACAATTGATGGCACACTTAATAGGACAACATATACAGATGGTGGAAAAACAGTAAGGTAAACATATTTGAAATAGAAGTGAAACAACATAAACAAGCATTTGCAATGCAATAGGTCTCGCATTTACATGACTTTGAGCTATTGACATTGCAAATAACAAGGCCTTTTATATTTGTTTTTGTTTTAAAAACATAAATAAAAGGCATTGTAACTTACAATGCCAATAGCTTTAACTTGTGTAACTGCAAGACCTATTGCATTGCAAATGCTTGTCCCTTTGGTGGAGGCCATGATTCCCCACAGGAGCGTTGACAAGCGAGGAGATGCCGTGGTGCGCAGGGCGCCTCACCGGATCTCCTAAGACACCATTTCAGTGCTATGGGCGACCTCCCGCTTTTGTGTGCAAGCAGCCATCACGTTAGGCTTCACTTGCCACTCCCCGAGCCGGTGTCCGAGTCACATACACTGCCTCTCTCAAGTTGAGATTCCAGGAAGAATGCGCAAATCACTCAGCTTCAGATTTCCAGGTTACCAACTGATGCAAGTGTTCTGGTGTCCTAGGGGGCTACGTGGTCTCATAGGTATCCCCATAGGTTCCCCTCGTTGTCCTGGGCTTGCGTACAGCACTGCGCTCAGTGCAGGTCTTGGGTCCTTGGATATAGCTTGGAACCGGGTGAGATAGCAGCGAGTCTTCTGAGGGTTGTGGATGCAGCGACAGGGGCCCCACAGATACAGAGGTGGACCCAGGCCAGGATGTGCCATTCGCGGGGCTGAGCAAAGCTATATCTCGCAACTTAATTGCGTAATTTAGGAAGCTCCAACACACGGGCCTAGAGTGAATAGCCGGCCTGTGACGCTGGTCGTTGCGAATGGTCCCTCCAATACTCAGGCAGGCCTGGCATTCTGTCCCAATCCAGGGGGCATCCACAAATTACCTCCCTCCTCAGAGCCCCAGGAGCCAGGAGCAAAGCGAAGAGGCGGGCGCTGCAGCTGGAAGTACCTGAGGGCCGGTCCCGCTGAGATCTGCACCCTGGGTAGCGGCTGCCTGCTAGGCCGCACTCATGGAGGTCCCGATATCGGGGCTTTGGGGGGCCTGATCCCCCTCCCACCGCTGTCATTGCGGAGCCACCAGGAGCTGGGCTGCGGCTCACAAAGCACATGTCTATCTGACCGGGTCAGGCGCAATCCCATACGCCGGCAGTCTCCGCTCTTATCTAAGGCCCGACCGCAGCAGCTCCATCATCTGTAAGGCCGCGGCGGGTAGTTGCCTTGGTCCCGGTCCATTCGGGCACCAGCGATGCGTTGCTGCTCCGGACGCTGACGTTGCTCGATCCGGCACTGATTTTAGGGTCGGGAGGGGCACTGTGAAGAGTGCTAGACTATGGACTGGGATGGAGCGCCGGGAGAATGCCTCCATTCGCTCCACCATCGTGGACACCCCCCACGTATCTTTTCTTAGTAACATTACATTATTTATTTATGTTTTTGATCTCCTACGAGAGTGACAGGGCATGTGCCTGCCTTACACAGTGCATGTGCACATCTTTTGCCAGGCATGTGTCTGTTTGCCTTTTGCAAAGTCACAGAGAAAGTTAAAGCGCGTTGGGAGCGCATGATGAAATTGAGAGCGTGGTGGGAGCACGTGAAAGTCAAGATTGTCAGAGAGGAGACGCCCTACGTGTGCACATCGCCTGCCTGGGCACACACGTGGTTTGTCTCCCTTTGCGCACCAAACCTATTCAATAGGCGAGACCTAAAAATGTATAAATAACGCAACAGGCAGATAGAAAGAAGCACCACTCAGAATTGCATTAACTTTTTGTTGGTCTAATATTATGGGGTGTTTGTGCTGAGCACAGTTGAATGTCTCCAAGATCTGCCACTGTGAAAGTCTTGGCAGACAGAACCCACATAACTATCAGAAGCTAGCGTAAGCTCACTCTACTCTACTAAGAGGAGCCTTTTCTCCAGCAGTCCACAGAACCAGTGTTGAAGTGAGGGGGACAGACAGACATATAGCAGGCTAGGCCGGCACAATCGCCAGGCGAAGAAATATAAACCATCCCTAGTAAAGTGCTAATCTACAGAAAAGAGTTTAAAAAATAATTGGGGGGGCATGTTCTTGCCACAAGTTAAAATTGGCATGTACATTAAAGCCCCTGGAAGAAACCGCATATGCTGCCAGTTTTTCCTGTTTATTATAAGTTAGCAAATGTCAAATTGTCAATCCTGTATGTAGTCTGAGCGGCAGGGATTTTAAATATATCTATCTTGACAGGGTTTTCCATGCGAGTGCTTGCTGTAGCAGAGGTGAGCAAGACCCCTCAAATTCATCCTATTCTGATAAACCTGTGTGGGAAAGATCCAGTAGTAGAGAACTGTAAGCGATGTGCGCAGCAAGAGTGTATAAACTCTACAGAGTGATCACCTGCCAAAGTTTGCTGGTGGAGGAAGAAAACAACAAAAAGTCGCAGTGGAGACTGCCAGCAGACGTGTTGAACAATCTTGAAGAGCGACAGCAAAAGACAAGCCGTGAGCGTGCACATCCCAAAACCGGAAGTTCGGGAGCGTGACGCCTGTCGTGGGGCGGGACTTCCGTCTTCTTCGAGAAGCCCGCGCCTACGGAATGGATGGCCCAGGAGCAGTGGTGATGCGGGGCTCCCATGCCTGAGGGAGAGCCTCGCGGTGGCAGCAGAAGTCAGGAGTGGCAGCTGAGGCCGCTGATGCGGTAAGTGGGGCTTAGTTGTGGGGGGAGGGGGTGTGGGGGGGGCGGCAGTGTGTGTGTGTGCGCGTGGGGGGGCGGGGGCGGTGGCGGTGTGTGTGTATGTGTGTGTGTGTGTGTGTGTATGTGTGTGCGCGTCTGTCTGTGTATGCGAGTGTGTGCGTGCCTTCGGCCGGCCTCAGTAACGCTGTGTGTGCGCGCGCGCACGTCCACAGACCCTAAGCGGCTCGTGCACCGGTCTGTCTCCCTTGGGAGGCAAAACAACAACAATAGGCCTCGCTGGCGACATCGCTTTCACGCTGCAACGCCAGGCGAGACCTAAAAATGACTAAAGATGCAATGAACATAGAGGACCCCTAATAATAGGGGACATAGGTGGTGAATAAGGACATTAGGAAGGAGTTAAACAATTATAATAAGTGGGAAAAGAATTGTAACTGTCACGTGTGACCCACGATATAGATTACAAATAAATAACAGTATTCCACTGATCAATAGTATTTAGACCTGTGCTGACTGAGTCACATCTTGTCAACCAGCTTCATTCGGTGCAACTAAGCAGGTTCTGACAATTTACCCCTCTGGCTGGTAGTTTGATCTGTTCCATAGCTTGCCATTTTAATTCACATTCTATATGGGTTTGAGCAGTTTGACGTTGGAAAATGAGGCATGCTCAGTTTTGCCACAAATTCTTCTTTTATGTTGTATAATATGCTGCCTTATAGGTTGTGTGGTTTGCACAGTATACATAATTTCACAATGGCACCAGATACTGTATAGTACATTAGTAGAGTTACAGTAGGTTTATTGTTCCACCCTATATGTAGTGTGATCACTGTTTCGGTTAACCATTTTTCACAATTTAGCCCTGCGTCCACTTTATACCCTGAGCAAATATTTTACAATGCATATCATATATTATATCAATGTTTCATATAAAACTTTTTTATGCATCAAAGTGCTCATGCCTTCAGAGTTTTCTTGACATCTTAGATTTGCTGTGATTAAAACAAATTGCAGGTATTTTGCACATTGTGAAATTGATCTATATTGTTACCAACATAGACATGTTGCTTATAATGAAATTACCTTGACATATGCGCTCTGCTTCTTTTCTGCCTCCGTTAAGTGACAGGGGCCCATCATCTCAAAAACCATCAAACAAACTGGTTACTTATCTAGAGGAGTACTTTCGCAGTTTAAAGAGTTTTCTGGATTGACATGTTGTGCATTATTTCGTCATTTAGTGGTTGGGTCGAGAATAGTCTTTTTATTTTATTTTACATTCCGTGATCATTTGGTGCCTATCCCACCTTGGAGGTCATCAGGCGTACGTCCTTGTAGGCCCTCAACGAAGCTACCATCATTAGATTTCTTTTTGTTTTTGAACTCCGCTACTGTGGCTTCTCTCTTTGATGTAACTCCTTCTTTTCCCTGTTGCAAAGAGCTCTCATCTTTGGAAAGGAGAGAGGGTCGCAATTGAATCCAGAAAACTCTTCAAACTACAAAACTATTCATTTTATCTGCATTATTTGATGCTGTTCTAGATTCACATGCTGTGCAGTTTATCCACTTGGGAGATTGGGCTACAATGAGTTTGTATCTGCAAACAGGTGTTTTAGCATGTTTTTTCCCACCTGTGCTTCCTTGTTTGCTTGGGTAGCTACACAATAGTGTATGATATTTGGAGGACCAAGTGGCCACCCTGCATATATCCATAATGGATACACTAGCGATGAAGGGGAGTGTTGCTCCCTTCTTTATTGTG
This sequence comes from Lissotriton helveticus, assembly GCF_964261635.1. Taxonomy (NCBI): domain Eukaryota; kingdom Metazoa; phylum Chordata; class Amphibia; order Caudata; family Salamandridae; genus Lissotriton; species Lissotriton helveticus. The sequence goes on from NC_136059.1 coordinate 372,578,649, forward strand.
GAGTGAACGTGTGGTTTTGCTTTCAACATAACTGCGCTGATGGCATCTATGGCCTGTATAGATTATCCACCTTGCTATAGGGCACCTGCTTAATGGAGATCCTATTGTGCCCTGGGGAAAGGAAAAAAAAATCTCTACTTGTTAGATTGTAGTTCCTTAATGCAATACAGTACAGCCCTTCTGACATCTAGTGTATCAAGAGTTCATTCTGCTTTAGATTTCCAGTGCTGGAAAATGGCTGGTAGCTTTATGGATTGAATGAATTGTAAGGACAAAACCACCTTTGGGAGAAAATGTTTTTTTTTTGCATTACCACACAGTTCTTGTTGATTTGTTGGTAAGGCTCTTCCACTACGAGTGCATGCACTCCACTCACTCGTTATAAAGGTGTGATGGCTACCAAAAAGGCAGTCTTTAACACCAAATAATTTCGACCTGCACTGTGCATGGGCTGAAAAGGTAGAAGAATGAGTTGGTTAAGCACTATATGAGTTGGTTAAGCACTATATCAATGTTCGACATTAGTATGGATGCTGACCTCTGTGGCGCCAATCTTTTTGCTCCTTCTAGAAATCTCTTAATGATTGGTGTGAGCAAGAAACGTCTGCCAATTATACGTCTTTAGTAAGCCAAGCAGCAGAGTCAATGAAGTTATTTTACGGTGTCAAAATCATGGAAGCCCAACTGAATTGCAAGAGGGGGTCCAGCAATCAGTGTCCAGTTGTGACCCAGTTCAAGTTTAGACCATTTAAGGACCCAATTGATTGTAGGTGGAGATGTAGCTGTTGGTCCTCACCTACTACAAGGTACCCCAGGGCTACCAGGTAGCGCCAAACATTTTTTTATTTTATGTACTAATTTATTTAGAACACTCACAGCACAGACTCAACTACATCTCTATGCGAAGCACATCTCACAGCACTGGACATCAATGGCCTGAACGACAAAAAAGGAAAAGGCCAGTCACAATATACGTTTTTTGATGGTGGGGGACAACTTCATTACTAGGCACACCTACTGGACCCCGAGGCCTCACCAGTTTTAACTTTGCGCTAGATTTTAGTGTTAGAAACCAACTTCTAAGAAAAATTACGATATCTCTGGATCTGTAAAGGCAGGGAACGAGACTTGAATCAAGGTGGATGGTTCCAGACGAAGAGACAAAGCGTCTCACTAAAGCTACAGCAGTCCTTTTGTCCCTCCCACCCCTCTCAATAAGTAGAGTGGTGAACTTACCCCCAATAACCCCCCCCACCCCCCACCCATAAGGAGGCATACAGACACTAGAAAGACACTAGAGCAGTTCATATTTGTAAACAAAAATGCCAAGTTTGCAGCGAGCCAGTCCTGGCATCATGCCATACCCTCAAACCTAAAGCCCCAACAGGTTTTTCTGAGATTCTTGGGGGTGACAGACTGGTGGAATTACTCCCTATCTGCCCACCCAAGAGGGTCCAGAACACAAAGAATAAAAATCAGATCTGAATTACCAAAGACATTTTAATTTAATTTGCTCATCCTACAAGTTAATTTGTTCTGCTGAGGCCTGGAATGCATAAAGTCTATCTTTGAGTGTTTAAGAGCAGAGTAGGATCACTAGTACAAGACAGTTACAAATGAAGGCTACAATCAATCTCAATAAGCAAGCAGCAACTGTAAGTCGCAGGAGCAATTAGGAAGTACAGGGTCAACTTGAGAGAGGAAAAGAAAATTATAGTGTAAGCGGGGAAATCTGAAAGCATAGGGACAACTGCAAACAGATGGGAGCATCTAGAAAGAGTTGGGACAATTACAAGCAGTTTTGGGAAAACACAAACTGGGGAAAATGAATGCTGGTTAAAAGTTCAAACAATAATTTTTTAATACCCTTTATCCAGGGAAGTTTCAAAACTTCTTGTTAGTCTGGATGGGTAGGACTTTGTCAGCCCAAGCAATGACAAAGATTAGTAACAAACGCAATAACAAACCAGCAACTTCTCTCTGATATCAAGCACACGTGTGCGCCTTTCTGTGTTCAGCTAATGCGAACTCACAAACTTCGGGAAATTAAGGGTCACTCAGTGGTCAAAGATCCTCTCTGTATTTCAATCACTCAGCATGGTGTCGCTTTGTTATCAAGTTGTGATCAATGTTTTCTTTGCTTGGGAATACATCCACACCAGTAATGGGGGTGGTTGATGGTTTGCAGTTTTCAGCCCAGAGGTTGAGAAGGAATTTGATGACTGTGCAGACAAGATACTGGTTTGGGACTCAAAATAACCAGTGACACAATCTTATTCCAAGTGTAGCTTGCCATCCAGATTTTCTCAATCTATCAACAGCATCAGCAATCTCTGAACAAACATTTTCTAAGAATGTTGGTGTTTTTATGAAATGCTGTGTTTTAAATTGGAGGACAAGAGAGTTTGAGGAAATTCTGTTTGTATAAACACAAGACACCCAACTACATCTCAATAAAACACAATGAAAATAAATACTACTAGTAAGAAATACTACAACACCTACTTAAGTTCTTCTTGGCACACATTCATTAGTAGGAAAAAAAGAGCGTGGCACACAATTTAATTTTAAACCTTACCTTGAACGTGCACGATGGGGAAGAATAGTATTGGCCTCAGTAGCTACAAACCCATCAGAGAGCCTCCAAGTGTCTTGAAACCGACTTGGATCTACAGAAAAACAGTAGAACAATAAGAATCAAGATACGATTATTAACAGTGACTGCCTAGATGTTACTGCACCCTGAACCAGACACTTTTTGCAACAGGAGGAGAAAGGGAATGAAGGAAAGGAGAAGGTAAGAAAAGGAAAAGGAAGGAGAGGGAAAGCGAAAGGGATGAGGAGGAATCACTGAAAAATTGAGTTACAGTCAAACAATGTACTATTTTTACTAAGATTCCCTACCTGATGGTATGGAATAATTCAAGTATTTGGACTATGAAAGACTCAATGCCAAAACAGTAGAACAATAAGAATCAAGATATGATTATTAACACTGACTGCCTTGGTGTTACTGCACTCCTCAACCAGACACTTATTGCAAAAGGAGGAGAAAGGGAATGAAGGAAAGGAGAAAGTTAGAAAAGGAAAAGGAAGGAGAGGGAAAGCGAAAGGGATGAGGAGGAATCACTGAAAAATTTAGTTACGGTCAATCAACGTACTATTTTTACTAAGATACCCTGCCTGATGATATGGAAGAATTCAAGCATGTGGACTATGAAATATTCAATGCCAGAGAGGGTATTATGGAATTTAATGAGGTAAAAACAGAACACCATTGAGTAGGGGAAAAGGGTATTATTAGTGCTACAAAGCTATATAAACATCACAGAGAAACAAAAGTAACAGAAGGCATGAAGGAATGTTGAATGTTGGGAACTGATCAAAGGCATGGGCTACAGGAAGTACCCTATAACAAGAGGCGGAAGAACCCCAATTTTCAAATTTTTTATTTCTTATTTGAAAAAAGAAAACACTTCCCCATCAGAACTGGGAAGGGGACGGAGGGCATAGCAAGCTGAAGGCCAGCTTGACAAACAAGAAATTGGAAGTTGTTTGATCACAACATAGAACTTCTATTGGTTAAACTTGGAGTACCTACCTACGCTGAGAAGCCCTTCTATGAAGTCCTCAGTCACAGCAGGAAGAGGGAGTCGGAAAATGTCATAGAGAACTTCAAGTAGACCTTTCTAAACAGTAGCACAAAAAAATCTTAATTTTAAAGCACAATAAAAATGAACTGCACAATATAAAAATAAAACAATATAAATAACAGGATTGTTGCTGAGGTTAGAACACTTTCAACAAACTGTGTATGTATTTGTAAGCAGCAACTGCATGCTCATTACGTAATGCAATATTTATATATGAATAGAAGAGCAACATTTTAATATCCCAAGCAATGAACAGACAAAGGTTATTGGAAATTTTCTACTGCTAAATTCTAAATAATTACCCAAAAATGTTGTTAATTTCACTTAGTGTATCTTGCTTTAAAACGAACAAAACTGATTGAGAATAAAATGCCCTGCACAATAAAATTACTGCTAGAAGTAGTCACCGGAGGAAACACACTGTGCAACATTTAACATCTATGGAATTCACCGTAATTTTATAAATTTCATGAAATATGATAATTTGATAAATGTCACAAGCCTAATACCCATTCCCACGGGCCTAATTCAGACCTGTTTAAAGATCAAATAAAACAGTGCTTTTCTGACTGTTTTATAACCCAGCATGCAGAGATGATCCTGAAGACCGAAATAGCTACTTACTGGTGGTAGTTTTGCAGCTTGAAGTATTTTTTGGCTTCACATGCTGAGCATTATTCAGCTATCTAATGGTTAGGTCCGGAATATTCTCCTTGGAGTCTTAGTGGTTTTCTACTTTTTAGGTCTCGACTGGGGTGGCTGCGCACATATGCAGCTCACTCAGCGAGATTTAATGTTTTGGAGAGGTTTCATGTAAAGAGCTTTAAGCCACGCCCCTCTTTTCCATTGGCTGGTGTCACCGTTTATGCTAAACGGTGGCCAGCCATTGGAAAAGAGCTTTTTGTGACATTAACTTTTCTCTTTTTCAAACGGCCCACTTGGATGGGCTCGTCTGCCTTCCTCCAGTCGCAAAAGGTTTCTTATCTTTATGGGGCCATTTGTTTGTCCGCACATTATGGTATTGAGGAATAATGCCTGTATTAGTATATTCAACTGTATATCCCTCACAGAATAAGAACATGATCAAACAGAATGTATTTCTTTTTGATTTTTTACAGACTCTGCCCCTGAGGAAGGGCCAAGGGGCCCGAAATGCATAGGGCATCACAAAGAAATGTATAATATGTTCATGTATGAACCGAGAATGTGAAACTATTATCCAATGATATATGTAATTGGTGTAAATAAGTGACGACTTCTTTTTGTGTAAAGAACCAAGTAAAAAGGTTATTCATGAAATGGTTTTTTGATTTGATAATGTTGATTCAACAATAAGATGGTATGTAATTTTGGTTTAGTAAAGCACACTATTTAAACAGTAGCATCCCAGCAGGCAGTGCAACTGTGCGCATTAGGACAAGCGGTTACGCTTGTAATATTTTTGTTATTGAATAGCACATTATGGACATTGTGCTAACCTATGCAGCACGCATTAAGTAATAGTATAAATTCAAAACATTTTTCTTAAAAGACAGGTGTGCCCAGCCTCCACTTTAATTCTGCCATTTGTTTCAAACACATGGCCCCATAAAGACAAGAAATCGTCTGCAGCGCGGTCCTCTTTGTTACAGAGGTAGGTTGTCACTGAAGGTATTTCGTAATCATGCCCCTTTAGGCTCATGTCCCATCCACATGTGAACTGCACCCCTCCCTTTACATTAGAACTGAAATGTGACAGCATCTATGTCTGTTTTTATTACTATACATGTCAAACTAGTTTATGCTCGTGTCCTGCTGCGCTTGATTGTATTGGACCTTGAAATCCTCGACTTCTTCTTCTCCTCATATTCGTGGGGTGGGCAGGGGCGAGTGGGGCTTGCGTTCCAGCATTTCACTTGCATTCTCTGGGACTTTGACCAGCTCATGTTCTCCGTTAAGCCCTGACAACCGACAGTCAGAGTTTAGTCCTTCTTTGCTGATTGTTTACCCGCAGCGCCTAAATGATGAAACGTCACCAAAATGCATGCGGCACAACAGCGCTTCCTGGTGTGTAGAAACCGTACCACCATTTTGCTTTCCCAAAAAAATAAGGTTCGGCTGTGAGGCAGTTTAACGAAGGCCTTGTGCATTTTTGTAGCCGCCCCACTGATGGAATTAAACTTCTCAGCTCTAAACCTGCTTCTGATTTTCTAGAAAGGCCAAACAACGTGTCATATTTGCAAAGATATAACACGATGCAGACAGACATCTCCGACTCAAGATGTATTCTGAATTACGGCTGCTATGGAAATCTGCACTTGCAATGTATACATTGTATATTGCTAGTATGGACTTTGGGTTTTAAGTACTCTTGACCACCGTTCCCTTTAAGGCGCGCGCTCGCACACCTCTCCTGACGTCAGCGCGCACTGCCGGTTGTGGAGTGTGCACACGGCCAGGACGCCGCGCGAGAGAGTCGCGCGGCCAGGCGCTTTAAAGATGCGAGAGGCGCAATAATCAGGAGTCGTGACGAGTTGCAGGTAAGGTTAGCCTTGTGGCCTGGGAGGGCTGGGGGGCTTGTGGTGATGTGGCTGCAGAGCGCGGGACAGATCGTGGCCTTTTATTTAAATATTGATGTTAATCAGAGCCCTTCACAGCTCCGATTAACATCAATACTTAAACAAAAAGGCCACAATCGTCTCCGCGCTTTACTAACAAAAGCATACAGCCAGTTTCAAAACACAGAGTGTACTAAAGTACACACTGTGTTTTTAAACTGGCTCTACGCTTTTGCTAGTAAAGCGCGATACGGGGACGATTGTGGCCTTTTGATAAGTATTGATGTAAATCAGAGCCCGTGAAGGGGCTCTGATTAACATCAATACTTAAACAAATGGCCACAATCGTCCCCGCACCGCAGTGCTTGTCCACAGGGTGTACATAATTTTCCTGCTGCAGGCCCACAGGTATACACTTAGTAACTTTATGCTGCATAGATAGCTGCCAAGGTTTCAGATTGCTATGTGAGACAGTTTCATAATTTCAGAAAAATTATGAGTCACATTTTAACGACTATGAGTGACAATCATGCGCGCAACATCACGCTATGAATGTAAATGTAAATGTATTGTATTTATATAGCGCACTTCTACCCGGAGGCCTCGTAGCGCTGTATTCATACCACTGTGGAACCCATCCTGGCTTTCCTGTGAAATGTCCACTCCTGGGCACCCCGAAGGTGAAGCCAGGCATCCAAGCGCTGCTGGGGCCATTATGAAGAATGGGGAAACATAAATATCAGAAATTACACCCATTTCAGCTACAGCAGTAAGAAATAATGATTAAATGGCTTCCATTTAAGATACTCGTGCCCATGTAACTATAATTAAAATTGTACAAATATCACAAATCTCCTTTGCAACATAGTAAATAAATGCTCTGAACTGTAGCTCAGGAACTATTCTTTTGCAGTTGTGTGTTTTTTTAGGCTTGTGCTTCTGTGGTGAATGCTAGCCTGCACAAGACACAGCTATGAAAGCCACGCCATTTGGCAGTGCGATAGTGCAGACCTTCTGCTTGCACATCAGTGTATTTATTCCCTGCCTGAAAATAATGATCATCTGCCTAGCCCCGCACTCGCAGACAGTGACAACAGCGACCACACCAGAAGGCTGTTACAGACCAAGTTCTGCCTCTCTGATGATGTATGTGCAGCCGTGCTGACTGTCATTTGTTGCACCGACTGGAAACACTAGTCCATTGTGACTGCGCGCTAAAAAATAAATAATTAAATATCAACAAACAGGCACTCACTTTACTTGTTGAATGGCAATTGCAGGCCGCCTCGTCGTTAAAGCCGCAACGACTCCCGACCGAGGCAAAAGCCGGCCAGCATAAGTCCGAGGCGCAGGAGGCCTGGCTGCACAGGGAGTGGATTGGAAAGGTCTCAGGTCGCGGCAGGTTCCATGATACCGCAGCACAATGCGGTGCAAGCAGCGCTCAGGTACGCAAGGTTGAGACACCCATTACGCCCGCTAGGCCCCGATTAGGGCCGGCACGACACAACGTGGTGCGAGCAGCAGGCTCCCGACAGCTGCACAGTGGCTTCGATTGCTAAACTTTTAAACTGTGCTCCCGCCCTCACGCTGCGATTGGACAAATTAGTGCTTGAGTTTACGGACTTGTGATGTCGTAAATCAGTGTATCTCGCCGAGATGATGTGAAAGTTACATTTGTAGCAGGTCCAGACGGCGCTGAGCGAGCCAGCCACCAACCAACCATGCTGCTAGCAGTGCATAGAGGCGCTGCCAGTTAAGAGCTTTACTCTCCTTGTGGTGCTCATTTAGCAGGCTGTCATGGAGAGGAGGCGCTTTAAATGCGTGACAATGCGGCTCACCGCACTGAAATGCGTTAGTCACACCTCAAGCGTGATACTTGACAGGACTGTGCTTGTCATCAGTGATTTCATCAATGGTTGCTCATTAATAGAAGGTAAAGTACAGGAAATCACCAAAGTGAAAAAAATGTGAAAATGAAAACAAAGGAAAAGAAATACCAGGAGAAAATGAGGTCTTGTGTGAGTTGTAAACGGAGCAGTGCAGGGAACTGTCCTGCTATTGTCTCTGGACAGTGTGTGAAAGTTTGAGAGGTAGAAATTATGTGTAATGCTGTCAGCCAGGAAAGTGAGAAGGTATGGAATATTTGGCGCTTATTGATTTGTCATGGTGTTTGTGGACTGGAAAGAGATGTGGTAAGTAAAGGAGCTGGAGATAGGAGGGGCTTTTGTTGACAATAAGATAGGGATGATAGGCCTGGATGCCATTAAAGAAGGGTTCTCAAAGAAGGAGTCGCTGGATAATCAGGCAGAGATTCAAAGATGAATAGCGGATGCGGGCATGAGAACTTTGAGAAAATATCTATGTTCGTTGTTTTCATCGGCTGGTGTTGAGAGAGGAAGTGTGTGAAAACGTAAAGCTCTAAGAGACTTGATGGTTTTGTTTCAGGTTAGAGTTGAGAAATTCCAGTTTTGTACGGTTTAGTTTTTTAGGTGTTTTGTTAGTTCATTTGTATTGTATTGTGTATATTTTTATGGATGTAGAAAACATGGGTGTATTGACACGAATAGTGGAATTTAGTATACGTGCTTGGGGATGGAATAGATGAGGTAGCGAGAGATGGTGGTTGGAGTTGATGGTAGAAAAATAGATTCCACATTTTCTTGCAAAGGTTTTATTTATTCGCCTTGGACCTCTGTCCTTTGAGACTCACATGACTTTGATTCTGCATATTGACCCCTTGACGTTTACATATATTATTAACTGTAGTGGCTTAATATTGAATCTATTTCCCCCCCAAAGTTTTTAGGACAGTGAAGAGCCATGTTCCTGTTCCTCCTGTTCCTGTTCCTCCTCCTCCTCCTGTTCCTCCTCCTCCTGTTCCTCCTCCTCCTGTTCCTCCTGTTCCTCCTCCTCCTGTTCCTCCTCCTCCTCCTCCTCCTCCTCCTCCTCCCCCCCCCCCCTCCTCCTCCTCCTCCTCCTCCTCCTCCTCCTCCTCCCACCCACCCACCCACCCACCCACATGATGTAGCATCCACACTCCAGCTGACTCATTATTCTCCTGACACCCCAGATCATCTATCATTGTAACACAAATGTCACAGAACCTCCAATTGCACAAGCATGTGCCTCAGGCTGGACCAAGATTTCAGATTGCTTATGTGTGACATTTTCGATGTACTTATGATGACTAGCATTCGATGGCCAAGGGTGACATTTTCTTGTGGACAAAATCAAAGCAATGAAGATGTGGGAAATATGTGAAAATCTCTGCAAGTAAAACAAGATTTTTAAAGTAAACGTTTTGAGTGACATTTGGCGCCGCATGCATGCGCGGTCTGGTTCCTGGCGCACATAGCCAAGGTTGCAGCGCCCAGAGACCTTCCACTGCCGCACACAGAAGAAAAAAATTAGAGGGAACATTGCTCTTGATACCCATCCATTTGTGCAACGACTACTCCCTCCCAAGCTACCGCTTCCTTCGCTCGCCTTAACCTCATTGGTGAAACCCCTACCTCCATCCCGCTGCACTGAGCCTACGTATTCCTGTGGTCACACAGGATGTCGGGAGTGCAGAGTACCAGAGAAGGCCACCAGGGGGTGCCCAGGTTCAGGGATTTGGGGGGTACCATGGGCCCTACTGCAAGCAACAAAACGCCCCCTCCCTGTTTTGCTCGTAAATCCAACGTGTGAAGCTTGGGGCCCAGGGAGGACCCCCTTGTCCTCTTTCTGACTTTAGCCGCCCGCCCGTGCATGCTTTAGTGTCTCCTGGGCGAACAACCAGATCCTGCCCTGGGGTCTACGCCTTTGACGAGTTTTTTTAACTCGCTGAATGTCCCACTTGTAGCTTTAATGAGACTCCGCACCCAGAGAGTGTGTTGTTTACTCCCTAGCCCCCGGTTTTATTTTACTTTGACACCCAGGTGGTTCTCTCATGGCCACGGGTGCAGCTTGTGATGCTGCTGTGTCACCAGGGGTAGCTAGGACAGTTTTAGGTAACTATGATGACCGGAATCAGGGGGGGTAGGTGCATTGGCACCAAAGCCCGCTGCTTCCCAGATATGACTGTTTTATTACTCTACCGATCACGGAAAGGGGCGGGACAATATAGCCCTGTTCCAGTTAGGGCAGTGGTTCTTTTGGTAGTGAAAGGAGAGGCTGACAAAACGAGAAGGATGAAGAAATGTAACGGGGTGGGCTTACTGTGCCCCATCTCTACCGCCGGCATGCCACCCCCTAACACCCAACCCCTTCTGGAATCCAGGTTCATGCCAGGCGCACAATCGTGAGGCGCACTAGGACTCTCCTTAAACATTTGCGTGCAGAGCGGCACCACCCGGGTGTATGTATGACCCTGGCACTGCCCTTGCTTACGTTAAGAGCCTCGTGTGCTCGGACGCAAGTCCCACTTCTCTCTGATCAGGAAGTGCGCTAGTTCCTCTTTGGTCAATCTCTGTCTAGACTTTTCCTTTCTTTTACTCTCTCGTTTTGAAACATCCTGTGGTCAAATGCAGTCACTGGCCAAGCACAGATTGCAGCTGTCTCTCTTCCTGCTGCACTGTCTCCCTCTCTGCTGTTCCCAAACGCAGGCCTGCGTCCCTTGACAGACACGTTGGGGCGAAGGGCACTCCATCAAATCAACTTTTCTTTCCTTGGACTCCTGTCAGGTCTGACACTTGTGTGCTTTGTTTATTTTAGAATGGCGTCTGGTTCACGTGTCGCTGCGAGAAATGAGCGCCAAATTCGGCGCTGTAAGTAACAGCTTCAAATGCATTACATGTAATGTGTGGACTTACTTTTCAGTGCGTGCAGTACTCCGTTGGCAAAGGCTAGTCGTTTTTGAGAGCCATACAATATATTCACCTTAGAATCTTTTTTTCTTTTTTTAAATATTTTTATTCGCCAACAGCACAAACAACAAAAAAATACAAAGCAATAAAGCTTCTCATTAATAACAAAGAAAAACAGAAAGTCGTTCTCTAATAACATCAATCCTAGTTCGTGTCATATATAAATATAAGCCCCCATATAGACTTTAATTTAATCAGAGATTGAACGCCCCTCACATTTGCCAAAGCATATTCCATTGCCTAGATTTCCTTAATCAGCATCCACCAATTACTTATAAGTGGAGGGTTCGAACCGATCCAAACCCGAGCAATTACCAGTCTAGCTATTACAAACAATGTAACCGGTTCGGTCTATAATTGAAATGTTCGGGACCCAACATAATATCTCTAACAGTGAGGGATAGATCGATCCCCAACTTTTGAGAACATATCTGGCCCACCTGCTGCCAAAACCGGTCTAGTTTAGAACAAGTTACAAACATGTGTGATATTTGCTGCAAAAAGATTGCATCTGGGGCATTTTACTTGAGTGCTGCCAGAACCTGCAGAAGCCCACTTAGCTATTCTCTCATGAGTGTAGGAGAGAAAACGGAAAGTACGAATATGTTGCATTCGTAAGTTAGTAGCATATATAGATTCCTTAACTACACTTAAACTTTGTTCAACAGTGTTTACCGTAACCTCCCATCCCAATATTTGGCTCCACCTTTCGGCTAGTTTATTACCATCCCCTTTTCTGTAGCTAATGAAAATGTTATACATATGGCTTATCATAGATTTAACTTCATCCTGATAAAGATTATCCCATATCTCTGACTTGTTTATCCTCGTCAGCTTAAAATATGTCAAAAAGTAATTTTTGATTTGTAAACATTTTAAAAACATATGCCCCGGTAATTTGAACAACAGTTGTAAATTCTCAAAAGAAATAAAACCACTATAATCATACAAATCACCAAGTGTTGTATTACCAAAATTAGCCCATCGTTTACTCGTGATATCCTGAAAGATCTATGGGAAAATTGGATTATCCCACAAAGGGAGTCTATCATGATAAGATGATAAGTCACATCTAGTTAAGATAGCCTTCCGAATAAACGTAGTATCCCGTAGGGTCTTAAATTTAACCCACTTAAAAAAATTTGGATAATTGATTTTGTACAAATACATTAAGCTGTTTTCTGCCAGCATCAATTGGTGGAAAAAAGTAGTGCATGAGGGATTTAATAACCTTCGAAAGCGACCTGCAAATACAAACCAAAAATACATCATAAAATCTGGGAAATCTATTCCGCCCTGATCGAAGGGGCATTAGAGTAAGTTAATTGCTCTCCGTGCCTTCTTATAGCCCCAGATGAAACTACTAAAGAGACCTTCTAATCTTTTAAAATAAATATTTTAAACTCGCACAGGGATAGATCTAAAAAGGTACAAGAATTTTGGCAGTATTTTCATTTTAATAATATTAGCCCGACCAATGATGCCAATAGGAAGTTTGTGCAATTTTTTCTACAGATTGGCCATATCTCTAATCAAAAACTCATAATTCAGAGAAACTATAAAAATTATCTGTGAGGATAATCTAACCCCCAGATATGTAGCACCCGCACATACACCACTTATAGATTCCTTAGGTTTGAAATGTAAGAGTATTTGAGTTTTGTTAGTATTAAGTTTATATCCAGCTATTGCGCCAAACCTAGCTGCTTCGTCTTCGATTTGTCTCATTGCTCTTACTGGTTTGGTCGCGAAAACCGCTATATCGTCTGCATAGGCGATAACGTTGAGTGACATTACACCCTGTCGTAATGAAGGTTAGACTGTAGTGCATAAATAAATGGCTCAATATAAAGGGCAAATAAAAGGGGAGAAAGCAGAAAGCCTTGTTGTGTACCACGGAAAATTGGAAAGACATCCTATTGTATCCCTAAATACATTCATTTTGCTTGCGTTTTGTCATATAAGGCCCGAGTCCACTGTTTAAAAAGATTCTTTATCCCCATTTTTGCCAAAACCGCCCATAGAAACTTCCAATTATCTATATACACCTTAGTAATAAGTTACTATATTTAAAAACACATAGAGCGTTGATTTTTTTTAAGTCTGTTTCACCCTATTCCCAGTAATTCCAACCTTTCAGCATGATTAGAGTGTGTGAGAAACCTTAATTTCGCGCTGTGCCTGACACCGAGAATTTTGTAGTAAAGTGTACCATTCGGGCCATGTAATTGTCCACTATCGACCTGTCAGGAGGGGAAATTATCCTGTCAAAGCAGCACATCAAGAGCGTTCACACAGAATAATACATTAGTACACGTCAGTGGCCAGGCTGATGGGCTGACAGCGCATCTTCTGTTTCCGCCCCCCCTCACTCTGTTGACTTCAACTGGTGATCTATTTTTTACTGAAGTTTGTTTTTGAGCGTCCCATTCAATTAACCCACACTGAGATATCTTACCTAAAATTGTATGTAGGTCAGGCCTTTTTAAATAGCACTGAAAGGAGGTCAACTAGAAACCGAGATTAAGAAAGGCGTGGCTTTGCAATTATAGCAGTTTGGGCATAATCTTTTCAAATAGGCTTGACTTTTAGTGCGTCAGGCAATGAATGGATTCCTTTGAAGACAAGAAATGGCAAATCTTAAGAGTTTTGACTAAGGCCTTACGAAGACAAGACTGCAGAAATGTGTGATGAGAAGGCAAAGGCATTGCAACACTGAATGAAAGGCACCGCCAGTACCACTTTGGATAGGCAGAAAAGGCTAACAAGGGTTTGAACGTGAAGAACCGTAGCCATACAGGGTTGATCATTTCCAAGATGGTGGCATGGATAACGAACAGTAATAAGGTAACTTCCGCTATTCCCCGCGTCAGTTCTTTGACCCTGGACTCCACCAAACACCTGGCCTGAGTGATGTAGCCTTGGTTATATTTTGCTGGATTTTCTGCCATCTCAGTTACATAGTTGTAACATCAGAGTACACCAGTGCTGTGTTACAAGGACTCTTTGCTACATCAAAGTCCCAGAAAGTGTAGACATGCATCTGTTCTGCGGTCTCAAGACAGTAATAGCACTGAGAATCTTATTCCTTTACAGTGACGGGGATCTCTTAAGTAGCAACACCTTCGACCCAATGTACTGTTCTAAAGTTCTGCAGCTTTGATAAAGTTGAGGCACCTTCTCCAAGTGCCTTAATTCTGGATTGCAAAGTTGAGCCTGGTGGCAGCCAGAATTCAGAAAAGCCAAATTACTGCTAGAGGGAAGTTGTGAGAAACTGAGTTCCTGTTGCAGTACCCCCCCACTTTTTGCCTGATACCTGATGCACTTTTCCTAGGTGTGTCCTGGGTCCCTGCCAATCAGGCACCCAGGGCCTGTGTTTTTTCCCTTATACTAAAGCCTAAACCCAATTGGCATCTCTGGCCACATATCAGCCCCTAGTAAATGGTACCCTAGGTACCCAGGGCATTGTGACAAGAGAAGACCCCCTAAGGGCTGCAGCACTTATTGTGCCACCCTTAGGGGCCCTGTACCTTGACACCCACACACTGCCTTTGCAGGCTGAGTGTCTAGGTGCAGAACTAAGCAAGGAGTCGACATCGCACACATACATGTGTGCCATGCCCACAACCTCACTGCCCTGGCATAGCCCTCTAGTTGGGTGCCCTATGCCAGTGGTGTGGGCACGGGTGCATGAGCCCCATGCCCCTACAGTACCCAGGGCCATTCCTGGGCATTGTAAGTACAGTGATGCCATTAAGAGTATATGGTGCTGGGAGGTTGTCATTACGAACTCCACAGCATCATAATGGCTACACTGAACACTGACAAGTTTGATATCAAACTTCCCAGCACATTAAACCCACACAGATGCCAGTGTGGGATTTAATGTAAAATACACTACCGAGGGCATCTTAGAGATGCCCCCTGAAACCTAACCTACAATCCACGTCTGGGCTGAGTGGCTGCATAGGCTGCCACACAGCAGACATGTTGCTGGAGCCCTGGGTGGAGAGCCCCCCTGCTCTCCTGAGCCTGCAACAATGCACATCCTGGGCGAGGTGCTATGTCTCCTCCCCCAGGATGGACAGGAGGAAGTTTCAAAGGCATACCGCCTCTGAGAGCTTCTCCAGACCATTTGCTGTACCCAGCAACTGGCCCCCATCCGTTCTACCCCCACTCTGGTGAGAAAAACTACGTCAGGAAGGAGGTGTACCAACCTTTGCCAACTCCAGCCCTCAGGTGGAAGAGGCGAGGTGAAGCACAACCCGGGCTCCGGCCATCTTGTAAATGGGGAGCCCTGCCCAATCCCAGCTAGGCTCCTGCCCCCCCTCCCACAGGAGAGGAGCAGGCTAGAGGGTGTACTCACCCCAGGACAGGGACCTATTGGTCCCTGCCCTTGCCCTACCTGTAACGCCCCTAAATTTAGTATTTAGGGGCTCCCTGAGCCTTCCTTCCTCAGATCCAGATACCGAAACAAGAAAGAAGATCAAGTAACAAGAGGACCTGCTGTGCAGCTGCTCAGAAGAGGAAGACACCAACTGATTTGGCCCCAGCCCTACCGGCCTGTTGACCCTCGAACCTGCTCCTGCCAAACCCCGGCGTCTCCAGTGGTCAGCAACCTCAAAAACCCCGGAGGACCTGACTGCCTTGTGACTCTGACTACCTGGGTCTCCCACGAGCAGTGGTACTGCTAAAAGCAAGTAACAAGCCCTGGCATCAGCCCGGTACCGCAAACCCTGCACCCTCTGCACCCGTCAAGCTGGCCTGTTCTGGAGTGAACCAAGACCCCGAGGACATCCCCCCGGCAATTCTGACTCAGAATCCAGTGCCCAAGGACCCTCCTCGACGACCCCGACGACGCCTGCAGCCTCAGAACAAAGGACCCCTCCGACCGCGACCAGCAGGGGGTAAGATTTCCCGACCTCAAAAGACACCCCTGCACCCGGCGCCCCACAGCCCCCTGTGCCAAACTCCTGGGTGCCTACCTATCTTCCAAGATCCCAAGATCCCAACTTACCCCTCGAAGTGTTGGTCGCTCCTGAAGATCCACCGTCCCAGAGTCTGCAGCCTTTTTTCCCTTTTCAAGATCCTCATTGGATAACATTGAGCGCCCGATGGCTCAAAAGCACCCTGCACCCAGCCGCCCGAGTGCCCATGGCAGTGCAACCTGTACCCTTATTCTACTTCCCCATTTGCCCTGAGCAAGTGACCAGGAGCCCAGCTCCCACAGCCGCGTGGCCTGCTAGCCAGCAGCCACCAACCGAAGGCCCCTGCCTCTCATTGGATAACTTTGGGCCTAACTACCTCTGCCCCTGTGCCGCTGAGGGTGTACTAACTGTACCTACCTGACCCTGGGGGACCCCTGCGTCTATGCCCAGAACCTTAAGTTCACCAGTCGAGTACTCACCTGGAAACCGATGACTCACTTTCCTGCCATAGGATAACATTGACTGGTTTGACTCGAAAAATCTTCTAAGTGTGACGTTTTTAAACTTTAAAATAGTCATCTAAAATCAGCCGAATAACGAATTTCGAATTACTCACCTGTGATCAGGAGAGAAGCCAGTACTGTACATTGTAGCCCAGTACTGGACAGCAAAATAATCACAACTGTGTTTGCTAGTAATCTAAATTTCTGCCATAGGAAACCATTGTCTGCTTTTCTGTGAAATTTCTTCTAAGTGTTAAGTTTTGAAATGTTAAAATATTCACCTAAAATCAGCCGAATATCGAAATCCGAAATACTCACCTGTAATCAGGAGAGAAGCCAGTACTGTACCTTGTAGCCCAGTACTGAACCACAAAAGTAATCACAACCGTGTCTGCTAGTGATCTAAATTTCTGCCATAGGAAACCATTGACTGTTTTCTATGAAATTTCTTTTAAGTGTGAAGTTTTGAAAACTGAAAATATTCATATAAAATCAGCCGAATTCCGAAATACTCACCTGTGATCAGGGGAGGAGTCAGTACTGTACCTTTCAGCCCAGTACTGAACCGTAAAAGTAATCCGTACCGGGTTTACTAGTAATCTGCATTTTCTCAATAGGAACCCATTGTCTGCTTTTCTATAAAATTTCTTCTGAAAACTTGAAATATTCTTTAAAAATCATACGAAATACTGAAACGCAATTACCTACCTGTTTTAAGTTAAGATTCCAGTGCTGGCCCCAGGAGACCAGTGCTGGATTACAAAAGTAACGCGATCGTACTTTACCTGCAACCAAATTTTCTCCCATTGAGTAACATTGTCAGATTTACATTGAAAAGTTTCTAAGTGTGAATTTATAAAACAGCTTTATATTCATGAAAATTCACTACAGTAACTAAAACGTTTTTGCTAATCTGGTCAGGACTGAATCTAGGATCTGGTCCTGAGACTACTAAAGTAATCTGTATAGTAATCAACTGTACTTACATGTGAAAACTCATTGAGCTCAATGCTATAGTGTGTTTTAGGATGGTGTTGCTTACTGTCAATACTGTATTAATTGTGTGCACAAACTTTATTGCTCCTTTGCAAAGTAATTACATGAGAGTACTCATAACGAGAAAAGTATATTTTTATAACTGTTGGTTCTAAAAATAAAACAACTATATCTGTGGATATAAAAACAATTGGCCTGGAGTTCAGTCCTTGAGTGTGTGAAACCTTTTGCTGACTGAGTGTGTACAACAAATGCTTTACAGTGTCCTCTGGTACTGCCTTACTGTTTGACCAAGCTACCACTTTGGAGAGTAAGGTCAGTTCTGACTTTTACCTCTGTTATACCTCTGGGATTGGTGGACGCTATACACACTGTACTCCATTCTAGTCCAGTATATATAGAGCCACTTTCTCACAGAAGTTGTTTCCATGAATAGTTTCCTTGAGAGCTCACCCTCTTCCTCTGTCTTTCCTGTAAGTCACCGACTCTTGAGTTCCTCGATTTCCTTCCTCGCAGAGGCTAGTGTGAGGTAGCAGGTGTCATATTGAGAAGACAGGGTTGCTGTCCAGGTGAGCTGAAAATCCAAAACCTAATTGGGTGGCTGCATCTAGACATGCCAACTTCTGATGGCCCGTTGGTGGCACAGTCAGAAGGAAGCATTGTTTTTGCTTTGCTGTCAAACCCAGCCACTGCATCCAGAAGGCCTAGGACATCTGATGACTGCAACATGGTTTATCCATTATAGACGTATCCCTGTACGAGAGAGGGCAGGGGGGGGAGGAGGGAGGGGGGGGAGGGAGGGAGGGAAGAGAGAGGGAGGAAAGAGAGAGGGAGAGAGAGAGAGAGAGAGAGAGAGAGAGGGAGGGAAGAGTGAGGGGAGAGAGAGAGGGAGGGAAGAGTGAGGGAGAGAGAGAGAGAGAGAGAGAGAGAGAGAGAGAGAGAGAGAGAGAGAGAGAGAGAGAGAGAGAGAGAGAGAGAGAGAGACACACACCATGGAGAGAGAGAGAGAGAGAGAGACCATGAAAAGAGAGAGAGAGAGACCATGAAAAGAGAGAGAGAGAGAGAGAGAGAGAGAGAGAGAGAGAGAGAGAGAGAGAGAGAGAGAGAGAGAGAGAGAGAGAGAGATAG
Organism: Lissotriton helveticus; assembly: GCF_964261635.1. NCBI lineage: Eukaryota > Metazoa > Chordata > Amphibia > Caudata > Salamandridae > Lissotriton > Lissotriton helveticus. The sequence goes on from NC_136059.1 coordinate 372,597,241, forward strand.
ATAGAGAGAGCGCACATGAAGTAATGTTTTGTGAAGGTATTTACCGATGACCATATAGCAGCTGCACAAATGTGTTCCAGTGCTACACTGCCTAGGAAGGAGAGTGTTCATCCTTTTGTTCCTTGTTGAATGCGCTTTTGGCCAATACAATACTGTATTGTTTGCATTATCCATCTTGCGATTAATCCCTCGTTCATTGGCCCAGGTCTCAAGGTCAGTCATCAGTAAACTTACAAAGTATTTAGCTCAATCAATGCAATCACTCAATAATTGTTGGGTTTTGTGGAATCCCCTTCTTTATAGATTGGGTAGATTATCAAGCCCCTTCAAGACTCAGGAAGATCTTTTGTCTGTTGGATGTGTCTGTAGAGCACGGTAAGCCTATCCGCCCGTAGCGTAGAATCCGTTTTAAATAGGGCCTAGGGTAGCCAGTTTGGGCCTGGCACACATTCTGGGCATGATTTGGAGATAATTTTCTGGATGTCTTTACTAGTGAAGCTAATTGGGCACATAACGGACTGGCTATGGTCCATCAAAGCATCAATTTTGCCACTGGGCGTGGTGGAATTTTTAGGGGTTCGCAAGCTGCACGCTGTCTTTAGCTTAGTTTTGGATGACTTTGCACACAAAGTATAGGCTCTCCTACCTAATATATGTGTCGGACGGTACATGAATTGTATGATGTGGTTTGCCTGATTGGTACCCTGCTGCAAAGAAGAGATTTGCTAAATAGGTCGCCCTATCCTCTTCGCTGATATTTGCATTGTTGGATTTCCACGAACTATGCTCTTTTGTATTGGTGATTCACCAGAAGCTTGCTGTATCGTTATTCTAACTGGCACAAATAAGCTTTGCCCAGCAATCATCGTAGGTTGCTTTTTTGAACGTCCAGAGTTCCATTTTTAGTTTGTTCCACTCACGTTTTATTGCCGCTTTCAACAATGGACATTGTGGAGTGTTTCTTAGTTGCTGCATCAACCTCTTCACGACCTTCTTAGAGTATCTCACTTCAGGGGCAACTACTCTTTTGCAGTCAGGGCGTAGCCTTTATTGCAGATTTTCCTGCAGTATTACCTTAGGATGAAATTTGGGAGGTCCATCCAGCTGCCTTAAGGGCCCTCCAAATCTGAGAAATTTTGCAAAAAAGTTCTGCATCTCATCCTCTTCAGGTTCGTAGTATGAGTGTCATACAAGGAAACATATGACTCAGAGGCCCTGGTTGTTTGTTAGTAGGGTGATAATGTGTTATGACATTTCGGTGCACTCCTGACTTGGTTCCCTGGGTGGCTTGTTGGCCCTCGATTGCAATATCCATGGCTTATCATTCCACTATTTAAATGTTACTTTTTAGGGGGAGCTGGTTTTCCTAGCTCCACGCACCAGTCATTTCTCTGGTTGTGCAAATGGGAGAGGAAAGACTTGGAGGTAGTGTCTTCCATACCCAGCAAGCAGCCTGCTGCACTTGCCAGGCCTTATCTGAGAGTCAGCAATGGAGTCAAGGGCCAATTCTCAGTAGATCCAGGGGAACCATCCAGGGTCCACCAGCAGGTCCAGTGACCTAACTGTTCCTGAGGGTTTACAAGGGAGCTCCACTGGCCCTGGTGAGGCCCATGCTAGTCCAGCTAGCCAGATAGATACAAAGTCTTGCAAGTCTTGCAGTGCATCAGAAGGCTTCTCGTTCCCGTTAGGCAGTCTTACACCGTCATCATTCCCAGGTCCAGCGTAGTCTCTCCTTTGTTTAAAGGGTTCTAACTGGGGGTGTAAAGTTTTAGAAACCTGGCCAGTCCAAGGGTACCACATCACTACTCCCCCCATCCCAAATCTCCTTCACAGCATTCTGGGACAATGCAAAAGAAAAAAAATGCTACTTATCCAGTACACATCTGTTCTTGGCATGTAGAGCTGTAGATTCATATGCTTTGCATAAGTCTGCCATCTAGTGGTCGGTCCGTATGCCTTTATGTGTTGCTCTTTGAGAATAACTTTAAGTCTCAAAGAGAAAATCCTCTTCAAGGGCCTCTTTGTGAAGTTGGACCCCATGGTATTCGGCAGCCCTATTAAGTAACTCTATGTACCCTACATTGTCTGATGGAGAGAGTTTTGAAGGGTATACATCAGGATCATTGTCTGTATAGGATCTGCATTGTGGTCAGTCCATGGATCAGGACTTATGTCTCCTGGTACCTCCCCATCCCCATCCCCATCTTCGTTATCTTGGTGGTCAGTTGACTGTGGTAGTGGTGAATATGTAGGAGCAATTAACAAATTTGGGTCAAGTGGGGATGGAGGTGTAAGAGGAGAAGGAGAAGGATTAGTACCAACATGTTTTCTTTTTAAGTGGAATGTGGTAAGCTTCCTCCATTTCTGGCTTCTGCTTAACTGGCAGTTTTACGTGAATATATCCAGTTTTTGGATTAATCACTAGTTTATCCTGTTTCGGGTCCATATTGGAAGGCGGGATGTCGAAACTAGGTTCATTGGATAGGGAGGAGCGGTTTTGTCTTTCGGCACCAGAATTTACGGTGCTGAAGGGTTCGGCTCCGTGTCTTTCGGATTCGAAGATTTAGGTTTCAGTGCCGAAGGGATGGTCATGATGACATGTTTGGATTTCTGCACTGAAGGTTTTCGTTCAGTGCCCGAATTAGGCTGACTAGATCCCAAGCCGGAAGGCTTCGATGTGTGTTTCGGTGCCAAGCCCGAAGTCGGGGCGTTTAAAACCTGATCTCAGTGTCGACTTTGGCCTGAAGGCAGAGGAGGGCCCGGAGCCTTTTTCTTCAGCACATTTTGGGGAAGGGGAGTATCAGTACCACAGTACGCTGACCCAGTCAAATGCCTTCTTCCATGTCGGAGTCGGCTTCGGACACAGAAATGTGTTCCTCCTCTTCCTCTGCTCCTTTGCGTCGAAGACTTAATGGTCAGAATCTTCTCCGAAGAGAGCAAGACGATCATGGAGCATCTTCTTGGATCGAAAAGATCAGCATGCGTCACAGCCCTGTTTGTTGTGTTCGGGGGATAGACACAAGTTGCCCACTTCGTGAAAGTCGGTGCGCGGATACTTTACAAGACACCCGGGACAGAATTTGAATGGAGTCTGTTCCAAGCTGACCCGACGCAACGGCCCTCCACAAATTTTCCGATCAAAGATTTTTAACCGATATGATTCGCAGAGAATGGCAAACCTGATGGCGGAAAAAACAATCTAACAATGGAGTCGATGCCCATTAGTGCTATCACCAAAAGGGGGAGTCACTTACCTTGTGACTGGAAATTACTTGTTCGAAGAAAAACAAAGGGCAAACATCCGGACCCAACACTAGATGGCAGACTAATGCAAAGCATGTGAGCTACAGATGAGTTCTGTGGAAAGAGTTTTTTCTGAGAGCTATCTGAGCTGACAAATCTGCCTGATTTCTTCCCGCAAAACTTCAAAGGTGAGCCTCTCCTGTGCTGGCTCAAGAGGTCCGGCACTCCTGCTTCGTTTCTGTGGGCCTGGGCTGTCACAGCCAATGTGCAGTGTGACAAGCTAATTAACGGATGCAGATTTCCTCACTACCCCTTTTTTCCCAGTAACTGGGTTGAACACTTAAGAGCTTTATTGTGTGGGAAGGCCTTTGATCCTCCTAAGGGGGAGCAGAGTAATTAACTTGGCCCAATACGGGGGACAAAGAGATGTAATCTGATTATGAGCTGGACCTGAAAAATATAACTAGCCTACAAGTGTCTGAAGTAGAGTAGATAGGTTAGTGGCAGTAAATCTATAATTGCAGTGCATATTTACCCTTAGAATGGTAGTAGAGAGAAACTGCACTTTAGTGCAGGTTTCCCGAATAACGATTAATACAGTGAAAGTACCTCAGACCTTTAGTAAGCACTACAGAACTAAACTATGAATGCCCATCCCAGGTCAGTGTCAACCCCACAAAAGTGGCTTCTGAGACAAGCTATCTGTGCGCGCATTAATGTTTATGGGTAACCAGTCCAGAGCATCCCACACTAGCTGTGCAGCAGTATCCTTACCTTAAAAAGGCAGACACCGGCAGTTAGTACTATCAGTACTGAGAGTGAGACTCAGGTGGTGAGACTAGCTCTCTGTAAAACTCCAACTTTATAAAGCACTGGTACCAGATACACAGCAGCAGCAGCTCCCAGAAAGCATGCCGGTTATGCCATTAGTTTTAGATCTCAAAGTCATCTAAGAGGTGTCTTTATTAAATGAGCCAGAAAATCATAATAGGACGTAAACAGACTGACATAGGAGCTTAAAAAGGAAAATGCTACTTACCAGTATGCATCTGTTCTTGACCTATAGAGCTGCAGATTCTTACACTGTACATTAGATCGCCACCTGGTGCTGGGCTCGGATGATTGCATGTTGTTGTCGTGTTGGAAGAGGTCTTTGTAGTCACGAGATAGGTGACTCCTCCCTAGGACGATAGCGCGCATGGGCATCGACTCCATCCTTAGATTGTTTTTCGCCATGATGGGAAAGGATGGAGTTAGTAGAAATAAAGAAGGGATGTCTATGCTTGTATATCTAATTAAGATCGAACTGGAACAGATACATGCCCCGGGGAGGCGGGAGGGCGTGTAAGAATCTGCAGCTCTACATGCCAAGAACAGATGCATACTGGTAAAATCGCATTTTCCATTCGAGGCATATGAGCTGCAGATCTCACACTGTGCATCGATTGTACAGCAGTGCCTCCCCTAGCAGTGGTCACCTGTATCTGTGGCAGTAGTTTGAAAGAGTTTTGAGGACAGCTTGGCCTACTGCAGCTTGCTGCTTAGCATGCACATCAACACAATAGTGTTTAGTGAAGGTGTGTGTTGTAGACCATGTTGCTGCCTTGCAGATGTCTTCTAGGGGAATTCTCCCTAAAAAAGCCATGGAGGCTCTTAGTTTGCGTGTGGAATGCGCTGTAGGAAGAACTGTTAATGTACGTTTTGCTTTGTGATAGCATATGTGTATACATTTTACAATCCACCTTGCAATTCCTGCTTTAGAGATGGGGTTGCCTTTATGTGGTGAAGAGAAAGCTACAAACAGTTGCTTTGTTTTACGAAAGGATTTGGTCCTATCAATGTAATAGAGAACAGCTCTTTTTACATCTAGTGTGTGTAGAGCTCTTTCTGCTACAGAGTCTGGGTTTTGAAAAAATACTGGCAACTCTACTGATTGATTTAGATGAAAAGGAGTAATGACTTTTGGAAGGAATTTAGGGTTAGTACGTAGAACCACTTTGTTACGGTGTAATTGTAAAAATGGTTCTTGTATAGTGAAAGCTTGAATCTCACTAACTCTCCTAAGAGAGGTAATAGCAATTAGGAAAGTTGTTTTCCATGAGAGAAATTGCAATTCACACTTATGTAAAGGTTCAAAAGGGGGCCCCATGAGCCTTGTGAGGACACCCTCTACCACACTGGAGAGGGTGGTAATCTAGGAGGAATCATTCTCTATAATCCTTCCATAAAAGCTTTAATTACAGGTACTCTAAACAACGACATATGTTGTCTGTTTTGTAGATATTCTGCAATAGCTGCAAGATGTAAACGTATAGATGAATATGCTAGATTACATCTTTGTAGATGGAGAAGGTAGCAGATGATATTCTGTATGGAAGCATCTAGAGGATCAATTTAATTATTAGTGCAGTAAATGGCAAACCTCTTCCATTTTGCAGCATAGCAAGCTCTAGTAGTAGGTCTTCTGGCTTCTTTAATGATATTCATACAGTCTGGTGGCAGGTTAAGGTAACCAAACTCTAAGACTTCAGGAGCCATATCGCCAGATTCAGTTGACTTTGATCTAGATGTCTGATGTCTCCATGATTCTGCGTTAGCATCGATGGTGTCAGACACAGTCTTTGGTATGGAACTAGAGATTGCTCCAGCAGAGTGGTGAACCACGGTTGGCGTTCCCATGTGGGAGCTACTAGGATGAGTTTGAGAGACTGTTGTCTCAGCTTGCGTACTACTAGTGGTATTAGTGGTATTGGCGGAAAAGCGTACGCAAATCTGCCTGACCAGTTCATCCATATCGAATTGCCCTTGGACAGCCGGTGTGGGAACCTGGCGGCAAAAGCTGGGTATTTTGCGTTTGTGTGTGGCAAACAGATCTATGTCTGGATGACCCCACTTGTGAAAGAATGGTAGAAGAACTTGCAGATGTAGTTCCCATTCGTGCATCTGTTGTGTCTGTCAACTTAACAGATCTGCTATCCGATTGTGAACTCTTGGAAGATGTTCTGCAAGCAGATACATGTTTTGTGGAATGTCTCATCTCAAAATGTTCTGAGCGAGCTGGGACAGTTGCAGGGAATGTGTGCCTCCTTGTTTTTTAATGTAGTACATGGCTGTCATGTTGTCTGTGCGGATCAAGACAGCTTTGTTCTGTACGTGTACTTGGAAGGATTTCAGTGCAAGGAATATTGCTAGCAGCTCTAGGTGATTGATGTGAAGCACTTTTTGTTGAGCAGTCCATTTTCCTTGGGTTGTATGGTGGAGCAGATGGGCTCCCCATCCTGTGAGGGATGCGTCTGTTGTCAGTACTATTTGTGGAACAGGTTCGAGGAACGGCTACCCTCTGGACACGTTTTTGGTGTTCCACCACCGCAGAGAGCGAAGTGTGCGGCTGTCCACCAACACCAGGTCTGTTAGTTGTCCTTGTGCCTGATTCCACTGATGTGCTAGACATTCCTGCAATGGGCGCATTTGCAGTCTTGGATATGGTACAATAAAAATGCAAGATGCCATCATGCCTATTCGTTGCATGAACACTCTGGCTGGGAGAGAGTGTTGGTTTTGAAACTTTGTGACTAAGGCTTGAATGCTCTGTATCCTGGCTGGACTGGGATAAGCAAGAGCTATTGGTGTTTATGGCAGCCCATAGGTATTGTTGTACATGAGAGGGCTGAAGATGTGACTTGGTGTAGTTGATTGTAAACCCCAAGTTGTGCAGTGTTTGAATTGTTTGAGATGTGTGTAGGGCACACTGCTTGACTGACTTGGGTTTTATGAGCCAATCATCCAAGTATGGGAAGACGTGGATAGGTTGTCTTCTGAGATGTGCTGCTACTACTGCTAGGCACTTTGTAAACACTTGTGGTGCAGTTGTGACCCCGAACGGAAGGACTTTGAGCTGATAGTGTTGTCCTTGTAGTACAAATCTGAGATACATCCTGTGAGAAGGATGTATGGGAATGTGGAAGTAGGCGTCTTTGAGGTCTAGTGTGGGAGGAAATCGCCTTGTTGCAGCAGTGGGAGCACTTGTTGTAAAGTGATCATCTGAAAATTATCCGAGTGTATATACACATTGAGAGGCCTTCCGTCTAGAATTGGTCTTAGTGTCCCGTCCTTCTTGGGTATTAGGAAATAGAGTGAGTAAACCTCTGTTTCTTGATGTTGTAATGGAACTAACTCTATTGAGTCCTTTTGTAGCAATGAGAGTACCTCTTGTTGGAGCAGCGTTAGATGCTCTGTGGACATTGGACGCTGTCTGGGTGGTATATGTGGAGTGGTAGCTGTAAGCTCTAGGCAGTAACCATACTGGATAATTTGTCTTACATACTTGTCTGTTGTAATGGAATTCCAGACAGGTAGGAACTGTGTTAATCTCCCCCCTACAGGAGTAGAATGCTGTTGGGGGAGCTGAAGGAAGTCACTGTTTAGTGGTGGAGGAGGTTCGATTGTTGTTATTACCTCGACCTCTTCCCTTGTTGTTGTTGCCTCTGCAGCCTCCTCTAACGAATCCTCTATTGGAGGATGTTTGTGTATTTGTCTTAAAGGAAGCTGGATTGTCTGCTCCAACTTGTTGGGAGCCTCCTCTGTAGAAGAAGCGACGAAAGGAGCCTCGTGCTTGGGTGGACTGCAGAGCTCACATTGACTTCGCTGTGTCTTTCTTCATTTTTTCATGTGCTGTGTCTACCTCTGGACCAAACAATTGTTGTTGGTTGAATGGTTGATTTAAGATAGTAGTTTGCACTTCTTGCTTAAAACCTGAAATGCGGGTCCACATGTGACATCTAAGGAGGACACTAGTGTTTATTGCTCTGGATGCAGTGTCTGCTACATCAAGTGTGCATTTAATAGAGGCATTTGATATAAGCTTACCCTCTTGTATGAGGTCATTTGCTTGTGTCTTATATTGGTCAGGTAGATGTTGTAAGAGCTTCTATAACTGATCAGAGTGATCCCTGTCGTACCTTGCGAGGAGGGCTTGTGTGTTAACGATGCGCCGTGTATTGCTAGCTTGGGCAGCTATTCTTTTCCCTGAAGCGTCTATGATCTTTGATTCTTTATCAGGAGGTTGTGCTTTGCCTGATGTTTGGGAATGTGCTCTTTTCCTAGCATTTGAAACTACTAGGGAGTCTAAGGGTAGCTGTCCTTTAATGTAGGCAGGGTCCCAAGGAGCTGGTCTGTACTTTTGCTCTATCCTTGGGTTCATGATTCTAGCTCGTACAAGATCTTTAAACACTTCTGGTGCATGCTTAATGACTCCTTTAATCATTGGCAGTATTTGGGAGTGTTCAAAAGTGTCAAATAAAATATCTTCCTCTGCCTCATCTGAATGCAAGGTGACATTGTGATAGATCGCAGCCCTATTAATTAAGTGTCTAACCCCAATATTGTCTTCTGGAGGAGAAGGTTTAGATGGATATGTATGTGGGTCAGGAATATCTGGTACATCCTGTGGGTTTGGATACTCCCAGTCTGGTGAACCTGTTGGGTAGGGAAAAGGGTCATCTGGGTCTCTCCCTCCCCCCATGCTATACTCATCATCAACATTCGGAGGAGGTGTATGTGGTGGAGAATGAGGAGTAGAATTTTGAGGTGAAATGTTTAAAGGAAGAGGAGAAGAAGGAGATACAGGAGAAGAAGGGTGCATAGGAGATGTGGCAGAATCCTTCTTCTTGACAGGTGTAGGTGCTGTATCTGACTTCCTCTTCCTGTGTGGTGTAGTGGAAACATGTCCTGTTTCTGGATCAATGTAGATCCTTTTTTGTAAAGGATCTGGGTGGATAAGCTCCTCTACTTGAGTCACAGCCTTCGGCGCCGATTTTTTCGGTGCCGAACCTGTTTGCTGCTTGTCTTTAGCCTTAGGAGCTAATGTTGAGTCCTTTGGCGTAGATTTCGGCACTGAAGATATTGTTTTGGAGCCGAAGCCTGTTTCGTGGACTTGGAAGCATCGGAAGCAGGCTTTGTCTGTTTCGGCATCTAGGGTATCGGCTTCGGAGTGGAATCTGTTTTAGGGGCATCGGAAACAGGCTTTGTTGTTTTCAGAGCCGCTTTGTCTCTCGGAGTCAACGGTTTTGGAGTGTCTTTCGGAACCGGGACTTCTTTTTGTTTCTGTACCGAGGGAGCAGGTGGTATCGGTACATGCGGTCTGCTCGGTATGGAGCTACCGGAAGGCTTAATTATTTTCTTCGGAGCCGGGCTCCATGGCGGGGCTTTTGAAGTGATTTTTCTGTCTCGACTGGGCCCCGCAGGCGGAGTGTTAACCTTTGCCTTCGATTTTGGCGTTTGGGCTGGGGTAGGGGCAGTGGTACTCACGCGTTGACCCAAAGGTATGGAGTCATCGGAGTCATCTGCCTCGGATACGATCTGGAGATCATCGGAATCTTCTTCTGGGACGCATGGACCTTCGTCAAAGATATCAACCGGTTCCGGAGCTGATCTCTGCAATATCGCGTCGACAGGCCTTCCGATCTCGAATAGTCTTTTTCGATCGAAAGGATGCACAGGCTGTGCAGCTGGATTTGTCGTGTTCTGGCGATAAGCACAGGTTACAGACCTTGTGATGGTCACTGTGTGGAAATTTTGCTCCACACTCAGGGCATCTTTTTTTTGTATAAATAATTTTTATTGGCATTTCTAGTCATAAACATACAATTTGGCAGAAAATCTGACATCACGGCATAAGTTCCACAATGATACAGTTTGGCATTTGTGTACGATTCATAATATTATCGACAGTGGCCGTTGGTACAAAGCATAGTCATACGCAGGTTCAACCCACTCAGTGCAGGCATCGTATTCATCAACAGTGTATTTCCCTCCTCCATTGTCGCCCTCCCCCATCCTATCGGTCATAGAGTCTACAGCAATTTACAATTATCGGCAATATCCCAGCATCTTCGCCCACCATAACTGCCAGGCCGTTTATTGGATCTATTCTGTCACTTGTCCACTCTGTTGTATCCTGTGCCCTCGCATAACCTTCAATTCCTGATCTGAGCCCCTGTCCTCGGAATCGCCTTCGTCCCGATACGGCCTCTTTTCCAAATATAATGCCCAATAGTTCTTTGGGCTGTGGGGGAGTAACTCACTGTACAGTCCTGTTTGGGTACAACAATATAGCATATCCCAGGACCATCTGGCCAGTGTCGGGGTGGGTCTCTTCATCCAGGTGATCGCTACACAGCGTCTAGCTACCAGGAAAGCTATATCCACCAGCCTGCGATGTTCTGGGGCAACATCTTTGGAGTAACCTAGTAATGCAAGCAACGGTGTGGGAGTTAAGGACAAGTCAGTGACCCTATTCACTTCCGCATAAACTGCACACCAGAAATCTGTAATCTCCGGGCACAGCCAAGCTATATGCAAAAAAGTTGCAGTTTCCTCCGGGCACCTCTCACAGTTTGGAGCATCTCGCAGTCCATATAGGAACAGTCGTTCGGGAGTGTAATACACCCGATTTAGGAATTTAAAGTGTAAGAGTCGGTGTCGACCGTTAAGGGAGACTCTTAACGTTAGCGCACCAATTTTTCCATTTGTCCTCTGACAGCTCAGTCCCTATGTCCGTCTGCCATTCCAATCTGGGTTTTGCATAATGTGTCGTTCTCTCCCCAAGTGCGATACTATATAGCCGCAATATTAAATGTGCTGAAGTCTTAGCCGTGGCCACATATTGATATGCCAGTATCGTAGGTGGTTCTGCCATGTCTCCCCCTAATAGCGCTCGAAGGGCCAATCTCACCCGGTGAAACTGGAATCTAGCCTGCAGCGGCGCCTTCGAACTATCTTCCGCGACCACCTCGTCCCATGTCCGAACCGCTCCGTTAAGGAACAGATCACCCATGGTTGTAATATTTATTTTCGCGAGTGATGACAGGACACCCCTGTCTGTGCAAGGTCCCAGCCATGAGCACCATTCCAAGCTGGCCGCCAGAGCATACAGCAGCGAGCAGGCCTGTGCATCTTTCAGATAGTGCCTGGCATGTGTAACCGCTTTAAGTGAGTCAATCAAAACTGTACGCCTATCTCGGGGTCGAGCCATGAGTGCTGGTAATGGAGTAGGATCTGCGACTATACCTTCTATGAGTATGTGTGGGGCGTTGGAAGGGCCGTGCATTCATCCGTACGCGTGTGCGCCCTGTGCCGCGCGATAGTATAATTCTAGGTCCTCGTAGGGTCGTATAAGGATATTCCATGCCACTCTTGGCTGCTTACCAGCCCATACCAGCTTTAGCACCAGTGTGTGTAATTGCCTGAAAAACGCGCTAGACAGTACCATGGGGATATTGCTAAACAGAAACAGAAAACGGGGGAGTACATTCATTTTGAGAAGTGAAATGCGGCCCATTACTGAGAGAGGAAGGCTTATCCATTTCTCTATGTTCTCTTCAAGTTTGGAGATGGCCACACCATAATTCTCACGCAGGACCACCTCCGTGTCCGTGTGAAGCCGTATTCCCAGGTATCTTACTGAGTCGGTGGTCCACTGTACAGGGTAGTTCGAGTCCACCCTATTCGCGGTTGGAGTGAGAGGGAACATTACCGTTTTATTCCAGTTCACTCCAATACCTGAGAGCGAACCAAACATCACAACCTCTCTCAGCACTCGTGAGAGGTTAGCCTCCGGGTCACGCACATCATCTGCATACATAGATACTATCAGATTGTACCCTGGGAAGCGAATGCTGCGTTGTCCATGATACTCCCGTAAGGCACACTCAAGGGGTTCCGCCACTAAGGCGTACAGTAGGGGAGAAAGTGGACACCCCTGCCTAGTCCCACGTCTGATACTGAAGGGTTCTGTCGTGAACGCACCTATGCGGACTCGCGCCGTCGGGGAATTGTAAAGTGTGTTTAATAATTGTAGAAAAAGTTCTCCTACCCCCATACGTAGTACTGCGCGTTGGAAGGGCCATTCGAACGAATCAAACGCCTTTTCCATATCAAGGAAGACTGCAACTGCTGAGACCTCCTGCCGCGTGTGTTGAAATGCCGCAAACACTGTGCTCAAATTATAGTTCAAGGTGAGGTTATGGACAAATCCCGCCTGCTCAGGGGCGACCAGTGTCGGTATTAGAGGGCTAATACGGTTGGCGATGACTTTCGCAAAAATCTTCGCGTCAACATTTAGAAGCGATAACGGTCGGTAGGAGGCACATTCCTGAGGGGGCTTACCGGGTTTGAGAAGCGCTATTATGACGGCTTCTCGCATCGTAGGTGGCATTTGCCCATCTTCCGCAATCTGTTCTACCAGCTGCAGAAGCTTAGGAATAAGCAGATCAGGAAAAGCCTTGTAGAAGGAGGCTGGGAATCCGTCGCTACCGGGCGCATTGCCTGCCCTCATGGATGACAGCGCCCAAACAATTTCTTCACGCTCAAACGGTCGTGCCAAAAACTCACGGTGAGTGTTGGTGAGCCAAGGCAACCGGATATGTGCTAAATATTCCGTAATACGCTCATCCGACATCGGCCCTCTAGAGGCATATAGGGTGGCGTAGTATTCTCGAAACCGGGCCGCTACCTGAATTTCATCCAGTTAGTCCTCCGAATTTGGCAATTTAATAGCTGGCAGCGTCATGGTTTGCCTGCGCTGCTTGGCCATCCTGGCTAGGACCGCACCTGGGCGTTCACCATCCCCGTACGATCGGGCAATGGCATATTTCCCCGAGATTCCTCACCTCAGCATCTGCTTCTTCATGATACTCCCTAATCGTTTGGGCTAGCTCCTGCGTCACATCCTCGTTTGGCGCGTTCAAGCGTCGCGCCTCTATATCTTTTAGCCTGGCCTCCAAGAGCGTCAGACGTCCCCGTATAGATTTGAGGACACCAGCATGTTTGGAGATAATAACTCCGCGGATGTACGCTTTAAATGACTCCCATACCGTTAGGGAGGAGTCCACCATACCCTCGTTCCTGTCAAAGTAGTCTTCAATGGCTGTAGCCAGTTCAGCTCGGAAAGCATCATCCATCAAAGAATAAGGGGGAAGTCTCCATGCAAAAGTAGGAGGCCGGCGCGCCGGGGCGCAAAGTGTAATCAGTACTGGGGAGTGATCGGAGTATGTACGCGGCAGTAGCACACAAGCCTGTATTCTGGGAAGGAGACACTCAGAGAGCAGCCAATAATCTATACAAGTGTGAATGTCATATTGCGAAGAATAGTGTGTGTATCCCCCTTGTGTGGGGTGTTTGGCTCGCCATACGTCTTGTAATTCCATCCCAGTCATTTCTGTATCTAGGGCACGGGAGGAGGCAGAAGGTCGTCTACTAGGTCCGTCAGATCTGTCCAAAGTTGGGCATCTTGTCAAATTTAGGTCTCCACCCCACATGACCTGGACTTCGCCCAAAGTTCTAACCTCACGGGCAAGCATCACGTAATATGAGAGGCAGTCAAAGTTGGGGCCATATGTGTTAACAACGTATAAGGTCATACCCTTACCCGTGCATTTCGTGATCACATAACGCCCTTCTGGATCGGCGTCAATAGGGGTATATGTCAAGGCGGACCTCGGGTTGAACCAAGTAAGCAGCTGCTTGCATTGGATGTAAAACCAGCAGCGTGGATGTGATTGTGTAACCCTCTATAGCGTAGCGTCGGACTGTCAGGGCGTAAATGGGTCTCTTGCAATAATGCAATATCGACACTGTGTCTCGAAAGGTATTGGATCACTCGCCGGACCTTTCTGTGGTCATTAAGACCACGAGCATTCCAGGTCAATGAAGTAATGGAGGAAGTGTTGTGCGCTTGGTGCGTTCTGATGGGGGTTGGGGGCACGGAGGATTAACCTCATTTCTGCTTGTGTGACCTGCCATGTTTAGGGTAGTGTAATATTATGTAGAAAAGTGCCCTCCCCACTGTAGAAGAACATGCCTTGTAAATGTCAGCGTCCCCGCCAAGAAGACTCTCAGACCTATCAAACAAAGTCAAAAACAACCATACTCATGAACAACTGTAGAAGAACACTCTGTTGCCGTGCCCAACCCCCCACCCACGCATGCCTAACCTCAACCTGGCCGCGACACGCAATCCCTCCCCTCCTGTCCCTCCCCCATCCCTGCTTAGATCCATCATCTGTCTCTGGGTGTTCCCCCCCCCCCGTCTCCCGTCCCACCCCCCCTGAATTCCCTGCTCACTCCCTCCCCTCCTCCCCTCCCCAACATCTCGATCAGACAACAACCAATCGCAAACAAATAACCGAAATCACTGTTACTTAAAGAAGCGTGGTGCACACGCAGGGGCGCAGGTAGCTCGCTCATTGTGAGTCTATAACGATGCTAGTCCAGTGTATCAGCCAGCACGCCCTGCCCTTCGCCTCCATATAGGAGGAACTTAGCTCTTGTCGACGCCTCATTACTAAGTGTAAAATAGAACGTGAAAAGTAGTAAACATTGGTCATGATAAACCCCATTAACTAGTAATAGCTAACATGTTCCGCATATCTCCACTTCAAATGTACATATCAACTCTGGATTCCCCGCTCTCGGCCCACACAACTATGACGCAATAATCTATGCAAGGCCAACTCTATGCATCTATAACATCCCCTGATCCAGGGTAACTCCTGTAGACCCAGCATGAGAACAGCGTTAGTATGAGGTGTAGTGCGATATTGTCACTCTTGGTGGGGTACCAGCCGCCCCTTGTCCCCCACCCCAATTAGGCCTAAATATCCTGTCATGCATTCACAGTGGGACACAATCTCGTACAGTCCGTACCACCAGTGTATCGGGCCTTGCCATCTGAGTAGTGGCCAGAGTTCGCACCTGCACTGTTCATTATATTCAAACACCTTACATTTTCTCGTTTTAGTCCTGGTCCTCCATGGATCCCCCAGCAGCTTCGTTCAATCCTCCCTCGTTGTCGGCTTCACATGTGCTTCTTCGCCTTCCCTTCATAGCCTTCAGGAGAGCCTTCGGATCTGTAAAAATGGTGGACCTCCCCTGTCTGTTGACCCTGAGCTTGGCGGGGTACAGCATCGCATAATCGACCCCCAGATCACGTAATTGTCTCTTCATAGGGACATACTGCCGTCTCACTTCCTGTACCTTGGCAGTAAAGTCTGGGAACAAGGAAAGCGCGCTGCCCTCGTAGGGGAGTGGCTGCTTTTCACGTGCCAATCGCAGTGCGGTGTCACGGTCCCTGTAGTTGAGCAACTTGGCCGCCACAGGCCGAGGAGGGGCTCCAGGTTTTGGTCTCGGGCCAAGTGTGCGGTGTGCTCGTTCTACGACAAACATGCTCGAGAAAGCAGTGTCGCCTAGTAATTTTTTGAGCAGCGCCTCCACAAGTAGTCTCCGGCAGGCCCGTGATGCGGATGTTGCATCTGCGAGATCTTGCCTCCAAATCCTCGGCTTTATCCTGTAGGGTCTGGAGCACCTTACCCAGTTGCTTGTTATCCGAATCAAGTGTTGTCTGCGCTTCGTCCACTTCTCCTATGCGGCGCTCGGTCATGTCCAGGCGCTCCGCATGTTTATTCAGTCGTTCCGCCATCTGGTCCATCCTATAAGTGAGGGCGTCCATTTTAGTACCCAGAGAGGCTATTCCACCTTGGAGGTTCTTCTCCATAGCTAGTAAGATACAGCGAAGATCAGGCTCAGCGACCTCCTCAGCACCTGTCTTCTCGGCTCCCTCCATTGCGGCGTCGGGAGGGGGGTCCGGAGTTTTGGATTTTTTGTTGGTGGTGGTCTCGAACGACAGTTTGGGTTGCGTACGATCCGGTCGTCCCATATTTACCGACAGGCGTTCCGGCCCTCTACGCACCCGCCGAACCGGCTGCTGTGATAGGTGTGCGTACTAATAGCGCGCTCGGTCAACTGTATCGCCTACTTGGCTGACGGGAGCTCCCTCCGTGGTGTTACTGCACGATATGGTCTCTTCTTAGGGAGTTATACAGGAGCCAACGTGCGGCTTGTTGTCCGTCCAGCTCTTGCTCACCTGAGGCAGCTTCGGCTATCGCCGTTTGGTTCTGCGCGGTCTCCTGCCTCGTGGTCGCTACTTCGCCAATCCTCCGGGAACTCGTCGCCGGAGCATGCCCTGTTCGCAGTGCTTGCCTAATGTGCAGGTTCACTCTATAAACAGCCTCAGCGGATGCTGTGTAGTCCACGCGTCCGCAACCTTAGTTGCGTGCCAAAAGTTTCTGTTGCCACCTAATGCAGTGTGCCGTGGTAATCTGTATCTCCCGGGGCTCTGCTTGCCCACTGATTGGGAACGAGAAAGCAAGTTTCTTGACAGGCAGGCCTCCCTACTCACAAGATTCTTCAAAGAACACTGCCGGGTTGCGCCGGTCTACGCCGCCGGGGGCCCGAGGATTGAAAATCGGGCCGCAATGTAGTGCTGTATTCCAGGCCGATCCTCTTCTAGCTGCCCCACCACCAAACTACAGTCTCGGTGTGCCTGCACTGCTCCTCGTATTTGCACATGTCCTTAGGCGCAGGCACCCAGCAACCTACAATTCTAGTTGTGCTCCAACAGTATTACGGGGTACCGGAGCGTGCAGTCTGCAAGGTTTCTTCTGCCCCAGTAAGTAGCTCTTGCGTCATGTGTTGGTGGTGCCTGCGCCCCCCGTCTTGGGTGCCAGGCGTCTCGTGGCCCCCAACTATAGCTGCAGCGGACCCAGGTACGGGGGTGCCAACAAGGTCCTTCGCTTTTATCGATCGTTCCACAGGCCCAATTAAAGCCGGGGCCTCGAGTAGTCAGTCACCCTGGGTTAGGCCTCTGGGCGTGGGGAGAGCAGCCGCCCCGCGCCTCCAGTTCTCTGCCTCCTACCTGCGAGGTGTTGTTTCTCTCCAATCGGGGTAGATTGGAAAACTCAGGCTCCAGGGCGGCGCAGGCTGCAGCTTCCGAGTCTCCCTCACGGGGCAGACCCACACCGTAGTGCTGAAGCCGGGGAGTCACGTAGATGCCGGCCGAGGTCTGGGGCGCGATCCAGTGCACAGCGGGAGCTCCGTTCAGCGGTCGCAGTCGAGGGGGACAGGTCCGGTTCCCCCAACGTTTCGACGAGTCTGGATACTGCTTGGGCACCAATACGTCGCCAAGGCAGGATAATTTGCAGGATAGATTCGGTAGCTGAGGAGCCGGCAGGTTAAGCAGCCATCTTCTTCGTCAGCTAGCTCCGCCCCCACTCGTGGCATCTTTTGAATGGCGTCCTTTCCATGAGGTGTAGGCCTCATGGCGTGGGTAGGCCCAACGGCCCGCATTGACGACCGGAATCGAGCTGATGAAGTTGAATCGATGTTTATCGATATTGAAAGTTGTTTGTTGAAGTTCGAAGAAAAATGTTCGCGTCAAAGTACTTGAAAAGGAGATTTTGAACCGGAGCGGAAAAGTTTCATCCAAACCCCGTAGCTGTGAAAACAATCTAAGGATCGAGCCGATGCCCATGCGCACTATCGTCCAAGGGAGGAGTCACCTATCTCGTGATTACAAAGACTTCTTCCAAGACGACAATAACATGCAATCATCCGAGCCCAACACCAGGTGGCGATCTAATGCACAGTGTAAGATCTGCAGCTCATATGCCTCAAACCAATGTTACCCCCATGTCCAAGTAATAGGATAGGTTTAATGAAAGCCTGAGAAAGGAATATGTTACTTATCCTGTAAGCATCTGTAGTGAAAAAGGCACTCTTGTGGTTGGTCACCCTATGATGACCTTAATCTACAATCATTTTAACTGACTTCAGTGAGTTATTTTATTCCAGTCTTTATGTGGGACAGTCCTGCATATGCATGCTTCTCTTCTTTCTTGTAATCTTGCTGTCTTTCAGTGGGAGCTGTCAAGAAGTAGAACAGTCTTGCCAAGAACAGAAGGTGTGGGATGTACATTTGAAGGCGTGAGAGGGAGAGAAAGGTGTGGAATGTCGAAGTGCAGTGTAGTGAGCGGTGGTGCACGTGCTTGGTGTTGTAAATTGAGAGATAAAGTATGTGATGCTGTAGGACATTGAGAGATAAAGTATGTGATGCTATAAGCAGTTGAACAGAAATGTGTATTGCGTTGTACAGTTATGAGAATTAGGAGTTCTTACTATTGGCTTTGACATGGCCTCATGTCATCTTGTTTTCTGACTTTGCCTTGCTTCAGCTTTTCTGCGTGCACAGCAGTGCTTGCAAGTTGTTTGGGTTATGAGAATTATGAAGTTTTTACTATTGGCTTTGACATGGCCTCATGTCATCCTTTTTCCCTGGCTTTGCTTTGCTGCAGTTTTTCTGCGTGCACAGCAGTGCTTGCAAGTTGTGTGGTTTATTCACATTCAAGGTCTTTTTGGTGTTCTGAGCAATTGCTTTTGTTTAATGTACTCTGGAAGGCCTTGTGGGAGCTTTGTCAAGCTAGAGTCTGGAAGACGTGAGAATGTACAACTCTGCCTCGGAGTCAAAATACAGGAGATTGGCCAGCCTCTGTCTTGGCCTTTACGCAGACTGGTACAACCAGCTCGATGTTTTCTAATGAGAAGGGGGCAAGGTTTTCTAGAAGCTTCGCCTCATGTTGAGTAATGTTATTTAAGCTGCGAACCTTCGAGGGACAAGTGGAAGCTCTCCACAGAATAGACGTATTGAGTGGAGGTGACAGAATTTGAGTCCTGATCGAACTCCTTCCTGGGCTGATGAAGGGCTCCCCCAGCTTGAGTTGGCAAGGATGTTGCCTAATCAATGGGTGAGGTGTTACTAACCATTTTGTATATATATTCTACTCTTTGCTACTTGTATATACTGCATTTTACTCGAATTGTTCATTTTAGTCACTTGATACTTGGGAATCTGCATTTACTGATATATTTGGCCTACCGTTCTAAAATGTTGCATTAATAAACTTGTGTGTGTGTTATTTTAAATGCACCTATATTTGTTTCTAGCCTCGCCTAAAAGGAGTGCTGCGTCTTTTCCTCGTCTTTAGGGAGTGCTGCTCAAAGTGTATTATTTAATGGTTCAGTGGTGTATTTGCCTCCAAAGTGGGAGTGCAGGGTTTTGGTATGGCTTACTGGTGAGAAGTCACATTCATTAAAGCCTCGGCGTGTATTGCTGTAGATTCATATGCTGTGCATATTCCCGCTATCTAGTGGGGTCTTTTTTCCCAACTTTATATGTTTTTTACAGAAAAAGAACTGTAGCAATGTGCGGAAAGTCCTAGCAGGTTAATCTTGTATCATGCAGCCTCAACATCATCATCGCTAGATATGCTTTCCTGTTCGTCCCTCCCTTCCCCTGCTCAGCATCTCAGCCATGAAGACCAATCATACAAGTCCACAGCTGCTTGTTCATCATCCTGACAATTATCATAGAGATTTCCTCAGCTATGGCCATTACAGAACTTCCTTAGCACAGGCATCCATCTCCTGGGGTCTAGGTCGGGTCCAATAAATGACAATAGTACACTTCACCCGCACCAGAGAAAGCAATGCAAGTTTGTTTTGTAGCACTGAGTTTGGAGGTTTCAGGATTAAATTTAAGAGAAAATGGTGCATCGTTCTCTCAACGCACAACTTCACCACATCATGTACTTTGTCCACGATGTCCTGCCAATAATATCCCAAAAGGAAACAGCCCCAGAGTATATGGAAGAAGCCAGCTTCTGTCCCCCCCACATCCTGGACATACTGAGGGCCTATCTAGAAAAATTCAAAGAGATCTGGTGGGTGTCAGGTAGGTACGGTAAATAACGTTAAAATGCACCAGCTTGAACATAGAATTGCTGGAGATAGTATAGACCAGCCCACAAGCCTGTTCACATTCTTTATCTCTGAGTGGCGGCGTCAGTTTACTATCTCACCCTCTCCAAGCTTGTTTCAGCGTATGGTATAGCGCTATACCGACTGGGGGACTTTGGGGAAAACCGTCCAGATTTCTATAGTTGTACGTGCCATTGTGGCATAGTGTAGAAAGTTCCACCTCAAAAGTTGCTAGGGTTTCCTCAAATGTCACAAAGGCCTCTCCCATGTACTGGTGCCCCATAGTAAAACAGCCTCCTTCCCTCTATTGGGCCATTGACACAACCCTACATATCTACTGGAATGGCTGTTGCCACCATACCTCCAGAGCTCTAGGAAATGGAGGTCGCTTTAGTATCCTTTTAATTATAATATCCCATGGCATGGCTACACGTTGAATTACTATTGGGCACTGAGTGGGGGATTCTACAACCACTCATCAAATGTGATCGGTAACTGTTCCCTCTCTTAGGTATCCTCCAACAATGCCTTCTTATGTAACAAAACCTGATCCCCAGCGCTGCATCGGACAGCTCTCTGCACTGTAAACAGGCAACCCTCTGCTCTAAGCTGCGTATCTGTGCCCTTAACTGGTGCTGAATTCAAATCTTTTTACTAAGGCATTCACCTCGGAACACCCCTTTGAATGCATCTCACTCAACTGCACTAGCAGCTGTAGGCTCCCAGTTCAAGTTGAAATATTCCTCTAAAGCATCCTGCATGTTACCATGTAATACAAAATTTTGCAATACCTCTGGCTGCAATCTCCATAAGGGGACAGGTGGATTCGCGTGTACTATATATAGTGTACTCGATTATCAGTGGCGCATGATCAGATAGAGCTCTACACTGGTAAGCCACAACTGTCGCCTCAGTAGCTATGTCTCTCATTATCAATATACAATCTAATTGCTAAATGTATTATCTGTCAACAAGTGACAGGAGTATATGCCTGCATCATGGGGTGATGTTCCCTTTAAATATCAATGCAATCCAACATATCCAGAACCTCGGTTAAAGTTTGTCTCGTAACCGGTTTAGCATACAACCGTGCAGGATGCCTATCCAATGCTCCATTCAAGACACAGTTGAAGTCACCTCCACATATAAGTAGGACCTGAACGCATGGTAATAAAGTGTCCACAACGGTCCAGAAAAAAACATCATCTATATTTAGGCTGTAGACATTAAGGGAACATATCTCCCTACCATTATCAACCTATAAAACAGTATCAGCCCACCATGTCTGTTTTAGTGTATCTGTGCTGAAAAGGAACTCCCTGGGGCCACACAGATTGCCAAACCCCTAGCCTAAGACGAGTATGTAGACTAGTATAGATGCTCCTCAAATTTTTATAGGTCGTGTGTGCCGACGAGTCTGTCAGGTGTTCCCTGCAAATATAGGATCTAAATGCCTGCCACTGTGCATATTAATGGACCCTGTAACGCTTAATATGAATGTTTATTCTCTGCACATTCCAGATTGCAATCCTGCACCATCCCCATTATAGTGTGGCTGGGATGATATAGCCATGGCTCCCCATCGTCACCAGGCAAGGGGGACCCAAGCAGAACCACAGGAGTACATCAGGGGCCAACCCTACATGACCAGCTGCAGAATCACATAATAGCTGCAATCCACCGCCACGCGTCAACAGGAAAACTACCTGAACTCGACCAAACCATCCTCCCCCTGGCAAAACAGTAAAGCACAAATAGAGAGATTGAAAATGCCCATAAACCAATGAACTGAGCTCCGCTGTACTGAAAAGAAAGAAAAACCAGGTGGGGGTGGGGGGACAGCCCAAGTAGCAAGTAGAGGGTCACAACCCCCAAAGTGCACTCACTCGTCTACCCGGTGTCGCCAGTAAGGGGCAATCTCCCAGCCACCCAAACCAAAATAGGAAAGCCAATCAGGAGCAGGAAGAACAGGGAAAGGAAAAAGCAAAAAGAAAGGATATGAATCATATATTTAGAGGCCGTTACCTGCACAGCAGGCTATCTACATTATAAGCAAGAGTACATAGAAGTACCAAAGCCCCCACCAACAGTTTAGCAAAATAATTCAACGAAATGCAAGTATGTTATATAGATTGCCCTCCACTCATACCACCTCCCAACCAGGCGAGCCAGATGTCCTCATGTCCAGTCTGCAGTACTGAGAATCCCTTTGAGCATTAGGAGAAACTGCAGCGTGCAGTGAGTGTTGGACAGTGTTTCGACTAGGAAGCTGTTGTCTTTTTAGATTGTGTACATGTTTAATTTACAATTAGCCCTATGAATGACCATGTGATAGGAGGTAGTGTCATCTGGAGAGAAGGGTTTTGGCTGGCAGGCCTGTCTCCCAGAAGAATGTCATTGTAGTCATCCCATAGGTCATCTTGGGTTCATGGTCATAAGAGACCTCGCAAGGATCAGATGGATATGAGGGGTTGTCTCACCGTGTTCTGAACCCTCCGGAGATGGTCGTGGAGGTTGCACATATTGTAGCAGCACCGGCGGGCGGGGGGAATGGTGGAGGAAGATGAGGAGGAGCAGGACGTTGTGCAAGAAGCAGGCTGGTGCACGTGTCCAAGTGCTCTCTCTGCTTTGGAAGAGATGTGGGCTTCAAGGCAATCTGCTCCTCAAAAGTCAGTTTCCTCATTTGAGGGAGAGAGTCTTGCACTTTGGTCACAGTCTTCTAGAGATTCACCTCGTCTGTGGATGAATACTCTCTTCTGGTGTGCATAAAGTTCTACCTGCAAGTGCTGATGAATTGGCTGGTCTTAATCGTGGGATCCTGCCATTGATGGGGACTTCAGTGCAGAGAGACTATGTCAAAGGACTCCCGTGAAGCCACTGAGAATTTGGTGGCCAAAGTACCTTCGGTGACACTTGCGGCTTCTGAGCCGAGCTAGATTTCGGCACTGGCTTCAGATGAGACGTTACACTGATGGGGTTGTTGGCACAGAGAAAGACCATGGCTTGTGTTGGGTCTTTGGTGCATAAGCAGGGAGTAGTATCAGCTCCAGGGATAACCATGGCTTTAAGGCAGTGATGGACCAGACACCTGTGCATGGTGTCACTGTGCATGGTATGATGCTGTACTTACAGTAGACAACTTTGGGTGCTGATAACCCTCTAGATCCTGTTGCTCCTCCACTTTGGACTCCAACTGGGAGCTGGCCTTTGTACTGAAGCAAAGAGGCAGGGCTCCAAATGGACTGCCCTCCAATTCTTCCTCGATTCCTCATTTCTCGAAGACCTCGGCGTTGTCTCCTTCCCGGCGTTGCATTCTCCAGCGTTCCAGCTTTGCATCACGCCGGTATCTCAAGGATTTCTCAGAGTTAAAGGCAAGGCAGGTCTGACACACAGCCTTGTGTGTTCAGGTGAGAGGCAAAGGTTACAGACCTGGTGGTGACTGGTCCAAAAGTACTGGGAGTGACACTGGGGGCAGTATTGAAAAAGCAATCCTTACATCACTGTCCTTTCATTTTCACCATGAAAACACCAAAGACAAGGTGACAAGGACCCAATGGAGGGCAATGATACAATCCTGGTTGTCGACGCCTGGCAAAAATGAAGACAAGGAGAAAGGGTAGGTAGAAAGGATTTTCCATGCAAATGGGAGATGACAGACCAAAGAAGTCCGACAACAAACTCTGAGAGCAGTCTACCTGGAGCTCGATCAGCAAACGTCCAAACCAGACAGCAGGAAAAAAAAATCTAACAATGGAGTCGAGGCTCATGTGAATTAACAGCCATAGGAGGAGTCAACTATACCGTGGGACTCTGAAGACTTCTTCAAAGAAAAACAAGTTGCAAATGTCTGAGCCCATATAATATAGGGAATCTCATCAGAGCCAAGACGCCCACGGGTATACGTTGCGCTTAATAAATTGCAAAAAATAAATAAATAAATAAATATACATGAGCAGGTAATGCAAACACAGAGGAAATTCATCTGCAACTTTCTGATGGCAATATTGCTTTATTGTAGGTTAAAATATCATAAACCCTATCTTACACAGCAGCCAGTGGGACAAGAGAAAGTGCTTCAATGCAGGCAAACTAGGAAAGACCTGGGCACTGTGAGAAATGCTCTGCAAGAGACAGAGCGAACAAATTGATAAGCCCAATGAGTAGAAGTTATGAAATTGAGTATGCTGGAGAAGTCCAAGTACAGGCATGCCAGAATATGCACTCTGCCCGTTCGTTTCATGATTGAGGATGCATATTATCCTATACTTCACTACTACAAATACAGAATTAATAATCTCTAAACGGGAGATATTAAAAGTCACTATTTGCAAAAGAAGCACTTGAGCGGTCAAATGATTCGTACATTAGAAACAATACAAGACTGGATCAAATGATTCATACATTGGAAAAAATACGATTATTTATACGATTGTTTATGCACATTTGTTAAAGATAAACATTGAGAAAAAATGTATTATACAGAACTGTTTTGGTACAAAGCATGCTTGCTGTCTGCCAAAGGAAGGGGCATGCATACAGCTAGGTTTTTCAGTCACAAAAGCATCACTGGCATGAAATCAGCATTTTTTCAGAAAAAGCATCCTATACTTTTGACTGAGAGTTCTAAATTAAATTGATATGCACTCTACATTGAATTGGGCTATCAACAATAATAGGAGAGTGATTTGGGGTTTAGCCAATGTGACTTGAATCGTTAACCACTTGCATGCTAACGACAAGGTGAACTCGTCATGAGGCACACTGGATCTGTGCTCATGACAAGGTCAACTCGTCATGTATAATGGGATTCATAAATCTGCAGCACGGGAGGGGAAAACCCCTAAGCAGCCAAGTGGTTAAAGAGCACCTAAAGGTGGTCAAATCTTCGGAGCACTTTTCCTAAATATTATCTTTTTCTTGAAAGAGCATGTGTTAAAGAGATACCACATTAAAAGGACAGAAAGCAAAATGGGAAGCTTTCCCACAAAGAGAGACTGTTTATACATCTCTCTATTTTTCCACAGGTAATATAGGTTTCACCTACCCGTATTTCCATATTTGGTATACAAAGAACCCCAATGAGAGACTGGATTCCAGAGTTCCCAGGCTTGCACAGGCTGATTATACCTACACAAAATGGAATAAAATAAAAATCTGAATTATAACTATATAGGTCTCTAATATACCAAGCAGATATTATTTAAAAGCTTTAATCAATAAATTTAAATGCATATCATTTCTATTGATAGAACACGACTAACAACAGTATAGGCAAAATAGAAAATGAAAATCTGTTTCGTACAAAAACATCTAGAAATTGAGATGGATGCAGGCCAACTTTTCAAGACAGCAACATTAAATAAGTGAATAGAGGGAAACTAAATACAGCTATTTATACATTAAGAAGTTATCCTGGAACACTGGCCTGCTTCCAAACCTCTTTGACCTATATTCGACACTTCTTACCTCGGAATAATAATACTCATAAAATGAACAAATCAATGTTGATAAATTTTTTAAAATATTTTTTTATATTGGCATCGCAACACAAAACATTGCTAGATTACTACAATCTCAATATCTGTAAGAAATCGGAGTATGAATTGCAATGTATGAGTCCTCCACGCCTAATAAATTTCCAATTGTATTTTTACTAGAAACCAAGTACTACATTGTAGAACTTGACACTCTCAGAGTATTAGAGCAGAGCAGTCCAATGCATACTCAAAGGAGATGGGGTGGTTTAGCAAACCCAGCTCTTAACCACCTATTAAAACCACATTATAGGCCAATGAGTAGGTGTATCCACAGTCATTGCGCAGGAGGTGTGTCTCCTGTAGCAGAAGGTAGCTGCACCCTAATTTTTACCTCTTAAAAATTGCGCCTCTTTTGACTTTGTTGTGGTGCATAGTCAAGTTCCATGAATGTATAGGTTTTGTAGGTATTGTCAGGATTGCTATTGTTTTGTATCACTTGTTATTCGAAGGATGTAATGACCATAGGAAGGATATATCTTAACCTGTTGTGTGTTAACACCTGACTGAATAACTAACCGATACACTTTCCCTTAAACCATCTCCAACCCCCGCCCCACTATACCTCTACAGGTGAAGTATGTATAAGGTAGATTTAGGCAGTACATCTGGCTGCCAGAAAAAGCCAACAAAATAATAAATAAGTTACTTACCTAGAACTGTAGTTCTCCAGTATTGGAATCTTTCATAGATTCACATGCTTGAATCATTCCCCCTCGTCGAAATGGGAGTCCCCGGTAGATTTATGAAAGTAATGTCACTATAGACATAGAAGTTAAAGGCCTAAGGCCTCGTTATTAAATAACCTATCTAAGTCCTTTTTTTTTTTTTTTAAAAGACCAAACTTAAGAAACAATCAATCAGCTGATACCACCCTCTAGAACCTTCCTGAAAGGTGCTGCAGTCCCTCAAATTTTCTCAAGCACCATGCGTACAAGAAGAAACAACTGCGAGGTTAAAATGAGCCCTTCCAGGGGAGGTAGGTGGCTCCCATGTGAATATATGAAAGATTCCAATACTGGAGAAGGAAAATGCTACTTACCTGATATGCATAGGTTCTTGGCATGTAGAGCGATAGATTCCCATGCTTTGCATAAGTCTGCTATCTAGTATTGGGTCGGGATGTTTGCGCTTTGTTTTTCTTCGAAGAAGTCTTTTCTAGTCACGAGGTAGGCGACTCCTCCTTTCGGTGATAGTGAGCATGGAGTTGCCAGATCACTAGGTTGAGATGTCTGGGATCTGGGTGTCTTATCTCTCCACGGCTCTGCGTGAGGCGATTGGATACGAGATGTAGTTTTTGATGAGGAACTACCGAGAACTCCAACAGGGAGGTGAACCAAGTTTGACGGGCCCGTGGTGGGAGCTACTAGGATTAGTGTGAGGGATGTTTGCCAGAGCTTCCGAACCACTAGTGGAATGAGTGGGAGAGGTGGAAAAGTGTAAGCAAATATCCCTGACCAGTTCATCCAGTTTCATTGCCTTTGGACAATGGGTGTGGATATCTGGAGGTGAAGCTTTAGCATTTCACGTTTTGGTGTGTGGCGAACAGATCTATGTCTGGGAAGCCCCACGTCTGAAAGAACGGGAGGAGAACTTGAGGGTGAAGTTCCCACTCATGAATCTGTTGTCGCTGCCTGCTGAGCAGATCTGCGATCTGATTGTCTACTCCTGGAAGGTGTTCTGCTAGAAGATAGATTTTGTGATGTATGGACCACCTCCAAATGGCCTGTGCAAGGTGCGACAGTTGGAGAGATGGTGTCCCTGCCTGTTTCTGTATATAATACATGGCTGTTTCCTGTCAGGCCAGCTTTGCTTACAGGTGAGATTGAAAGGCTTTGAGCGCTAGAAATACTGCTAGGAACTCTAGATGATTTATGTGAAGTTGATTTTGCTGCTGACTCCACATGCACTGAATTGTGTGAGTTTGGAAATGAGCCCCCAACCAGTGTGTGTTGCGTCTGCTGTTAGCACTATCTGTGGAACTGGGTCGATGAAGGGCCGCCCTTTGGAAAGGTTTTGTGAATTCCACCACTGCAGAGAGCGATAAGTGCGGCCATCCACCAACACGGAGACTGATTACACTGACATGGTAAGCATTCCTGAAGGGGAAGCATTTGAAGTCTTGGATAGGGAACTATTAAGATGCAAGACGCCGTCATTTCTAGTAACTACATGAATACCCGAGCTGGTAATGAGTGGGGGGCTGGAACTTGGAAATAAGAGCCTGAATGTTGAGGATTCTGGCTGAATTGGGACAGGCTAAAGCTTTTTGTGTTTCGAGAGTGGCTCCCAAGTACGTTTGCGTGTTAGAGGGTTGGAGATGGAACTTGGACAGATTTACTGTGAATCGGAGATCGCGGAGCAGCTGCATTGTTGTGTGAAATTGCAAGTTCGATACTCACCTGTTTAACCGCAATATTGTATGCATCATACGATAACAGTGGACAGTGTAAAAAAGTTTCTAACCGTTGATTTTTTAAAGTGAAAAGTATGTTTAATTAAAAACGTACTTGACTTATTATGAAGACCTGAGTCTTAAAATAAAGTATAATTTGAAAAAATTGGTCAGGATCTCCTCCTTGAGTCATGAGTCTTTTATTGATGTTGTATGCATAAGGAAAATGCTACTTACCAGTATGCATCTGTTCTTGGCTTGTAGGGCTGCTAACATTCATATCTTAGCATAGATCGCCGCCTAGTGTTGGGTCCGGATGTTTGCACCTTGTTGTCTTGGAAGAATCTTCGAAGTATCACGAGATAGGTGACTCCTCCCCTGGACTACAGTGCGCATGGGCATCTTCTCCATCCTCAGATTGTTTTTCGCCATTGTGGCAAAGATGGAGTATAGTAAAGTAAGAGATGACCATGTAAATGTATGTAAAGAAGATAACCATGCAGCTGTGACAGGCACCGGGGAGGAGGGTGGTCGATATGAATGTCAGCAGTCCTACATGCCAAGAACAGATGCACACTGGTAAGTAGCATTTTCCGTTCGAGGCATGTGGGCTGCTGAATTCATATCTTAGCATAGACTGTATAGCAGTTTCTCCTCTAGCGGTGGTCACCTGTATCAGCTGCAGTGGTTTGAAATAAAGTTTTACGGACAGCCTGGCCTACAGAAGCTTGTTGTTTGGCTTGCAAGTCAACACAGTAGTGTTTTGTGAAAGTGTGTATGGTAGACCATGTAGCTACCCTACATATGTCTTCTAAGGAAATATTTCCTAGGAAAGCCATAGATGCCCCCATTTTACGTGTTGAGTGTGCTTTAGGGGGAACTGTTAAAGTGCGCTTTGCTTTTTGATAGCATATTTGAATGCATTTAACTATCCATCTGGCTATTCCTGCTTTGGAAATGGGATTGCCCTTACGTTGTGGTGAAAAAGCGACAAATAATTGCTTTGTCTTCCAGAAGGATTTTGTTCTGTCAACGTAATATAGGAGAGCTCTTCTAACGTCTAGTGTGCATAGGGCTCTTTCAGCTAAAGATTGCGGGTTTTGAAAGAAAAATGGCAATTATATGGACTGATTGATGTGGAAAGTGGATATAACTTTTGGCATACATTTCTGGTTTGTACGCAGCACTACTTTATTGTGGTAAATTTACATGAATGGTTCCTGAATGGTTAGTGCCTGTAGCTCACTCACTCGCCTGAGGGAGGTAATAACAATTAAAAATGCAAACTTCCATGTTAAGAATTGTAGTTTACATGAATGAAGTGGTTCAAAGGGAGGTCCCATGAGTCTGGTAAGTACTATGTTTAATTTCCAGACTGGAGAAGGTGGATGCTTTGGAGGGATAATTCTTTTAACTCCTTCCATAAAAGCTTTGATAGGTGGGATTGTGAATAGGGACACTTGTTGTCTGTTTTGAAGATATGCTGCTATAGCAGCGAGGTGTAGCCTAATGGATGAGTATGCAAGGTTACATCTCAGAAGGTGTAGCAAGTAACAGATTAAATTTTGGATGGAGGCATCCAATGGATTGATTTGATTATTATTACAGTAAATAACAAATCTTTTCCATTTAGCTGCGTAACATGCTCTGGTAGTGGGGCGCCTTGCTTCTTTGATAATGTTCATACAATCTGGAGACATGTTAAGATATCCGAATTCTAAGATTTCAGGAGCCAGATCGCTAGGTTCATCTGATTGGGATCTGGGTGCCTGATTTCTCCATGGTTCTGCGTTAGCAGTTGTGGCAAGAGGCACAGTCTTTGCTGAGGAACTACTGAGAGTTCTAGGAGCGTTGTATGCCATGGCCGTCTTGCCCATGTGGGAGCAACCATGATCATTGTGAGTGACTGTTGCCTTAGCTTGCGTGCCACTAATGGAATCATTGGGGTTGGTGGAAAAGCGTAAGCAAATCTGCCTGACCAGTTCATCCATATCGCATTGCCTTGTGACAATGGGTGTGGGAACCTGGCGGCGAACAACAGGCATTTTGAGTTTTCGTTTGTGGCAAACAGATCTATGTCTGGATGTCCCCACTTTTGGAAGAATGGTTGGAGAACTTGAGGATGAATCTTCCATTCGTGTATTTGCTGACTGTGTCGGCTTATTAGGTCTGCTATCTGGTTGTCTGTCCCTGGAAGGTGTTCTGCCAGGAGGTAAATGTTTTGAGGAATCGCCCACTTCCATATGCTCTGTGCTAGGTGAGATAGTTGCAAAGAGTGGGTTCCCCCCTGTTTCTGGATGTAGTACATGGCTGTCATGCTGTCCGTCCGGATCAACACAGTCTTGTTGCACAAGTATTTCTGAAAAGCTCTCATTGCCAGGAATATTGCCAGTAACTAAGTGGTTTATATGAGGAGTCTTTTGTTTGACTGTCCAGAGACCTTGGACTGTATATTGAAGGAAATGGGCTCCCCAACCTGTCAGTGATGCGTCCGCTGTTAATACTACCTGTGGAACCGGCTCTTGGAAGTGTCACCCCTTGGAAAGGTTTTGTGGGTTCCACCACTGCAGAGAGCGGTAAGTGTGACTGTCTACCAACACTAGGTCTTTTAGTTGTCCTTGAGCTTGGTTCCACTGGCGTGCTAGGCATTCCTGTAAGGGGCGCATTTGAAGCAGAGTATGAGGGATGATGAATATGCAGGAGGCCATCATGCCTATAAGCTGCATGAACACTCGAGCTTGCAGGGAGTGCTGTGGCTGAAATTTTTGAATGACAGATTGTATGTTGGCTATCCTGGCTGGATTTGGATATGCCTTTGCTACGGAGGTGTCTATTGTTGCTCCCAGGTATTGCTGTATGTGGGAGGGTTGCAGATGTGATTTTGGGTAATTTATGGAAAATCCTAGATTGTGCAGTAGCTGGATCGTCTGTGAGGTATGGCTGGCACACTGTACGTACGAATTGGCTTTTATGAGCCAATCGTCGAGGTAGGGGAACACATGGATGTGTTGCCTTCTGAGGTGTGCTGCCACTACTGCTAGGCATTTTGTAAAAACTCTTGGTGCTGTGGTTACCCCGAAGGGGAGGACTTTGAATTGATAGTGCTGATCTCCTATTGTGAACCTGAGGTATTTCCTGTGAGCTGGATGTATGGGTATGTGAAAGTATGCATCCTTGAGGTCTAATGTTGCTAGGAAGTCGCCTTGATGGAGTAGTGGAAGTACTTGTTGTAGAGGTGATCATGTGGAAACGATCTGAGTGGATGTATTGGTTCAAAGGTCTGAGGTCCAATATTGGTCTGAGGTCCAATATTGGTCTGAGGGAGCCGTCTTTTTTGGGAATGAGGAAGTATAGAGAGTATACCCCTGTCCCTTGATGTTGTAATAGGACACGCTCTATGGCACCTTTTTCTAGCATGGATTTTACCTCCTGTTGTAACAGCGTGATGTGTTCTTTGGACATTGGACGGTATTTGGGTGGCATGTTGGGTGGAGTAGATTTGAATTCCAGACAGTAACCAAATAAGACCTGTCCTAGGCATGAGCCAGAGTCGCGGCACCTAAAATAGGGTACCGGCTCCAAAGGCGCACGCGAGTGGATACCAGGATGCCTAGGACAGGTCGTATTTGGACCCCTGGCACATTCGCTTGTTTTTCATTAAATTGGGGTGGTATCTACAGCACAAAATCACCTCACCCGTTGCGAGATCGAGTTGATACGGTGCTCTACGAGCTATAATCCTTTTTACCTTTAGCTGATTTCATATTCTATACTGGCTTATACCCGACTGCAAGAAGGCTGTTAATAGCATTTCCCTCCATTGTAGTTCATTGCGATTCATCGCGCCCACCTCTCGGGCTCACACAAAACAATAAATCTCAGTTTGAGGACCTCGAGAAATTTTGGGAGACGCCATCTATATGAATCCCTTAAGAACATTTTTTTGCTTTGAGGATAACCTTTCGTCTTGAATCGGTTTCCCTGACATCTCAGCTATTGCTACCTTTACATTGATGCCCTGACGAAGTTCCCACGGCACGTAGGGAACAAAACGCGTTGGCTGTGCCTGTGCCCAAAGATTTTTTTTTTTTTGATATTTGAATATAGAAGAAACATTTTCTAAACATCTTTTGCTCCATGGACTTCATTAGAGTGCACCTTCCACTTTGGTTTTTGTATCTTGTTGGAATTTCACATCCTTAAACAGCAGATGTTCGAAGTGGCTGCACATCTAATATCGAGAACGTACGGAACCATTGTGCTTGACCTGGGTCTGATGTTTGTTTGCATTTGGGATTACTTTTGGGGAACACTTGAAATCTCTTAACGGTATAACCACCTAGTGGCATACCATATACAGAGCCAGTTTCCTACATTGGTGGTCTTTGGCATTTGTTGTACCACTTGTTTAATAACGGATTACACAAGAGGAAATTCAAAATTGTCTTTAGTTAGAATGTGTATCGATTTTTTACTTTTTCCCCAAATTTATTAAAAGAATAGTGTTAGGGCCTTGGCTAAGTCCAGCACGGCATAGAAAAAGACTAAGGTAGTTAGGCCTTAGAAATCTTTAGAGTGTTTTAATCTCTAATAAGACACCGACTACTTTAAAAACCATGGCTGAAACTCCAGGGACCAGCCAGGAGCTCAACCCGGCCCCTTGCACTTATGAAAGTTACTTAACTTAAAAATGTGTGTCAGGTATGGAACATTAAAATGGGCCCCAGATCCACAAAAGACCATCTACAGCAGTTGCTGGCAGAAAATGACAGGGCCATGGCAAAAAAGTACCCCCCCCCCCCACAGGCAAAAAGGATAAGGAGTCCAAGAAGTAGACTAAGGGGGCTCGGAGCCCATCATAACACCCTCATAAAGTAACACCACTGGGGGTACCCCAGTAGTATCTCAGATGAGGGAGAAACTGAAGATCGAGATCTTCAGAAAATGGCCTAGAGCATATCCTTAGAGGCTAGCCTCCTGGCCATAGAAAAAGAAAGAGCTGAGACTGGCTTAGCTCCCATCTCTGGTGGCAGCAAAATAATCACTAGAGAGGTAGACTTGTTGACTCCAAAATCCCAAAAGGGATTGTCCCTTAATTCTATGAGGGTGATGATATCACTAAGTGGTTCATTGCTTTGGAAAGAGCCTGTCTTCGGAGATCGGTCTACAGAAAGCTGTGGAATGCTATCCTGTGGGAAATGTTCTCAGGAAAGTGCAGGGATAGACTCCTGAAACTCAATAAGAAAGATGCTACGTCCTATGACCTCATGAAGGGGACCCTGATTGAGGGCTTTGGATTCAGCACTCAGGAAAACCCAAAACCCAAACCTGGGTGGATTTTGCAGATTTCTCAGTTAAAACACAGATTGAGAAGCGTTTTGTCTTATAACCACACTAAATATGCATATGCTCCTCACTATAGGACATGTTTTACTGCTGCCTTTGACAGGCACAGTAAAATCTTTATTCCTAAGGTAGAAAACTATCCCCAAGAGGTATGTCAAATGCACTTAGTACATTTCGAAATCCATTTATGGAGAAAATTCACTATATTGGTAATTTTTCTATATTCGTAAATGTTTATTACAAATAACAAATTACAACAATACTGATTCTATGATTCAGGATGTGGAATTTACATTTATAAGAAACATTTTTACTGCAGAGTGCATCACACTTAAGAAATTTTGTTCATAAGCCAAGAGTGACAGAAAATTGGTGATAAAAGGAACAATAAATGACAGTTCACTGCCCATACTTTACATTTCAGGCATTTACTTTTTAAATTACATTGTACATTTTTACATAGGAAGATAAAGTGATCTGCCCAGAATCACACAATGCACTGTCAAAAGCTAAATCAAAGATTAGAACCCATAGCCCCAATTGCTATAGAACACCTACTCAAGTACACAATACATCTGTGTTCTACTGGAAAATTTGTTAAACTATTTGTAGAAAAGACACTCACCTGCCCAGGATCTGAAGGTTGCCACAATGCCCATTTTACTAGCTAGGAAACGGGATTCTCGGTCTTCTCTGAGGAAAATAAACACAATAAGTAGTTTCACAGAGAAGTTGTATTATGCTACTGGGCTGTTGCCACACACTTTCAAACAAAAGTCGTCTTACTTTTAATTATACTTCAAACAAATTCTACAGAATTGCACTGACTGGATGGTCGTGTATGGCCATTAGTCTAAATATGCACGTGCTTTACCATAACACATTTAAAAATAGGTCTGTCTTAAAGGCATTAACCCATAAAAAATGCATTAAACTTCCAGCCACATTACTTGCACTTGGTATAAAGCTCTGTGACTCCATCTTCCTGATAGTGAAATTCTGACACAGTTTTCACATTAAAACCCAAATATCTTTTAAGATCTCCTGTCACACTCACAAGAAGGAAAACAGTCACAATATATATTTGAAAATTAATACAGCAATAAATTCCTGGACTCTCCCTGCGCACTTTTGACACAGTCTTAGCTCAAGTCTGCTCAATACACTGCAATTCTAAAGCAGAAAGGTACAGTGCAGTGTCAGAGCGCTGGCAATGAAATGGATTCCCAAATGAAAGCCCATTTCAATTTTAGGGACTTTACCTTCAGAAGAAAACACTCGGACAGTGCACTCCTTTTTCGTAGTAAGGAAGAACCTGGAGGTAGTTCGGTTAGCAAAGAAGTGCTTTAAATATATGTTTATTCATTCGTACAGGCACACTCAAACAGTATAAACTATGTTTGAGTAATATACAGTATAAACTACATTTTAGTATTATACAAGCAGCTTAGACAATAATAAGCAACAAAACGGACACCAAC
This sequence comes from Lissotriton helveticus, assembly GCF_964261635.1. Classification (NCBI taxonomy): domain Eukaryota; kingdom Metazoa; phylum Chordata; class Amphibia; order Caudata; family Salamandridae; genus Lissotriton; species Lissotriton helveticus. The sequence goes on from NC_136059.1 coordinate 372,631,887, forward strand.
CACGATGCGCATAAAATGATATGCATAGACACACCCTAAACTCCATTGTGGAGCTTGCAATCCATTAGATCAGTGTAGGAAACTGAGACTTTGTTGCAGTACCCCCTTCCCACTTCGTACCTGGTATTTGATGCAATTTGACTGAAATGTACTGGATTCCTGCTAACCAAATCCCCAGTACAGTGTTTGTTCATTAAAACTGTGCAACTGTTCCCCCAACAAGCAAAGCCTTTAGTACTCTCAGTTAGTCCCTAGTACACGGTACCCCTGGTAATGAGGGCCTGATGTACTAAGAGGGCCCCTAAGGGTAGCAGCACATATTGTGCCACCCTAAGGGACCCTTCACCAAGTACATACAAGACTGCCAAGCACATACAAGACTGCCATTGCAGACTGAGTGTCTTGGTGCAGACAAAAGTGAAAACATGACATGTCACACATCCTTGTGTGTCATGTCTTTTAACAATGCATGCAATATTTGTAAGTCACCCCTACAGCAGGCCTGACAGCCCTAAGGCAGGGTGCTGATTACATGTGAGTGCATTCCTGCATGAGCAGATATGCCCCTGTGCTGGTCAGTCGTATTACTGCCAGTACAAGTAACCAGGGAAGCCATCTTAAGACGTTGGACATTGGTGAAAACAAATTCCCCAGCTACAGGATGGTTTCACTGAAAATCTGGTATCAAACATCTTGTATTTATAAACCCACACTGATTCCAGTGATGGATTTACTAATAAATGAACCCAGAGGGCGTGTCCACAAGTACACCTGAAAACCTTCCAGTTTCTGGTGTACTTGCTGACTGGTTTCTGCCAGCCTGCCATCCAAGACACTGTTCTGACCTCCTAGTGTGAGAGCCTCTGCTCTCAGGAGAACCAGAACAAAAGACTGTCCGGGAAGAGGATCTAACACCTCCTCCCACAGGATGACCTGTTGATTAGCCACATTGCGCCGACAAGCTTCCATGAGCTGCCACCTTGGAATGAAAATCTGGCTCCCCTCACAGGAGAGGAAGCCGCCTGCTTTGTAGAAGACCCCCTTGGCACCTGGACAGGCGGGAAAATTAGCTAGTCAGTGTGAGAAAGTGCCATCTTTCTTGCATGGTATGCCCCCACTTATTGCTGATGTTTTTTGACTGAGTGTGCCCTGAGCTTCTGCTAATCAGGTACCCAGGGCCAATGTCCCTTCCCTAAAATTGCATTGAAGCCTAAACCCATTTGGCATCTCTGGCCACATGTCAGTCCCTGGTAAATGGTACCACTGGTACCCAGGGCACTCTGACCAGAGAAGGCCTCTACGGGCTGAAGCACTTATTGTACCACCCTTAGAGGCCCTGTACCCTGACACTCCCACACCGGCTTAGCAGGCTGCGCGTCTTGGTGCAGAACAAAATGAAGAGTCGACATGGCCCACATCCCCGTGTGCCATGCCCACAAACCATTGCCCTGGCATACATCAGTCAACCCTCTAGCTGGGTGCCCTATGAACAGTGGTGAGGGTACAGGTGCATGAGCCCTGTACCCCTACAGTGCCTAGTCCATTCCTGGGCACTGTAAGTGCAGTGCTGCCATTAAGAGTATATTATGCTGGGAGTTTGTCATTACGAGCTCCACATCATCATAATGGCTACAATGAAAACTGGGAAGTTTGCTATCAAACTTCTCAGCACATCAAACCCACACTGATGCCAGTGTGGGATTTAATGTAAAGTTCACAACAGAGGGCATCTTAGAGATGCCCGCTGAAACTCGACCAACTTCTAGTTACCTGACTGAGTGGCTGCTTGGGCTGTCACCAACAGACATGTTTCCGGACCCCTGGGTCGAGAGCCTGCTGCTCTTGGGGGCATAACAATGCACATCCTGGGACGAGGTGCCAAGCTTCCTCCCCCTGGATGGGCAGGGAACACGAAGGGGAAGCTTCAAAGGCATGCCGCCTTTGTGAGCCTCTCCAGACCATATGCTGCTTTCAGCAAATGGTTCCCACTGGTTCTACCCCCCACTTAGGTCGGGAGAGCAGGCGAGAAAAACAAGCGAGGGAAAGGAGTGTGCCCAACTCTGCTAACTCCACCCTCAGGTGGGGGAGGCGAGGTGAAGCACAACTCTGAGTCCCCGCTATCTTTAGGATGGGGGACCCAACCAACTAGGGGCAGGCTCCTGCCCCCTCCCACTGGAGGGTGGTACGATAGGGGGTGTACCCACCCCAGGGAAGGGACCCATGGGTCCCTGCCCTTACCTACCTGTAACGCCCCCTATAGTATTTAGGGGGCACCCTAAACCTTGCTTCCTCAGATCCAGCCTGACAAGAAGAAGGACCGAACAGCCGTGAATCCAGCTAACAAGAGGAAGACGCCCACTGACTTGGCGGTACAAAATGGGGTGGTGATGGACGGAGCATCTGAATCAATCAAACACTCACACCCAGTCAAAAGATCTGGGTTTAATTCATCACCGTTCTTTAGCCCACTCTGCCACCCCAGTTCAGACATGGCTATATGCAAATAAGTCTGACCCTGTGTCTCATGGGAACAGTCCAGCCCGAACTGCCAAGCCATGTTTTCCCTGGACCGAAAACAAGCTTCCGAGGACCGGTTTCTGGCATTCCAGCCATCTTCAGCCCGCCTTGCTTGAATCCAGTGGCAAAGTGAGCAAGGTACTCACGTCTGAGCATACCCTGCCACACTTATGGCGGCCTAAAGCGGTACAAAAGGGGGTGGTGATGGACGGAGCATCTGAATCAATCAAACACTCACACCCAGTCAAAAAATCTGGGATTAATCCATCACCGTTCTTTAGCCCACTCTGCCACCCCAGTTCAGACATGGCTATATACAGATCAGTCTGACCCTGTGCCTCATGGGAACAGTCAAGCCCGAACTTCCAAGCCATGTCTTCCCTGGACCGGAAACAAGCTTCCGAGGACCGGTTTCTGGCATTCCAGCCGTCTTCAGCCCGGCTTGCTTGAATCCAGTGGCAAAGTGAGCAAGGGACTCACGTCTGAGCACTGACTTGGCACCAGCCCTACCGGCTTGTCTCCCCTCAAACCTGCTCCTGCAAAATCCTGGTGTGTCCTGCAGCAAGCAACCTCAGAAACCCCAAAGGACCTGCCTGTCTTCACTTTCAGAGACTACTTATCCCAAGAATACCGGATTTGTTCAAACAGCAACCACTGGCAGCAGCCAGAAACTGCGAATCCAGTCCACTCTGCACCCGCCGAACCCGGCCCGAACTAGAGTGGAGAAACACCACGAGGAGGTCACCCCGGCGATCCTGACCCAAGATCCGGCGACCCCTGACCTGCCTCCAGCCAACGCCTTTAGCCTAAATCCAGAAGGACCCCTGATCGCGACCGGAGCTGGTAAGAAGATCCGACCCCAAAAGGCACCCCATGCAACTGACGCCCCACGGCCTTGTTTCCCAAACCTACGGTGCCTGACCAACCCTTAACTCCCAAACTTACCTCTCCAAGTGGAGGTCGCACCCAGAAGTCCTTGGTCTCCCTGCCTGCAGTGCTTTTGCAAACCGGAGGTTCACCATTGAAAACAACAGGGCTCCCGACCTCGAAACAGCACTCTGCACCTGGCCGCCCCAGTGCCGCTGAGGGTGCACCTTTTGTGCTACTTTGTTTCCCCATTTGCCCTGACCGAAACCCTAGGAGCTTTGCTCCCACAACCCAGTGCTTGCAAGCAGCCACCAACCGGAGGCTCCCTTTCCCCCACTGGATAACATTGGGCCTCAACACTTTGCACCCGACCGCCCTAGTGCCGCTGAGGTTGCAACAACTGTGCATCACTGACCCTGAGGGACCCCTGAGTGTAACCCCAGAACCTTAACTCCCACAGTTGATTACTTACCTGTGAACCAATAACCTGTTTTTCTCCATAGGATAACATTGACAATTTTCTTCCAAAAAGTTTCTAAGTTTGGAGTTTTGAAATCTAAAGATAGTCTTTAAAAATCATGCGAATATCCGAAAAGTACAGGGTTATGCTCACTTCCCAGGGGAAGTGGTCATATAGGGGGTGTAGTGACCCCCAAGGGTCAGTAGCCCACTGGCTACTACCCTACACTCCCCTAAAACACCTATATTTAGCATTTAGGGGAGCCCCTGGCACCAGAGAAGCAGATCGTGATGACCTAAGAAGAGAGAGGAGACTGAAGAGCCGCAAAAGCTGAGAAGAGAGAAGAAGCACCTGACCAGGTGCTAATCTGCCGGCCTGTCTGTATCCCCCATCGAAAAAGCACCAAAGTCAACTTGTCCTGAAGCTGTGACTCCAGAAACTTGGGAGGAATGTCTGCCTTTGAAAAAAACTCAAGACCTCCCATGAACAGAGGACCTGTTCTAAAGAAACTCCAAAGAGAAGACTCTGAGGCCTCTGGAACCGCCAAAACCCCACACCCGGAGCCACCACTGCACCTGTCGCCTTCAGCCAGAGTTGAAGTGGGCCACTTGGGCTAACAAGGGTCCACAGCCCTCCAGAGCTTGAGTCCATCATGGTTTAACACCTCCTGTACTCTGCAACATCGCCTAGAGCTTCAGCATGCAGGCCCACTCAACCGAGACTGCTCCAGTAAGGAAAAACCCGACGCCTAAGGACACCCCTGCACCGTTTGCCCCTTGGCCTTGGAGAAGAGGACCAGCGGTATCCCCCTCCCCTCTCCCGTTCCAAAGTATCGCAAGGTCTGAGCCCACTTGCTGGCTCAACCCGCCTGGCTTCCTAGCCAGAACCTACAGCTTCTTATTCCAGTGACCGAACCCCATTGAAATGCATTGGGCACCCGACTCTGATTTGAACCCTGTACCAGCCACCCTTGTGACGCTGGTGGTGTACTGCAGGTGCTGTACTGCTGGTGCTGCCTTGGACCTTGCCCACCACTGACCTTAACATCTGGAGATTGGTCCTGGAAGTCGATGTACTGTACCTGTTCCTCCTTCCATACGATAACATCGCAGAACTCAAAAATTGCAGTGTCAACTTTTTGAATTGAAAATAATTTATATTTAAAAAGGTACTTAACTGAACAATTTTTCTCCGATATCAAATCATATATAAAGGTACTTGGGGTTTTTATAAATTGGTGTGGAACTCCTTCCTAAGCCATGTGTGTCGTTTATTAACCACTGTGTGTACTTTGCTAATGTTGTTTTGCACTCTTCTGTGTTAAGCATAACACTGCTTGACTACTTTACCCAGGTACTGGCACATATTGTGCCATTCACTGCATTTGCAGTGCAAACATGGCTTCAGGCCTACCACAGTAGCCTCTGTGTAGCAGTGTAAAAAAGCTCCTTTTTAAATAAGAATAAGCCAACCCTATGCAGGTCTTGTAGCCCACAAGGCAGGGTGCATGACATTTAAAAGTAGGACATTGTAGGAAGCTGACTCTTTATGTAATAGACCAATACGAAGCACACTGTGTACAGAGTCCAGGCAAACCTTATTGGCTTACAGAGGCAAAAATAAAAGCACTAAATGCACTCTGTTGTGGCAGTGTGGGCAAGCAATTTAGGCTTATCAGAGGGCAGTACTAAGCATTTGTTGCACTTACACAGGCAACAAATGAAAAGCACACTCAAGAATGAATTGGAGAGCAATTTTTAAAAAGATGTCATATTTTTATAAAAAAAGTTGATACCAAGGACTACGTTATTAGGTAAGAACTTTTTTAAATAATTATTTTCACAGTTAAGTAAACAGTTCACTTAAATGCACCTTTACACAGCAATACTTCCCTATGGGAAAAAAGGCATACGTTGCATACAATTGTTTACAGAGGGATTCAGGGTGTATCCTTCAGGACTTGGAGTCGAAGGGGGCCAAGGTCCAAAGTATCACCAGCACTTACTCGTTACCTGCCCTGGGGTGTCTGGATGCAGAGGTGCCAGTGGAATGGTTAGCTTTCCGCGCTAGGCCGGTGGAAAGAAGGGGGCACCACCTAGAAACAGGCTGCAGAGAGGGACTTGTCGACAAGTACAGGAACTCCCAACGAAGGGGGCTGGGGGAAGGGGATCACAAGGGTCCTGGGAACAAGTTGCCACAGCCGGTTTATGAGTATCCGGGCTGGGGTGTTCGTATGCAGAGAGGAAAGTTTGGCTGGTCTATGTGCACCCTAGGGCCTTGCGGTTGTCGGTCTAGCCGGTTGAGGGGGCGAAATCAGGACAGCTGGGCCACTATGAAAGTGGGTCTCTGCGGTGCTGATGTTCCTCAACAGCTGCTCAGTCTTGGTGCTGCTAGAGCCCCGACTGGTTTTAAACAGGCCTTGGTTGTTGCAAAAGGTCCGGTACCCCAAGTATTGGTACTGTGCAGCTCGGGTCAGTCCTGGAGTCCTTTCACTGGGTGAGGGGACCTATCTGGAGCACAGGAGCACAGGCATCTCTTCCTGGGAGACTGCTGGGTCGGGTTGGCTGAGGAGTAGCAAGTTGTGAACCGGAGCTCTGCTTCTTCTGTGCCTGCTGACTACAGGGGAGTAGCTCCTCTACTGAAATGGAGATTGCTGGCAATTTGTGAAGGGTTGGCAGTCTAAAAGGGTCCTTGGTGGCTGCTCACCTGCAGGACGAGTAACTCGGTCACGATTGTCCAGACTGGTGCATGCAGGCAAGGTTTGGAGCCAAAAGTACACAGCAGTCTTCAGTTCTCGTTGCCTTGCGTTTCTTCTTTGTCCTCTTCTTCTGAATCGGTCGAATTTACGTTCCTGGCATCAGGGGTGCCTTCTAAATACTCAATTTAGGGGCGTCAAGGGGAGTGACAGATAGTAGCCAATGGAGCTTTAGGGTGATCATATCCCCTAAATGACCACTCACTTCCTGTGGGAAGTGGGCATAACCATGACCTAGAGAGCCTTATTACACCAAAATTAGAATGGTGGAATTCTAAGTGTTATGTTGAAATCAGGTAGTCCACCTTAAGGGTGAAACTAGCCTGATGGGGAACACGCCTACTGAAACGCAAATTTTTCCACCTATTTTGGTGCCAACTCAGCCCAGGGCAGCGGGTGTCATTTCCCCTTTCTGGGGAAGCCTTGGGTCGCACATCAAATCGGGCAGAGGGCTTTGAAGCTGCCTGACGTGATATGATGATTTCTTAGGCATCCTGCTTGGAGAAGGTGACAACATCTCTGGCCTTCAGAAAGCACAGGTTCTCACCTGCAGGGGGTCAGAAACCAGTCTGTGGTTGCAAGCTGGTCTACACCAGTCAGCAAGTATACTAGTAGTTAGTAGGTTTTCAAGGGGCACCTCTAAGGTGCATGTATTAATAAATGCATCACTGGAATCAATGTGGGTTTATTAATTAGAGTTTTTGATATCAAACATCTCTAGTTTCAGCGAAGCCACTATGGAGCTGTGGAACTCTTAATTACCAGTGTCCAGCACATACTTAAAATGGCTCCGCTGTTCAAGTGCAATAACTAAGAATCAGCTTAGACATCATAGGGGTATATCTGCTCATGCAGATATTTCCACACATGCAGTATAGCGCACCATGCCTTATGGCAGTAAGGCCTGCTGTAGTGGCACTTACCTTTACTTCATGCAGTGTCTGCAGGCATGGCACACAGGAGGTGTGCCGTGTTGTGTCTTCACTTTTCTCTGCATCAAATCCCCCAGTCGGCAATGGCAGTATGCATGAGTGTGCTGAGGGTCCCGTGGGATGGAACTATACATGCTGCAGCCTTTAGGGACCCTCTTTAGTCTCCTTGCACTAGGTATCAGGGGTACCATTTACTAGGGTATTGCCAATTGGGGGAACAATTGTACAGTTTTAGGGAAAGAGATTTGGCATGGGTGTTCTTGACCTGAACAGCAGGAACCCAGTGCACTTCTGCAAAATTACATCATCTACCAGGCAAAAAGTGGGAGTGATCATGTTAAAAAGGGGCACTTTCCAACAGACATTTAAAATGTAATGTCGATAAGATCAAGGTGGCGTAGAACTGGAAGGGGGCCCTGCAGTGCGGCCCTGCGTCCATGTTTTTTTCGCCCAAAGCAGGGAAGTCCATCACGGTGGTGATTGGCCTACCCTGCGTTTTGGCTGGAAGGGGGCCGTGTTGGACTGGGCCCTTCTGGCAGGTCCACCCCTGAAGTTGTGCTTGTTATATGTGACCTGGGGATGGTGATTCCCACTCTGAGTGCGTGTAGATGAGAGAAGCCTGCCCTCCCATAGGACTGCATGGGGAATGGGTGTGTCCCTGATAGGTCCTGGTGCGTGGGGGGTACAGGCTCGAGTCTGGTATGTATAGACTCGTGTGATTGAATGCTGTAAGATGATGTATGCGACGTGTGTGTGTCTAAAAGAGAAGTGCCACTTCTAGACATCGGTGTGTGTGTGCAGTAAGTATGCTGGCGCGTGATTGGCTGAAGTGAGGGAGGGGCTGTGCCTGTATCCTGTATGGGTCTGGGCTGTCCCCCACAATGCTAGCTCCACCCACCTGGGGTGCGTCTGGTGTCCTAGCCTGGCCAGTAACAAGAAATTCCTGATAACCAGTTCTAGCTGGTTCTCATCCTGCCTGCCCCTTTTAGACAAGGGGGGTCTCATGTATAAAAGGAGGGTGTGCCCTCTTCTCGCTCTCTTTCCTGCTGGTCCTCCTGACTGACTCCTGCCAGGGGCATGCTGCTGCTTGGGCTCAGGGGAAAGGCTTGCCTCCCTGAGCCCTGCCCAGCCCCTGAACTACTGCTGTCCTTGTCCCTGCCAAGACTCTGCTGATTTTTGCTACCCTAGCGCCTGGAGGCGCTTTATCCCCCGGTTCTTGCTGCCTAGCGCCTGGGGGCGCTTCCTTCCTGCTTCCCGCGCTTGGCGCTTCCGTGCAGTCCTAGCGCCTCGAGGTGCTGCCGTCCTGCCCCTAGCGCTGGGGGCGCTCAATTCTTCCAGCCGGTGCCCACCCGGCATCTGCCGGCTTGTGGGAGGGGGCCCGTGCCCCCAGCGAGTGCCTACCTCGCTTGCCCCTTCATTGCTGCCTGATCGAGGGATCCTGGCCCTCGTCAATTTCCCCATGTGTTCACCGCCGCAGCCCGGGACCCTCGGGAGGCCCGCCCCCGGGCCGCGCTCTGAGTAGCTGCCGGCCCGGGCTGGGTTGATGACGTCTCCCCGGGCCGCGCTCTGATTGGCCGGCGGCCCAGGGAGCTGGAGAGACAGAGAGACGAGCCTGCAGGGAGCGGCGGGAGCCTACTCCGCGCCCCTGCGTCCCTCAAGACGACTGCCGCTTCCCCCCCCCGGTGCCCCCCGGGAGCGAGAGGGAGCCCCGGAGAGCGAGAGAGACCGGCGCGCTCGCCGACCGGTGAGTGATGCAGGAGGGGAGGCGGGGCATCGGGCCACATTGCCGGTGGCCGCCCCTCCCCTCCCGCGTGGGCACACATGTGGTCAGAGGCCCGCGGGGCCCCAGTGATGCCGGGTCCCCCGAGGGGGGGCCCCGCCTGCTGCAGCCGTGACCCCCGAGCCCCGAGAGGCTCCTTCTGTATTTTACCCCCGAGCCCCGAGAGGCTCCAGCCGCATTTCTGGCCCCTGAGCCCCGAGGAGGCTCCACCCTATTCCCTGAGCCCCGAGAGGCTCCAGCGGCATCTTTAACCCCCGAGACCCGAGGAGGCTCCAACGTGTCCTTGCCCCATGAGCCCCGAGAGGCTTTACCACGTGGCCCTTGCCCCTCCGAGCCTGCGAGGCTCCGCCCAGTGTTCCTGAGCCCGAGAGGCTCCACCGTTTGGCGCCCTTTTCTTCCGAGCCTGTGAGGCTCCCACGTGTTGGCCCCATCCTTGGTCCCCAGCTGCCCAGCACTTCGTGGGCAGCTGCTACGTGTAGGTGTGCGCTGGGCTGCTTACAGCCTGTCCTGAACATTGAGACTATGGGTGTCTTAGCCCCAGGAGGCCAGCTGGCCTGTTGAAAGTATTGGCTAATGTTAACTTTGCCTCTTGAGAAGTTATTCTGTGTTTCCTTCCTACAGGTACGTCTGTGGTGTTATGTACCGTGCCGTTCCTTCCCTCCTGTATAACCTTGCCCCATGTATGTGAATACTGGTTAGAGTGAGTTCTATTGCTAGTCCTATGAAACCCCGGGGCGTGACGTATTCTAATGCTAAGCTCCTGGTGATTATGTGTTCTAGTCCTAGTTCGAGGAAACTCCCAGTTGTTATATGTTCTAAATGCCAACTCCACCATGTGCATCTCCCTGGCAGTGGTCCCACGGCCCTGTCCTGTATATCTTCCCTTGTAAATCCTGCCCGTGCCTCTGGCACCCTGTAAGATATGTGTTCCTATGTGTCCTTTTTAATACCAAAGCTATTTTCATATATATCTTGTGTGGAGTCCTTTTGTGGGGGTGCGTGCGCAAATGCTTTACACATGACCTCCGAGATAGGCCTGACTGCTCGTGCCAAGCTACAAAGGGGGTGAGCAGGGGTTGTCTTGGCGGGTGACTTCCCTACCCTAACTGGAAATGGTGATTTCTGCCTGGCCTTGGCTCAGGCCTCGGCCAACCAGGGATCCCATTTCTAACAGTTAACATGTACTTACAGGAACTATGCTTCGCAGGAGTAAACAATAGGCTGACTTGAATTGTTAGAGGTGACTACTCAGAGCTCCCAAGAATATGCAGGGTGGGAGGGGTGGATGTGGGCATCCTTTTTGACACTACAATGTCAAATCCTGCAGGAGTTTCAGGTCAGTCTTGAAAAGACTGCTGGCTCCATATATCAACCTTGGCGAGAGAACAGGATGCCAAGACATATTTTGCAGATCCACGGACTACATGCTGAAGGACATTGGTTTTGACCTATCAGAACCCGTTTTCTGGGTTTGTTGAGGGTACAGTTGCTACCTCGAAGTATTTAATGTGGGAGGACTCAATCTCAGAGATCACGTTTAGTGTGCGCGAAGACTTTTGCCACCTTGAAAATGGCCAAAGTGGGTAGGGCGGACTACTGGGAACATTTACCCCATAGGTGATAAACGTGGCACCTCCCAGCACCCACTTCAGAACACTTTCAGCAATAGATCAAAAGAGTACTGGACCTGCTGTCTGTGACGCAAGATGAGCCCCAACGGACAGTTCCTGCTCCCTTTAGTACCCAGGACAAAGAAGTGGACTCTGAGGGTCATCAGGCTGACCAACGGTTCAAGCTACATGGACAGAACAAGCTACAAGAATCCTTTTCCTGGAAACATCCAGCTGACCAATGGCACCTGGACCGGACCATGCTATTGGCCTTTGCCGGACACCCTGTCAGTTGGTGTATTCTGGCCCCTTTTCTTTTGACTCTATATTAATGGCCTGGAATCAGCTTAATTGGAGACATACCGAGCGTGGGTGGTCATTGTCTGGCTCTTTTTATATGCGGGCGTTGTTTTAATTGTCAGCACTGTTAAGGTTTTGTTACTTTTATCGACGCCTTGACTTAACCACCAATTATTTTAAGTCTTGTGTAATGGTGCCTGGTCCCAGAAAGGGTCAATCTAATAGCAGGGTTGAGCATTTCTCCTATCTAGAGGTCCTACTGGATTCCTACTTCAGCTGGCAACCCTTGCTTCAAAAAAAGGCGCTAAGATTTACAAGAGCCATTAATAGCATTAGCGTTTTCTCAAGGTGTGTAGGCCACACACATATAGAGACTACGCTTAAAGTATACAAGGTTAAGTGTATCTCTGCAGTTTGCTTCAAGTGCTGTATCTGGGGTTTTGTGTCAGCTTCCCAATTACAGGTTATCAAGAATTCTTTCCTGAAAAGCCTCCTAAAAGTCCCCCAGGGTACACCTAGTGAGATTGTCCACGAATAAACAGAGCTGGGGTACATCTCTGGTCTTATCAGGTCTCTACCCCTGGTTTTATGGTTGTCCATTTGGTTAAAGGAGGAACTCAATCTTAACAGATTCATAGTACGAGATTATTTGAACCTGGATCATTTGTCTCATATTCCATGGTTCTCGTATATTAAACAAACGATTGCTCTTATTGGGCCACCCAAAACGTTTTGTAGAACCTGAGCACATTCCTTGGATAAAGCAGGCGTTTCCCTCCAGAGTGGCACCGGAGCAAGAGGCCTCGGCCTGTGCAAGCGCTTCATTAGCTATTTTATTATGGTCACAACAGTCCCTGGAATGGAACTGTATTTAAATTTGGGGATGTCTAACTACTATCGCAGGCTACTAACCTATTTTAGGTTAAATTTGTTTTTATCAGCTGGACTTTGTCAAACATTTCTGAAATACAGGTATGATCCGGTGAAAACATTTCCATCAGCATTTACGCCTGCTATCCCTTCCCTGAATTTTAGTTAGGCGAGTCCAGCATTTCTGTTTCATCAACTGTTACTACTATATGTTTGTTTGTCTCACTTCTTACCTGGCATTGTGCACAGGCAATGAGCACTCGCTTTGTGTCTACCGTGATCATATAAGTCCTGCTATTAACTAGGATTTTGTATGAGAAATGTACGATGTTTTTTTTTTTTTTCAAACATATTTTTATTGATTTTCACAACAATACAAATCTTATAGCCAGTGGTTCCTATCGGAAACATTGCATTTATAAAAGAAGTTTAAAAAAAAAACGCGAAAACCTCCTACCCTCCCTCCCTCCACCCCTCCCCGAACTCAGACTAACATTTTTTATATACATGCCTATTGGTCAACCACACATTAACCCCTTCCACGCTCCTGACGAGCTCAGCTCGTCATGAGTTACGCCTGTTGTACGCTCATGACGAGCTGAGCTCGTCATGTAACGCGGCTTTTCGCAAATGTCAGCGCACAGCGGGAAAACCCGCAGCGCGCATGGGGTTAAACAATGATATACAATATCACATGTACATTCCATGACATGAGCAGTACGCACAAAGCTAAACTGTCCCACACTGATTTCTGCCAGTGTATTATGACCAATCCTTCACTACAGATATGTATGTTCCAATTCTATGGTTGTAATTCCATGACCGTGAACTCTTCCAACATTGCATTCCATTCTAGCGAAAGAGGTATCTTTCGCATCCCTCTTTGTTCTTCTTGTTTAAGCTCGGCTCCCTCTGCTCTACCCCAGCGGACCATCTCATTATACCAATCTAATAGGGGCGATCTGGTAGCCTGCCACCTCATGTTATATTTGGTTTTGCTAATATCAATGCCAGGTTCGCATATATGTGGGCAGGGCTTACCTTCTTTCCCTTGGAACCTAATACCAATAAGCAATATTCCGGTGACTTAATGTTGCGCGTCAGAGCTACACTATTCACAATTTCTTGCACTGATGACCAGTAATGATTCAGCCTCAGGCAGTCCCATAGCATATGCAATAAGAAATGCGTTACTTACCTGTAACTGCAGTTATCCAGTATTGGTATCTTTCATAGATTCACATGCCTGAATCATTCCCCGTCGTCGGGGTGGGAGTCACCGGTATATAATAACAGTAATGTCATAAAGACATATACACCTCACATTAGTAACCTATCCAAGTCCTTTTGTAAAAAGGACCGAACTTTGGCCAGGAGCCAATCAGCTACTACCCCCCTCTAGAACCTTCCTGGAAGGAGCCCTAGTCCCTCAGATTTTCGTAAGCGCAGTGCTAAGTAGTACCTACTGAGAGAACTAAGGTGAGCCCTTCCAGGGGAGGCGGGTGGGTTGCATGTGAATCTATGAAAGATACCAATACTGGATAACTGCAGTTACAGGTAAGTAACGCATTTCTTATCCAGTATTATGGGTATCTTTCATAGATTCACATGCCTGAATCAGAGTAGCAAGCAATAGTCAGTACATTTCGCATAATATAGCATGTAAGACACTTGATAACAACTTATCAATAGTGCAACACAATAAACTTCAAACAGTAGCAGGATAAGAAATGTGCGATTAGGAAATAGGAAAGGTGGGATGAAAGGAAGAAGGCTCACCTCTAATGAAATAGATGACGGAGCACCGCCTGACCCACTGCTGCATCCTTCATAAGTTCTGAATCCAAGCAGTAGTGCTTGGTGAACGTATGTGGTGTCTTCCATGTCGCCGCTCTGCAAATGTCGACAATGGGCACCCCAGAAAAGAGCGCCATGGAGGTGGAATCCGCTCTAGTGGAATGAGCCCGAACCTTGGAGGGCAGAGGATGTCCCGCCTGCTGATGGCAGAAGGTAATGGCCGCAGAGATCCATCTTGAAATGCGCTGCTTTGACAGTGGTAGGCCCTTCCTGGACCGGCTGAAGCCAATAAACAATTGGTTGGACTTGCGAAATTGTTCCGTTCTATGAATGTCGAATTTTAGACATCTTTTCAGATCTAAGGAATGTAGAGATCTCTCCGCTGGTGAAGATGGATTCGGAAAGAAAGCTCTCAGGACAATAGGCTCGTTTAGATGAAAAGGAGACGGAACCTTTGGTATGAATTTGGGGTTAGTCCGTAGAATGACCCTGTCCTGTTTGAACTGAAGAAACGGATCTTGAATAGAGAAAGCCTGCAGTTCACTCACTCTCCTTGCTGATGTGAGAGCCAGCAAAAGAGCTGTTTTCCATGACAAGTACTTGAGATCTGCTTTATGCATTGGCTCAAAGGGGTGTTTCATCAACTGAGCCAAGACCACATTGAGTTGCCATGTAGGTGGTAAAGGTTTTGTTGGAGGATAAGTCCTGAACAACCCTTTCAGAAACTGCTTAACCAGTCTATTTGACCATAGGGAAATTCCAGATGAAGAGCGCCTGAACCGAGATATGGCTGCCAGGTGGACTTTGATTGAGGCATGGGCCAATCCAGAGTTGGCCAAGTGAAGCAGGTAAGGCAGAAGTTGTGGCGGAGATGACGAGAAAGGGTGCAGTTTGTTAGCTTTACACCACAAACAGAATCTCTTCCACTTAACCCCTTCGGTGCTCATGACGGAGCGGTTCCGTCATGAGCGCCGGTTGAGCTGTGCTCATGACGGAACCGTTCCGTCATGACCACACCCGTTTTTAAGAACGTTCAGCACAGCGCGAAAATTCGCGCCGCGCTGAACGGGTTAAGGGAATACATTTTGTTGGTACTGTCAGCCCGGGCCCGGGCTAAGACAGCTCTGCAATCCTGAGGAATATCCAAGTCCTGGAACTCTCTGAACTCAGGAGCCAAGCCGATAATTTGAGAGATGTCGGATCTGGATGTTGGACTTGCCCCTGGTTCATAGTGAGGAGATGCGGGTAAGGCATGAATGGAATCGGAGGCTCCAGTGACAGAATGTGTAGTTCTGTAAACCAGTGTTGGGGCGGCCACGCTGGGGCTACCAGGATCAGGGTGCAACGCTCCCCTTTCAGTTTCCAGATGACCCTGGGGATCAGGGGAAATGGAGGAAAAGCGTAAGCAAAGACGTTGGACCATGCCATCGAAAATGCATCCCCGAGAGATCCTTTCTGGGGATGCCAACTTGCCTAATGTTGGCATTTTGCGTTGATCTTCGTCGCAAAAAAATCCAGTTGAGGTCTGCCCCATCGGGAGAACACTGCGTCGAGAGCATGTTGGTCGAGCTCCCACTCGTGAGAAATGGAGCGTTGCCTGCTTAGTGAGTCCGCCAGGGTGTTGTCCGCACCTGGGACATACTCCGCTCTCAGCGAAATGTTGTGTTGGACTAGCCACTTCCAAAATCGATTGTGATTCTTGAGATAATGTCATGGATAGAGTTCCCCCTTGCTTGTTTAAATAGTGCATTGTGGTGGTGTTGTCCGTCCTCACAAGCACTGGGGAGTACTAGATCCGGGGCAGGAATGCTCGAAGTGCCAGGTATACTGCCCTCAGCTCTAGCAGGTTGATGTGGAGAGTTTTTTTTTTTGCCAGCGACCACTGACCATGAATTTTAAGTTCCTGCAGGAACGCACCCCATCCTTCGAATGATGCATCCGTTGTTATCACGTGTGGGGAGATTGGAAGTAGGAATGGAAGGCCCTGGTTTAGGTTTTTTGTTTGAAGCCACCAGTGCAGGGCCTTTACCATGGACTGAGTGATCCTGACAAGATCGTCGAAGGATCCCGTACACTGGATCCACTGAAAGGATAATGCCTCCTGTAAGGGACGCATACGGAGGCGGCAGTGTGGTATTAGGAGGATATTGGAGGACATCATTCCTAGTAATGACTTGAAGAGTCGCACCTTGATGGTCTTCTTGACCTGAATGTGGGCTGCCAGAGACCTCAGTTTGACCTGACGCTCTTCTGATGGGAAGGCCTTCTCCTGATGCGTGTCTAGAGTTGCTCCCAGGAAAGTGAGGCGTTGAGAGGGCTACAATACTGACTTTTCCTGGTTGAGCGTAAGCCCCAGGCTCTCGAAGAGCTGAAGACAAGCGTTGGAAGATTCGCTTACGCCTTCTAGAGTAGGAGACTTGATGAGCCAATCGTCCAAGTAAGGGAATACCTGGTGATGGCGCTGGCGAAGGTACGCTGCCACTGGAGATAGGCATTTTGTAAAGATGCGTGGCGCCGACTTTAGGCCAAATGGCAACACTCTGAATTGGTAGTGTCTGCCCGCCACTACAAACCTTAGGTATTGGCGGTGACTTTTGTGGATGAGTATGTGAAAATAGGCGTCCTGAGGTCTAAGGACACCATGAAATCTTTGGAATTGAGTAGCTGCAACACCTCCTGAATGGATACCATACGGAACGATTGTTTCTTAAGGTATCTGTTGAGGTTCCTTAGATCCAATATAGGTCTCCATTTCTTCTCCCTTTTTCGTATTAGGAAGTACCGGGAATAGAATCCTTTCCCCCTCTGACCTCTGGGAACTCTTTCTACGGCTCTTTTCTGGAGCATTAGTGAAAGTTCTGCTTGAAGGAGATGCAGATTCTTGTGCTGCATGGGAACTGGGGGGTTTGAAGGAGGAGTTTCCACGAACTCCAAAGTATGGCCGAACCCAACGATCCGTCGTTATTTTTTGCCAATTGTGGAGGAAGTTGGAAATCTTTCCTCCAACTACATAATGAGGAGAAGAGGTGGAGGCCTGTTGGAGAAAGAAGTCATTGTCTTTTGGTATCCTTCTTTCCTCCTCTCCCTCGAAAGGAAGATTTATTGTACGAGGACTGGCCTTGTTGCTGCCTCTGTTGGTGCTGAGGCTTGTATTGCTGGGACGAGCCGTAGGAGGATTTGTATCCCTGATAGCCACCTCTTGTCTGCTGGCCTCTTCCTCTAGAGCCCCGAAAGGAAGTATTTCTGTACTGGAGGGTACCCAAGGCTTTTGCGGTCTCTGTATCTTTCTTGATACCCTGTAGCATTTCATCAATATGCTCCCCAAAGAGCAGGTCTCCGTCAAACGGCATGTCCAGTAGTTTTGACTGTACCTCCGGCCGGAAGGATGTAGACTTAAGCCATCCCTGGCGCCTAAGGACCGCTGCCCCCGCCAGCAGCCGAAATCCTATTGAGGCGATATCCATCACCACGTCAATCATTTCCGAGGCGGACCGCTCTCCCTCAAGGAGGATCTTTTTCACCTCTTCTTTCTGCTCCTCTGGCAGTGTGCATAGATATGGGGCAACATCCGCCCACATCTGGCGATTGTAACGCCCTAAAAGCGCTAGCGAGTTTGCCGCCCTGACCGTAAGGGCCGACATCGAAGAGAATCTCTTCCCGATGTTATCCAGTTTGCAGCCTTCCTTATCCGGAGGCGCAGTCAGCGCAGCAGCTGGGTTGTTGGATTTCCACTGTGCGGCCTGGGTAATAACTGAGTCCGGTTTGGTATGGCCTGTAAGGCATGCTGGAGCTGTGTCCGGGGCCTTATACTTTTTATCAAGCCTGATCGGCACTGGTTGCAAAGATGAGGGGTTTTTCATTATTTTTACCCCCTGGTCCCAGATGTAATCAATAATAGGGATTGACCGAACCGTTTTCTTGAATGGTTCTTTGAAGTCATATAGGAAGCAATCCTGAGGTTGCGTGGTCATCTCTATATTGAATCTTGTCGCTGCTCTCTCTACGACATTATGAAATCCCCCGATAAAAAAAATGCATGGTTGAGATCAGTAGCTGGATGCGAGCGAATAAACTCCAACTTAATGCGAGCAAGACCGAAATTATTCTGTTTGGTAAAGCAGACAGATGTTGGACGCCAGAATGGTGGCCATCCGAGTTGGGAGCTTGTCCGGCCCCTAAGCCGATAGTCCGGAACCTGGGAATCATTATGGACAGCGCTCTGTCCTTGAAAAATCATGTAGCCAAGGTGACGGGCACCTGCTATGGTATAATGTGTGGCCTTAGAAAGATCTTTAGATTGCTTCCGCTTGAAGCCAGAAATCTGTTGGTTCAGGGTTCAGGGCCATCTTGATTACGGCAATGCCATGTACCAAGGCCTGAATGAGGACCAGTTGTCAAAATTACAAACTTTGCAGAATACGGCGGCAAGATTGGTGCTGGATCTGCCACCTAGAACAGCGTCCGCTCCATGTTTGAAACAACTACACTGGCTGCCCATACGGCAAAGAAGTCAATTTAAGATCCTATGTTTGACCCATAACGCATTGTATAAAAAGGGGCCCCGGTATCTTAAAAATAAACTGAACTGGTATGCCCCCAAGAGGGCCTTAAGATCTAGCCTCAAGTCTCTGCTAATGCAACCTCGCGTGCGAACCTCCAGGTATGGGCAACGCTCCTTTTCATTTCTTGCACCTGCCCTTTGTAATATGTTACCTCCCCACCTTCTTTCCATTAAGGAGCATCAGCAATTTCGCAAAGCCTTGAAAACGTGGCTTTTTCCCTAGCATGTGGCCCGTCTCTCTCTGTTGTGATGCCCTTTCAGTGTTTGTCTCTTTCCACCCAGTTCATATGCTGCAAGCGCCTTGAGACTTTGCGGTGATAATGGCGCTCTATAAAAACCTTTGACATTGACATTGACATATCTTCTGGGGGTGAGTCCGCCTGAGCCTGGTCTGGAGAAGCCGGACGTTCAATGACAGTCATCCCACTCGTCATCCTGTATTTCTCCCTCCTCCTGTTGACCTTCTTCATCTTCTCCTACTGCTTCCTCCTCCTCTTCCTCAGAAGATGGTAGAGGAGGCAAAGTCACAGGATCCTGGCGAATGACCAGCAGTGGTGGTCTAGGGCGAGGAGGAGGAGCTGGGGTCGCAAGATTTTGAGGCACCACTGAAGGAGGTGGAGTAGGCGGAAATCGCTGCTTGCAGTCCGTTATGAGGAATTGAAGGTCCGTGACTATTGAGGCCGGGAGGCACACCATAGGCTGTGGAGGAGGAGGCGGTTGATGTTCCTCCTGGCATGGCACTTCTGCCTGACCAAGGTCTTCATAGTCCGAAATCTCTTGGACCTTTACAATGAGCTGTGAAGGACTTGTGGCAGTGTGGAACAAGGCACCATCATCAGAATCCTCAGTCTCCAGGAAGTGGACCGGCAGCAGTGGCTGGACCTTGCTAGGAGACGTAGTCTCTGGCGTCAGCGTACGCGTTGACATCTTGAAGTGTGTATAAATACACTTCAGCTTAGGAGATTCTTCCGTCGACTGGCCCGTCGACGGGGTGGTCATCAGCGGTGGGATGCGGTCAGCCACAGCAGACCTCTCTGTAGTCTTCGTCGACGACGGCGTCGACGGCTTCGTCGACGCTGGTGTTGACGTCGATGGCTTCGTCGACGGTGACATCATCGACGATGCTGTCGTCGACGTCGATGGGACCTTCGTCGACTACGATGGTTTCGACTTCGTCGACGCGGAAACTATCGTCGACGGAGGCGTCGTCGACGCTTTCTTGACAGGAATTATTGAGGAAATCGACCTACCCGTCGACGACGATGCTGAGGTAGTTGTCGACAAGGTGGTGAAGGTTGAAGCTGTCGACGTAGAGATGGTTACTGTTGACACTGTCACAGGCAAGGCAGAAGACACCAACACAGGCTTCTTGAAGGTGGTTTCCTGAAGAGAAGTCTTACTTGTCATGGCCTTTGAATGACCCTCTGAAGACTTTGGCATCTTCTTTTGAGGTGGCACATCAGACGAACCTGGAGATGTCGGTCTTGGCCTTTTGGCAGAGGAGTGTGAGCTCCTGAAGGAACACTCGCTCTCACCTGAGGAGACTGTTTGATCCTTGTCCTTTAGTCTCTGAAGCCACAGAAGCAAGCGACCTTCTCTGTCTTTTAAAGTCTTGACAGAGAAAGTGCGACAGACCTTACAATCCTTGGCAGAATGTTCAGGATAGAGACAGTAGAGGCAGTCTTCATGTCTGTCATCCACGTGCAGTCTCAGCTTACTACACGAGGCACAGGGTCTAAAGAGCCCTTTTTTAGGAGTGGTAGACATAGCTGCTCTAGCACTCCTCCACAAGAGTAATTATTAGGAGAAAAATATGGAAAGAATCCAAAAATACCAGAAAACTGAGCAGAGCTCAGTGGAGACTCCCTTAGCACGACGTGCGGTAGAAATTCTGAGGGACTAGGGCTCCTTCCAGTAAGGTTCTAGAGGGTGGTAGTAGCTGATTGGCTCCTGGCCAAAGTTTGGTCCTTTTTACAAAAGGACTTGGATAGGTTACTAATGTGAGGCCTCTGGCCTATTAGTATGTATATGTCTTTATGACATTACTGTTATTATATACCGGTGACTCCCACCCCGACGACGGGAAATGATTCAGGCATGTGAATCTATGAAAGATACCCATAATACTGGATAAACCAGCATTTGGAAAGTGGCAGCAAGGCTGGGAACATCAGGCTTAGTTTGTGTGGGGTCAAATACACACGGTTAACAATCATAAGCTGTATAAACTTAAATTTGGGGTTCATAGAAACCTTGCACGGGTGCTCCAGTAGTGTCTCCCCTTCCTTATTCGGGAGCGCACAGCCAATATCTGTGTCTCACCTGTCACGGGTCGACTGAAGTGATGATAAAGTGTGTGTACGGATAACCCAGTATAAACATTTTGTCAGGTGACTACCGTTACCCATCAAAGTGCATGCACCAACGGCTCTCGCCTCCCCTCTCCCCCTCCTTGGGTCCACATCGTTCGGATACAACGAGAGATGTGTGCATGGAGCAGAAACAATCCATCCGGCAATCCCATTTCCCTTACAAATGCACATGATTCATCAATGTACGCGCCTAGCGCGAACACCATGTATGATGTTTTATGTTGTGCATGTTTAAGAGTATTTTATTTTCATATCCTTGTACAATTAACCTGTTCTATTTTATCTACAGTGGCTTTTATCCAGAGTGATTCACTCATTTTATGACTGTATTTTTTTTATTGTGTATACTTTTGTTTGTGATTTTATGAGAAGAAAAAGAAATTGAACAAAGTTAATATTACAACTCATATGGAAGGCTGGAACTTAAAGGACTAAGTCAGAAGGTAAATTCTTTGACCAGGATGAGCCTGGTTGGTGCTCTATCATGGTCAGCATCAAACGGCACCTAGGTCCCAGTCTATTTGTTATTTTTCTAGCTTTGCATTTTAACTTTATTACTGTTTTGGTACGGCATAAATATTTTCACGTTGCTCTACTTCACGTAGTCTGCTCAGTGCCAGACCAATCAGGGGTTTTAATTTAGAGACGTTGAGAAGTCACACTGATAAGAATTGTGATTATTCTATGAAGTGGTTAGTCACCTACCCCAAATATTAATCTAATTTCTTACAGTAATGTATAAAGTGTTATCCACCTCTTTTTCAAGTTTATTTTAGTCTTATTGTAATTGCTACTGCTTTTTCAAAATCGACTCCAAACCCTTCCTTATATCCTCTTCCAAGCATGATAATCAGAGGCAAATCCTGAAATACTACACTTTCATCTACAGTCACAAACTAATTTCCATCCACATCATCAATTCATGTAGAAATATAAAACATTTCAAGAGAACCAGTAAAAGATAGAACTTACTTCAACTGTCCCTCTGCAGTGTCTGGGTTGTGTCTGTAGTGAAAATCTGTATATGGTGCTAAGATTTGCTAGGAGATTTAAAAAAAAGCAGTTAGTGCTCTCATTGCATCACCCGCATCAGGAGATATATATGCATATATAGAAACCCATACATGCAGTGCATCTTTTTAACTGGGTGTAGCAATGACATTATATCAGACACAGTAGGCTTGTGCAAAATACAGTTTTTTACCTTCAGTGATGCTCTTTCTAAACGATACTCTACCTGCAAACTCCAGTTTTTTAAATTCACCTAGGCACCAGACTAAATATGGAAAACATTCCATAGCTCCTATGTGCTAGTAGGTGGAACCACCGGCACACACCGTGACTCAGCCCTGCCCCTGAAAAGTTAAAAGCAGTATACAGTTGCCATACCTGTTCTTTGTTCCATGCCCCAAACTCGTAAACAAGACTGACAAAAAAGGAAGTGAGCAACATCTAATTTGGGATCTTCTTAATTCCACAACCTTCACTCCATAGAATAGAGAGGTGAGAGACCTGCAGGAAGATAGTCCACCAGAAAAAGTATTACCGCAAATAAGTAACTTATTCTTCTGATGGATATTTCTACCTGTTAATTCTGAACATTTTGAACAAGAAGCCTTTGCCTCCTCTTTTGGTGCAACCTTGACAAACAAGTTATCCAAGTACAGGTACACTTGATGACTATGGTCTGAGGAAGGCATCAATAGTGATAGCCACATGGTGGTAGATTTCCGAGGCACTGATCTGCGGCCAAATGGTAGAGCCGTGAAATAGTAGTGCTGCCCTGCCACTTTAAAACAGAGGTCTTTTCTGTGCTTTTAGTATATTGAGATTTGGAAATATGCATCCTGACGAATCAGGGACCTCAGATATTTGTTTTCCTGGATCATCAATCGGACTTCATGGAGCGTTATTATGCAAGTTACATTTCTTCAGTAACTTGCCCAGTTCCCTTAGATCAAGAATAGGTCTCAATTGTCCTGCTTTCCTCCTGTTCAGAAATAATGTGGAATAAAAACTCAGGATTCTCTGGGATTTTGTGACTATCGCTCATTTGAGAAGTAGTAGAATGTATCTGCTGAGATGGAGATGCTAGAGGGAGAGTTGCCAAAGGTCAAGCTAGTTTTAGTTGTCTTGGGAGCATAGTTGAGAGGTGCTCCTTTTGCATCGAGAAGATCTAACATAGTCCTGTCTCTGGTTTTTATTGGGTTTATAACCCTGGTCATATCCAGCTTTCCTCGGAGGGGAATACGGACTGCCTTGACCTCTGTACTGACTGGAACCTCCTTTGAAGGTTTGGGATTTTCATGAGCCACAAAAAGTTGAGAAGCCAGGTCACTGCCACTGAAGGACCAGAGTATCCGTATCAGTATCAGTTTTGATATTCTGCAGAGTGGAATCAATATGTTTTCCAAACTAAGGGGCACATTACGATCGTGAGTAGGAGGGAACGTCCGCATGTGCTGCGGCGTTCCCTCCTGTGCAATTAGGATGTGACCGCCACCCTGGCGGTCACATCCTCTATTTTTAACATTGCGGCGGGTGCGGCTTCAAGCTGCACCCGCCGCAATGTTAAAAACGCATGCATTGCATTTACATGCACAAAGCGGTAGGCTCCGCGCGGTGCCTGTCGCTTTCTGTATGTAAATGCAGGGGGGTACCATAGGTACCCCCTATGTGCACCCCCCACCTCCCTTAACCCAGGGGGCCCGCACGGGCCCCCGAAGTGAAGATCCGTATGCTTTTGCACGGCCGAGAACCCGCCGCGGAAAAGCATGTCTGGGAAGCCATCCTAATATGTCTGGCGGTGTCTGAGAGACACCGCCACCATATTAGAGCTTTTCCGCCGCGGTTGTAAGCCGACCGCGGCGGAAAAGCGGCGGACTGAAACCAAGACCCACCAGCCATCCTAATTTGGCGGTGGGTCTTTGGAGTGTCCGCAGTGGATTTTCCGGATACTCCGGGCCGGCGGTGGCTTCCGCCGGCCCGGAGGATGCGGAAAATCCACGATCCTAATCGACCCCTAAGTTATTCCACCATATGGAATATCCACCATCTTTTTCTGGACAGAAAGATGTAGACTGCAGCCATCCAGATCTACTCAATACAGCTGCTCCTGCTAGCTGTGGAAAATGTGTATTTGAAACATCCACTGCAGCATCAATGACAGCCACTGAAGTTGATGCACCTTCTTTGATTACAGCTCTAGCGATCTCTCTCTCACTCTTTCTTATCATCCTTGAATCAAGTCAATCAATGGCGAAATGCAATGTCACATTTGGCTATCACTACGGCCTAAAAATCACGAAGGAGTGTGTCACCTTGATTAATATTGCCATCATGGAACCAACTCTACAGCCTAAATTATCAATGCGCCTGCCATCTCTATCAGGAGGTGCTGACAAGCACGAACGGGTTAGATTCCCATAGTTTGTATCAGAGTA
This sequence comes from Lissotriton helveticus, assembly GCF_964261635.1. NCBI lineage: Eukaryota > Metazoa > Chordata > Amphibia > Caudata > Salamandridae > Lissotriton > Lissotriton helveticus. The sequence continues at coordinate 372,656,151 of NC_136059.1, forward strand.
GCTAGCAGTCCGAGAGCACATTTTTCTCCCTCTTATCACTTCCTCCATTACCTCTTGTTTCTTTTAAACATGAATCAACCGTGCAATCACATGAAGAACACATAGCAAAATGTGCAAGTAACAGTAAGAAAAGGAAGTAGGGAAGAAAGGAAAGCTCACCACTCAATGGAAAAGGTTCCTCAGGACTGCCTGGCCTACAGCCGTGTCTTCTTGTGCCGAGGTTTCCAGGCAGTAATGTCTTGTGAAGGTGTGCGTGCTGCTCCAAGTTGCAGCTCTGCATATGTCTTTAATCTGAACTCCCGCAAAGAGAGCCGTAGAGGAAGCCATAGAGCTTGTGGAGTGTACTCTAACTCTGCCTTCTAGAGGCTTGCCTGCTGCAGAGTGACAGTACTGTACGGCACTGGAGATCCATTTGGCAATACCCTGCATAGACAGGGGTAAGCCCTTGCGAGGAGCACTAAATGCGATGAATATTTGAGAAGATTTTCGAAATCCCTTAGTGCGGTCCAGATAAATTTCAAGCACCGCTGCACATCCAGTGAGTGAAGTGACCTTTCCGCCAGCGTGGAAGGTTGAGGAAAGAAAGCCTTGAGAATCACTGGCTCATTGAGATGAAAGTTTGAAGGCACTTTTGGTATGAACTTTGGATTAGTCCTTAGAATTACAGTATTTCTTTTGAATTAGAGAAAAGGTTCCTGTATTGTGAGAGCTTGCAATTCACCAATGCGTCTTGCAGAAGTGAGAGCAAGAAGGAGTGCCAGTTTCCACGAGAGGAATTTCATATCTGCTCGATTAATCGGTTCGAAGGGCTGTTTCATCAGCTGGGTGAGAACCAAGTTCAAATGCCATGTGGGAGGCGGAGGCATCACCGGAGGAAACACTCGAAACAGACCCTTGAGAAACTGTTTGACAATTCTGGATGACCAGAGAGAAGGTCCAGATGCAGTGCGTCCGTAGCGAGAAACTGCAGCTAAGTGAACCTTTATGGATGAATGAGCCAATCCTGCCTTAGCCAAGGACAGGAGATAAGGAAGAACCTGATGAGGCTGAGATGAGAAAGGATCAACACCCTTCTTCTGGCACCAGATGCAAAATCGTTTCCATTTCAAACGGTAAGTCTTGTTAGTGGAAGGAGCTCTAGCCTGAGAGAGGACATCTCTTATCCCGTCCGAGAGGTGAAGGTTTAGGAACTCTCGGTGCTCAGGAGCCATGCTGACAGGTGTAAGGAACGAGGATCCGGATGCCAGATTGGACCCTAGGACATAGGGAGAAGATCCAGAATCACCCGCAAAGGATGTGGAGGGGCCAGAGAAAGTAGGTGAAGCTCCGTGAACCAAAACTGCCTCGGCCAAACTGGAGCGATTAGGATCATCTTGCACGGTTCCGTCTTGATCTTCTTGAGTAGCCTTGGAATCAAAGGAAAGGTGTACACAAATGCTCTTGACCAAGCTATCGAAAGCGCATTCCACAGCGATCCTCGATGGTGTAGCCTGCTTGCGTAAAACTGGCATTTTCTGTTCACCGGGGTGGCAAAGAGATCAATTGAGTGTTTGCCCTAACGACGGAAAATCTCCTCCAAGACTGTCTGGTTCAGTTCCCATTCGTGGCTGACTGACGAAAGCCTGCTGAGCCTGTTCGCTTTTTCGTTTAGCAGTCCTGGTAGCTGCTCTGCTTGTAACGATATTCCATGGATTGCCCATTCCCAAATGTCTTGGGCCTCCTGTGACAACGGAAGAGATCTGGCGCCCCCTTCCTTGTTTATATAGTGCATGGCCTTGGTGTTGTCCGTGCGGACGAGAACCGCTGAACCCAGTAACCGTGGAAGAAATGCTTGCAACGCCAGACAGATCGCTCTGAGCTCCAGGAGATTGATGTGAAGAAGGTAGTGCTGGGGCAGCCAATGCCCGCTTACATGCAAGTCCTGAAGCACTGCACCCCAGCCCTCCAGTGAGGCATCTGTCGTTACCACTTGAGGAGCTGGATCGCTTACGAAGAATAGACCTTGGGATAAGTTCTCTTCCTTCGTCCACCACAAGGCTGCCTTTCTCATTGCCGCAGTAATCACCACCTTGTCGTCGAATGAACCGTGAACTTGTTGCCATTGCATGTTTAGTTGTTCCTGAAGAGATCGCATCCGCAATCTACAGTGGGGTATTAGAGGAATGCATGAAGAATTCATTCCAAGAAGAGATTTGTAACGGCGTACTGAAAGACACTTTCTTTTTCTCAACAAATGAGCCATGGACCTCCGTTTTTCTTGCCTTTCAAAGAATGGAGAAGCCTTGCTGAGAGTCGTGTCGAGGATAGCCCCCAGAACCCGTGCTGTCCTGGAAGGGAAAAGAGACTACTTCTCCCTGTAGAGAGTGAGAGCCAGATTCCTGAATAGGTTCGTACATGCCTTAACCATTTCCTCCGCTGCCCCTTAGACGGGGCCTTCTGTAACCAGTCGTCCAGGTATGGAAAGACCTGAAAATGCTGCATCCGTAGAAAAGCTGCCACCGGTGCCAGCACCTTGGTAAAGATCCTCGGGGCAGAGCGAAGTCCGAAGGGTAAAACTTTGAATTGGAAGTGGCTCTTGGCTACTGTGAATCGAAGAAACCTCCTGTGGGCTGGATGAATGGGTATGTGAAAATACGCATTTTCGAGATCGAGAGTGGCCATGAAATCTCCCGGATTGAGGAGACGCAAGATATCCTGGAGCGAGACAATCCGAAAGGATTGAGAAATGAGATAGGTGTTTAGCTCCCTGAGATCTAAAATAGGACGCCATTTCTCCAGCATCTTCTTGACCAGGAAAAACCTGGAATAGAAACTTTTGCCTTTTTGAGAAAAGGGAACCAGCTGTACAGCTCCCTTGAGGTGCATCTGATGAACTTCGAGCCGCAAATGTTTCGAAGGCATGGCAGCAGGGGGCTTGGAAGGTGGTATTTGAATAAACTCCAGTGTATGGTCCTCTAGAATGATGTTGAGCACCCAACGGTCTGATGTTATCCGTTTCCAGTTCTGGAGGTATTGAGACACTCTGCCTCCCACAGATGTTGATGGGGAGTTGAGTACAGCAGGCAGAGCCAGAACGCCGCTTTTGCCTCTTGGAAGAATCACATCCCTGACGATTCTGCTTTCCTCTAGTATTGGACCTAGAGAAAGAGGAGGTTTGGCCTTGTTTCTGCTGGTAAGGTTGCCGATACGATTGAGGTGTTGACCCATAAGAAGAGTACCGTTGTTGTTGGTAAAACCTCTGTAAGAAGTAGTACTGTTTCCTCTGGCTCCCCGGAAAGGAACCTTCCCATACTGAAGAGTACAGAGAGATCTAGCCATCTCCGTATCCTTTTTTATGTCCCGGAGGGCATCATCGATATGCTTGCCAAACAATGCCTCACCATCAAATGGGAGGTCCAGGATGTTGTTTTGGACCTCCGACCTGAACCATGTCACCCTAAGCCATCCTTGACAACGGAGAACCAATGCGCTTGCCAGCTAACAGAAAGCAGTAGTGGCAATATCCATGGCACAGTCTATCACCTCTGCCGATGTCGCCTCCCCCTCCTGCAGGATCTTCTTGGCCTCTGCCTTGGACTCCTTGGGGAGTTGGTCCAAATATGGTGATAGATCACACCACATTTGGCGATCATATCTGCCAAGGATCGCCAGCACATTTGCTGCTCGTACCAGAAGACTTGCCATAGAGGAAAATCTCTTCCCCGCATTATCAAGGCGCCTTCCATCTTCATCAGGAGGAGTTGTCAGGGGTGCAGAAGGATTACTTGACTTTCTCTGCGCTGCCTGCGATATTACTGAATCCGGTTTCGGTTGCCCAATCAAAGACGCCGGACTACTCTCAGGGGCCTTGTACTTCTTTTCCAGGCGTTCAAAAACTGGAATCACCATTCCCTTCACACCCTCATCCTAGACATGGCTGACAATGGGAATGGACGGATTACCTTCCTGTAGGGCTCCTTAAAATCATAGAGGAAGCACTCTGTTTGCACAGAAGGCATTGGAAGTTTGAACCTACTGGAGGCTCTCTCCATCAGCTTGTGAAAACCCCCAATATCTTCCGGGGGAGAGTCCACTGAATCCGGAGCAGGTGACGCTGGGTCCGGGATCACAATCATCCCACTCTAAACCTTGGTTAGACCTGTTGCCATCATCCTGATCCTCTTCCTAGGAATCAATCTGAGCGTCCTGGGCAACTGGAGGTATACTTGGACCAGGTGTCTGTGGCTGAGAAACCACCTGGGATGGTACTTCCGGAGACACCATTGTAGAAGCTGAAGGTGCAGGAACAGCCTGTACTGCAGGGAAAGAGGCAGCAAAAGGAGGAGCCTGAGAAAGCCTGGCCCCATAATCTTGCAACATGCTATGCCATGAAGATCTGCCAAGAGGGAAGAAGGAACTAAAACCATCTCCTGGCCTGTGCTTTCCGGTCGTCGATCGGACTGCTGGTAAGAGCACTCATGAAGGTACTCTCCCTCAGAATCAGTCTCTTGGCATTTCACTAACAATTGTGAAGGACTATGTGCATAGCCAAAAGAGTCCTGATCATCCCCATCAGAATCCTCTTCTTCTTCCTCAAGCAACAGTGCGGGAGGCAAGGGGTAACCCTCCTTGGAGATGTCATATCCGGGGTTATCCTCTTTAAGGAAATTGTAATCTTCTCCGTCGACGGTACTGTCCGCGATGGGGTTGCCAGAGAAACCATTGTCGACTAGGTCGTCGACAGAAGATCCACTGTCGACGGTTGAATCGTCGACGACGAGATGGGCGTCGTCGACACTGCCGTCAACGAGACGTTGACGCTCCTGCCGTCGTCATCGCTCTCGTCGACGACACCGTCATCACCACTGCCGTCGACACCATCGTCGTCGCTGCTGTCGTCGTCACCTTCATCGACACTCTCGTCGTCATCGCTGTAACCGTCGTCGATGCTCCCGTCGACGCTGATGGCACCGTCAACGAGCACGTCGACGGTATAACTTTCTTCACCTGAGATTTAGAAGCCTTTGTCGGCGGAGTCTTCTGTAGCATCGTCGATGACTTGGAACCTTTCTCTGACTTCTCAGATGTTAGAGAAGAGGGCTTCTTAAATGCTTTAGCAGACTCCACCACTGCTGTAGCTGTAGATAGTCCTTCCCTCTCATTTACACCGTGGTGAGGAGATTTGCTAGGGCTCTGGCTCTCAGACTCACAGGGGGTCTTTTTTGAGGCCATAACTGGACGCTCTGAGGATGGTGAAGGGGAAGCCCTACCCCTTTTGACTGACCTTCTGGAAGAGGTAGCAGATGACGAATCCTCACTGTCACTTGACAGTTTCCTTCCTTGACTTCTGCTTCTGGAGCCAAGTGAGGAGGCGACCCTCACGGTCCCGGAGGGTCTTCGCAGAGAAGGTGCGGCAGATCTTGCAGTCCGCAGCCTTATGATCAGAGTACAGGCAATAAATGCAGCCCTTATGCCTGTCCTCCACATACAGCCTTTTCTTGCCACAGGTGGAACAAGCCTTGAAAAGGGCTTTCTTCTTGTCAGACATTTCAGATGAAACACTTAACAATTCTGAAGGAAAAATGCTGAAAAAATCTTCAAATTGAGTTGAAGTGAGCAGAGCTCAAAGGAGACTCCCTTAGCACAACGTGCGGTAGAAAATTTGAGGCTCTGAGGTTCGTTCAGGAGGGTTCTATGGGGTGAGGCTAATCTGATTGGCTGTTGCTTTGCTTTGGTCTCTTTTGCAAAAAGAGGTGGATATGCTACAAAAGGGAATGAGGCCTAGGCCTTTTTCTTTCTCTTTTGTACCTACTGCTATGATATTTTGTTACCGAGACTCCCATTCCGACGACGGGGAATGATACAAGCTATGGGAATCTATGAAAGTTCCAATACTGGAGTAACATATGTTACAAGATTGACATAAACACAACAGGTTCCTCCAAATAGGGTCCCTATATATCCAAGATGAGGTGCATAGAGCTGAGAGTGATCTTGTCAACTGCGCAGGACTATAAGCTGTCTCAAAGGTGTTCTGAGACGTGAGATCCCCTTCTAAACCAGAATCGAGAATTTGTTTGTGAAGGCTTGATGTTACACAGATGAGCCATCTGTGGCAGGGGAGCTTCAAAGGCCTTGCCGCTTTTGTACCGTGACCACACAGCCTCTACTGCTATTAGGAGCAGGCCCCCTTCCTGTCTCCCCTCCTTTTCAGCGGGAAGACCAGCGGGTAAATTAGAACGGACCTGAAGGTGTGCCCACCTCTGCAAACTCCACCCCCTGGGGTGGGGTGGGGAAAGCCCATTCTTCAGTGCCCATCATCTTGCAGATGGCAGAGACTCTCCAATTAGTGTTAGGGATTGTGCCCAATCCCCCACGTGGGGTGAGCACACTAAGGGTGTAGTTACCCTAAGGTCAGTAGCCCACTGGCTACTGACCTCGAGACCCCTAAAACGTCCCCTCAATACAGTTTTTAGGGGGGAGCCCTGAATCAAAAATAAAGATTTGCGCAACCTACGAAGCAGGACGAAAGAAGACGCACAGCAGAGGAGATTGCAGAGAAGAACTGACTTGGCCCCAGCCTGCAGCTTCCGGAGACCATGCGGCAAAAGTCGCCTTTTCCTGCAGCCAGCAACCACCAGAACCCCAGGTCGGACTGACTGCCTTCAACAAAGACCAGATACCAAGTGAACAGCAGCTCTATTCAAAAGAAACTCCCAAGACAGACTCTGAGCCTGCTGAGGATAAATAAACCTGACACCTGGAACCACCACTGCACCCGACGCCTACGGCCCAAGTCCGAGTGGCCCACAGGTCCCAGGGAGGTCCCCCAGTACTAAAGAGTCGAGTCCCACGTCGGTTGATCCCTCCAGGACTCCCCTACGTCACCTGCAGCCTCTGCACGAAGAACCCAACCGCGAGGGGTCCGGTAAGGTGAAATTCTACCTCAAAAGACACCCCTGCATCCAGCCAATCTTGGGCCCTGGAGAAGAGGGCCTGAGGGGCACCTACATCCCGAGCCCTCCAACTTACCTGCCCATTGGTTGGTTCCTCCCGGAAGACTTCCTTAACCGAGCTCAAGCTAAAATCCATAACCGGCAGATCCCATTGGAAACAACAGGGCACTCAATACCAAAACAGCAACCTGCACCCGGCCACCCCTGTGATGCTGTTGGTGCACTTTGTGTGCTAACTCGGTTCACCCTTTGCCCAGAGCCTAAGTTCGGGAGCATTGCTACCACAACCTTGTGGCCTGCTCGTGAGAAGCCACCAACCGGAGGCCATCTATCCCCCATTGGATAATACTGGGCTTCAGCCCTCTGCACCCAGCCACCCTAGTGCCGCAGAGAGTGCTTTCAGAGTGCATCCTTGACCCTGGGGTGACCCTGGTTTTAACCCCAGAAAACCAACTCCCAAAACCAAGTACTTCTAAGTGTTGAGTTGGAAAATTTAATGAAACCTTAAGAAACTGTATACTTACAAAAGGAAAATGCCAGTATGCATCTGTTCTTGGCATGTAGAGCTGCAGAGTTTTACACTTAGCATTAGATCACCACCTGGTGTTGGGCTCGGATGATTGCATGTTGTTGTCGTCTTGGATAAAGTCTTTGTAGTCACAAGATAGGTGACTCCTCCCTTGGACGGCATTGCGCATGGGCATCGGCTCCATCCTTAGATTGTTTTTCGCCATGATGGGAAATGATGGAGTTAGTAGAAAGAAGAAAGGATGTCCCTGCATGTATATCTAATTAAGATAAAACTGGAACAGATACAGATCCCGGGGAAGCGGGAGGGCGTGTGCAACTCTGCAGCTCTACATGCCAAGAACAGATGCATGCTGGTAAGTAGCATTTTCCGTTCGAGGCATATGAGCTGCAGATTGTACACTTAGCATTGATTGTGCAGCAGTGTCTCTCCTAGCGGTGGTCACCTGTATCTGTTGCAGTAGTTTGAAAGAGAGCTTGAAGGACAGCTTGGCCTACTGCAGCTTGCTGCTTTGCTTGCACATCAACACAATAGTGTTTAGTGAATGTGTGTGTTGTAGAACATGCTGCTGCCTTGCAGATGTCTTCTAAGGGAATGTTTCCTAAGAAAGCCATGGAGGCTCCTAGTTTGCGTGTGGAGTGCACTCTAGGAGGAACTGTTAATGTGCGTTTTGCTTTGTGATAGCATATTTGTATACATTTAACAATCCACCTTGCAATTCCCGATTTAGAAATGGAATTGCCTTTATGTGGTGGAGAGAAGGCTACAAATAGTTGCTTTGTTTTGCGAAAGCACTTGGTCCAATACAGAAAGAGATGCCCATGTAAGTGTATCTAAATAAGATGGTGTTGGAACAGACACAGGTTTCCGGGGAGGCAGGGAGGGCATGTACCACTCTGCAGCCCTCTATGCCAAGAACAGATGCATACTGGTAAGTAGCATATTCCGTTCGAGGCATATGGGCTGCAGATGGTACATTTATGAATAGATTATACAGCAGTTACCTCCCTAGCGGTGGTCACCAGTGTCTGTTGCAACAGTTTGAAATAAAGCTTTTAGTACAGCCTGGCCCACTCTAGCTTGTTGTGTTGCCTGCACATCAACACAGTAGTGTTTTGTGAAGGTATGCGGTGTAGACCAAGTTGCTGCTTTGCATATGTCATCTAGGGGAATGTTTCCTAAGAATGCCATAGATGCCCCTAGTTTACGTGTAGAATGAGCTCTAGGAGGAACAGTTAATGTTCTCTTTGCTTTTATGTAACATATTTGTATACATTTTACAATCCACCTGGCAATGCCTGCTTTAGAGATAGGATTGCCCTTATGTGTTGGGGAAAACACTACAAATAGTTGTTTGGTTTTTCTGAAAGTTTGTGTTCTTTCTATGTAATACAATATTGCCCTTTTGACATCTAATGTATGTAGGGCCCTCTCTGCTACCGTCTGTGGTTTTGGGAAAAAAGACTGGTAGTTCCACTGGTTGATTGATGTGGAATGCTGAAATTACATTAGGCAAGAATTTTGGGTTTGTTCTATGAACCACTTTATTCTGGTGTAACTGTAGGAATGGTTCTTGTATTGTCAATGCCTGTAATTCACTCACTCTCCTGAGGGAGGTAATGGCTATAAGGAAGGTCACCTTCCATGTAAGGAATTGTATTTCACACCTATGCATAGGTTCGAAAGGTGGTCCCATTAGTCTGGTGAGTACTATGTTGAGATTCCAGACCGGGGAAGGTGGCAGTCTTGGTGGAATGACTCTTTTGAGGCCTTCCATGAAGGCTTTAATTGCTGGCACTCTAAACCGGGATAGATGTTGCCTGTTTTGCAGGTACGCTGCTATAGCTGCAAGATGTACTCTAATGGAGGTGTAAGCAAGGTTACATTGCTGTAAGTGTAGTAAGTAGCAAATAATATTTTTTGTGGATGCGTCCAGAGGGTTGATGTTGTTACTGTTACAGTAGAGAGGAAACCTTTTCCATTTTGCTGCATAGCATGCTCTGGTGGTGGGACGGCTTGCTTGCTTAATGATTTCCATACAGTTTGGAGGTAAATTTAAGTATCCGAATTCTAAGACCTCAGGAGCCAGATCGCTAGGTTCAGTTGTTTGGGATCTGGGTGCATTATTTCTCCATGGTTCTGTGTAAGGTGCATGGGTAAGATTCTTAATTTTTGATGTGGCACCTGTGAGAGTTGCAGGAGCGTGGTGAACCACGACTGTCGTGCCCACGTGGGTGCTACTAGTATCATGGTCATTGAATGTTGTTGCAGTTTTCGAACCACTAATGGAATTAGTGGGAGAGGGGGAAAAGCGTATGCAAATTTGTTTGACCAATTTATCCATAATGCATTGCCCTGCGACAGGTGGTGTGGGTACCTGGATGCGAAGCTTTGGCATTTTGCGTTCTGATGAGTGGCAAAGAGATCTATCTCTGGTTGTCCCCATCTTTGGAAGAATGGCTGCAGTATTTGGTCGTGCAGTTCCCATTCGTGTATTTGTTCTGACTCTCTGCTTAAGATGTCTGCTATCTGATTTTGAACTCCTGGTAGGTGTTCGGCTAACAGATAAATGTTTTGAGGAATGGCCCATCTCCAAATTTCCTGCGCTAGTCTGGATAGTTGGAGAGAATGTGTCCCCCTCTGTTTTTGAATATAATACATTGCTGTCATGTTGTCTGTTCTGATCAGGACTGCTTGGTTGAGAATCTGCATTTGAAAAGCTTTTAATGCTAGAAACACTGCTAGTAGTTCTAGATTTATTTATTTTATTTATTTTATTTTATTTATTTTGAAAGTTTTATATAGCGCGGACAAGATCCTTGCAGATATCAGAGCGCTTTACAAAGAGAAGTATATGAGGGAGCATGGTTAACAGATAAATCAATAGGTCAATAAATACAAATAGGTAGCAACTAAGCCCAACATGACATGAGTACAAAATGGTACAAATAGGTGGCTACAAAGCCAAACATGTGAGTAATAAGACAGTTCATACAAATAATCAAAAGGGTCAAACATGTAGTATAGATCGGTGCAGAGTACTAACAGTGGTCAAGATAATAGTTCAGGTGTATTTAGCCATGAGGATAGCTTTAACTTCATTTTTAAAGAGTGAGGTGGAAGAGATAAGCCTGGTTTCGGGCGGGAGAGAGTTCCAGATCCTAGGCGCCATTCCCGAGAAGGAGAGCTTATATGTTTTTTCCTTCCGGAATCTTCGAGGTTTCAACAGAAGATTGTTTGTGCCTCTGGTTTTCTAGCTCCTCCGGAGATTGTCAGTTTCTGAGCAAGGTATCCGGGTGAGTTTAGATGTACCGCCTTGTGTGTCATGCAGGCGATTTTCAGATGTATTCTAGCTTCAAATGGCAGCCAGTTCAGGGATTTCAAGTCAGGGGTAATATGGGAGCGTTTTTTTGACCCAGTGATGAGTCTCGCTGCAGCGTTTAGAGAAGCTCTTAGGGGTGCGGTTGTAGTTAGGGGGAGTCCACAGAGGGCGATGCTGCCGTATTTAATTCGAGGGATGACTAGTGCTTGTACTGCGGTTTGGAAGTCTTTGGCTGGGAGGTAGGGTTTAAGTTTCCTCAGAGTGTTGATCTGGAAGTTTGCTCACTTTGTTGCCTTGCTGATATGTTGCTGCATGTTCAAATTGGTGTCGAGTGTTATGCCTAGGGATTTTGCTGAGTCCACGATGGTGGGTTGGACATTGAGTGCGGTTAGGTCTTTAAGCCAAATTTGAGTGGTGGAGACCTTCGCTGGAGGTGAGATCAGAAGGAACTCTGTTTTCAGGGCATTGAGTTTGAGATGATTATCTGCCAGCCAGGATTGGGTGCATCTGATCGTTGAGTTCAGGAGCAAGATGTCCTTGGGGGACTGTAATTTGAGATAAAGTTGGGTATCATCTGCGTACATGTGAAAGTGTACATTGGATGCTTGTAGCAAGGTAGTGAGCGGTTCCATGACTAGGTTGAACAGAGTTGGGGATAGAGAGGATCCTTGGGGGACACCTAGCGTAACGGGTATTGGCGAAGACATCAGGTTGTTGCTCTTTAATTTCTGCGACCTGTTGTGAAGAAAGGAGGTGAACCACTTGAGAACAGTTCCAGATAAGCCCATTCTTGTGTTTAGGAGCTCAAGTAGATTCTCATGTTTAACGGTATCAAATGCTGAGGAGAGATCAAGGAGGATGAGGAGGCAGGTGTCGTTTTGGTCTAGCATTTGAAGTGCGTCGTCAATGATGTGAGTCATAGCCGTTTCTGTACTGTGCCCTGCGCGGAAGCCTGACTGGTGCGGGTTGAGGAGATCAAATTGTTCAATGTGTTTAGACAATTGTAGTTGTGCGCATTTTTCCAGCAGTTTGGCGAGAGTGGGAACATTGGTAATGGGACGGTAATTGTTGAGATCAGAGGGGTCGGCTGTAGGTTTCTTTAGGAGAGGTGTGACCTGACCAACTTTTAGGGAGTCAGGTATGCTTCCTTGTTGGAGAGAGCTGTTGATAATTTTAGTCCAGAGAGGGATAAGAAAGGGGGTAAAGTCTTTTACTGCTGCAGCAGGAAGGGGGTCCGTGAGGTGATTGGATGGTTTCAGGGTGCTGAGCAGTTTGCCAATTTCTTCTTCTGAGCAAAGGTTGACCATGTGGCATTGTTTTTTGGTTCAGTGGCTGCTAGGCACTGGGGTTTGGAGTAGAGGCTTGCGTCAATGAGGAGATCGCTCTTTATGTTGTCAGTTTTTTGGGTAAAGAAAGCAGCGAAGTCTTCACAGGAAGGTGCCTCACGCGCAGTGATGAGTGGTTGGGGTTGATCCCTGGATTGTGATCTGATTAGCTCAAACAGTTTTCTCGGACGGTTTTTTGCTTGGTCGAGCTGGAGGCTGAAGAAGTCTGATTTTGAGCCTTTTATTTTCCTGAAGTAGGCGTTTCTCTTTTTCTTCAGATCTTTTAGGTGCATTGCCGAGGGAGCTGATCTCCAGGTACGCTCTGCCATTCGCATGTCTCGTCTATCTTCATTGAGTCTCCCGTCGTACCATGGATTAGAGATTTTAGTAGAGGCTCTTTTTAGCTGCATAGGAGCAGCCTCATTAATTATAGAGGTCATAGCGTTGAGATAATGGTCAGTCAGTGTTTGAACGTCCGTATCGCCTGTCGGTGGCAGTAAGAGATTGCACCTGTTAGGGGGTAGAGAGCCTGGGTTGAGTTTTTTCATGTCTCTTTTCCAGACTTTGGGTTTGGATACTTGAGCCGGGTTAACTTTAACTTTTTCATTGATAAAGAATGTGACAGTATGATGATCTGACCAGTCACAGGGTTGGATGGAGTCGAGTTGGATAGATTCCTCTTTGGAGATGATCAGGTCGAGGATAGAACCTTTCTCGTGGGTCGGGCTGTTGCATATTTGGGTGAGGTTGAGGGCATCGAGGAAGTTTTTAAGACTATTTACCACCGCGTCCTTGCAATCATTCCAGTGGAGGTTGAAGTCACCAAGGTATATTTGGGTGAGCTGCCGTCCGGAATTGGTTGAGATCATATCCATGATTTGTTGGGAAAAGGTGAAGTTGTCCCTGGGTGGGTGGTAGATGCTGTGAAGAGAGCATATCGGTTTGCCCTCACTGATAATGTCAAGGCAGATGTATTCCCAAGTTGTTGGGGATGGTAGGGAGGTAGAATTGACTTTCTGAACAGAGAGGTTATTCCTGTAGATGCATGCGATTCCACCACCTAATTTGCCTGCTCTGTCTAGCCTGATAATGTGGTAGTTGGGAGGAACCAGAATGTCCATTATAGGTGTCGAAGATTCAGTTAGCCAGGTTTCGGTCAAGATGATTAGGTCAAGGTCCATTGATAAGAGGAGATCAGCAATAGCGGCAGAGTGTTTCGAGGCCGATCTACAGTTGAGGAGAGTGCATTTGAGACGAGGTGTGTTGAGAGTGGTAGACGGTTCTAGAGAGAGAGGGACTTTTCTAAGGTTATTGGGGATGGAGAATCTGCTGTTTAGTGTGGGGGGTCTAAGGGGATTTGAGTGTATCGTGGGAATGTTGAGGTGTGGGGTGGTTGTGTTATTTTGGGGGGCTGGGTCATAGGAGCGGAGAAGGGTGAGTGTGTCGCGGTCAGAAGTAGAGTTGTGGGTGCGACGAGGGCGGTTGTTGCGATTGCTAGCTGGGAGTGAGGTCATGTTGGGGGAGAGTTGAGTGAGAGAGTTAGTCGGAAGGGTGGGGGACCCGTTGGGCGGGGAGGTGTAGTTGTGTGAGGGGTTGTAGGGACGACGAGGGGGAGGAGGGGACCCGTTGGGCAGGGAGGTGTAGTTGTGTGAGGGGTTGTAGGGACGACGAGGGGGACGAGGGCAATTGCTGCGCCTATGGGCAGTAATTGACGCCCGGTTTGGGGCGTGTTGAGTGAGGGAGTCAGCTGGAGGGGTAGGGGACAAGTTGAGAGGGGAGGTGGGTGCAGGGTGTATGGGGTGGGTGGCGAGTAGTTCCTTGATGTTGTGTATGTCTTCTTTGATCTGAGTAAGGGTGGCCATGATGTAGTCCATCGTGGGGTGGGTGGTGGAGGTGGGGGCGGTAGTCAGAGGTGAATGGCTGACCAGGGAATTCGTGTGCAGGTGGGAGCGTGGGCTGGTGTTCGAGGAGGTATGCGTTGTGTTGGTGTACGGGAAGGTGTTAGGGAGGAGAGATGTTTTGGGCGGGAGGGGTGTGGATGAGGTTGGGAGGAGGTTGGTGGTATGAGTGAGGGCATTGGTGGTAGGCGGGGGGGTCAGGGTGTAGGCTGGGAGACTGATAGTCGTGGTGGGGGTGCAGGAAGGGTAATGAGGGCTGAGAGTAGGAGGGGAAATGGGATAGGGGATGGTCCTGTTGTGGGGAGGGGGAGTTAAATTAAGAGAGGAGGTGTGTTCTGCGTGGTTAGTTAGAGGGTAATGGGGACTGAGAATGGGGGGAGATGAAGGGGGGGATTTGTCGCAGTGCGTGTTGTTCTGGTGCTGGACTAGGTTAGGTGTGTTGTGTGTGAGAGCTGTGCTGTTAGGGGTGAGCGTAGTGATGATGCCCGCTGTAGGTGTGAGAGGGGTGTTTATGGTATGTGTGGAGGTCTGGGGGTTGTTAAAAGGGGTGGGGGTGTGAGTGGTGTAAGAGGGGGAGCGATCTGTGTCTGTGTTTGAGGCGTGTGTTACAACTGCATGGTGCTGAACTGGGCTAGAGGGGTTGTGGGTGGGAGATGGGCGATCAGGGGTGGTAGGTGTGTCCCTGATTGAGGAGTATGTGGCTGTGAGGTCATGGTTGGTGGGACTGGAGGGGATATGAGTGTTGGACCGCGATTGGGAGAGGTGCTTTTTGAAGGTGGGGAACAGGTTGTCTAGCAGTTCCAGGTTCCTGTCTGTGGATTGAGCTAGGACAATCCCGTTATTGTAAATGGTGATGGTGGCTCTGCCTGGAAAGAGTTGGGATGGTGTGATGGAGAGAGTTAGGCTGTGAGCGGATTTCCTGGTGGAGGAGACGGTGAGTAGGGTGAGGAACGCTTTTCTCCATTGAGCTCTGCGCGTGGTATGGAATATGATATCAGTGTTCAGGGATCCAGTGACCGGTGAGAAGTAGGTGTCAGCAAAGGGGGTTTCAGGGTGTGACCTAAGGAAGTTGTGTTTAAATCGTTTAGCGGCTTTTTTGGTGAGTGATGGTGGGTAGTTGATTTTATATGTGTGATTGCCGATCGGATCCATGTTGCGATGATGGTTTAGGAGGGAATGGGGGAGTGCAGTGTAGTGGTACACTTGTTCAGGAGAAACAAATACATACAGTAGGTTACGCAGTGCAAGAGTAGTACTAGTGATCAATCAGCATAGCCCAAATGTAAGAGTGTGCAGAGAAACATATACATACAGTAGGTTATAGAGTACAAAAGTGGCACTAGTGATTGATGTGCAGTCTTTTGTGCTGTACACTCCATCTTCCCTGTACTGTATATTTGTCCATATGCGCTCCCCATCCGGTGAGCGATGCATCCGCTGTTAGCACCACTTGTGGAATTGGTTCTAGGAACGACCGCCCCTTGAAAATGTTTGTTGTGTTCCACCACTTCAGAGAGCGCTGTGTGCGGTCGTCTACCAACACCAGATCTGTAATCTGACCTTGAGCCTGATTCCACTGTGTTGCTAGACATTCTTGAAGGGGACGCATCGGTAGTCTGGCATATGGTATTAGCAGTATGCAAGAGGACATCATCCCTAATAGCTGCATGAACACTCGAGCTGTTAGTGAGTGTTGTGGTTGAAATCTTTGAATCAATGTGAGCATTGTTTGAATCCTGACTGGATTGGGGTATACTTTGGCTTTTTCTGTGTCTATAGTAGCCCCTAGATATTGTTGAACGTTGTTTGGTTGCAGGTGGGATTTTGTGTAGTTCACCGTAAACCCTAGCTGGTGCAGCAACTGAATTGTCTTTTGTGTGTTTTTAAGACATTCTTCTTGTGACTTGGCCTTTATTAGCCAGTCGTCCAAGTAAGGGACGACATGTATTTGTTGTCTTCTTAGGTGAGCTGCAACCACTGCTAGGCATTTTGTGAACACCCTTGGTGCTGTTGTGACCCCAAACGGAAGGACTTTGAACTGATAATGTTGTCCTTCTACAACAAACCTGAGGTATTTCCTGTGGGCTTTGTGAATTGGGATATGAAAGTAAGCGTCCTTTAGATCCAGTGTAGAAAGAAAGTCCCCTTTCTTCAGTAAAGGAAGTACTTGTTGGAGCGTGACCATGTGGAAATGTTCAGAATTTATGTATCTGAGGTCTAGTATTGGCCTTAGAGACCCGTCTTTTTTGTGAATTAGAAAGTATAGAGAGTATACTCCTGTTCCCTGTTGATGTTGTGGAACCTTCTCTATGGCATGCTTTTGTAGTAGTGATAGTACTTCCTGTTTTAACAATGTTAGATGATCTTGACTCATTGGACGCTGTTTGGGGGGGATGTTTGGTGGGGTAGCTGTGAGTTCTAGGCAATAACCATGTTGGATAATTTGTCTCACCCACCTGTCTGATGTGATGTTTTCCCAGACAGGTAGGAACTGTGATAGACGTCCCCCGACCGGTGTTATATGGTCTGGAGGGAGCTGTATGAAGTCACTGTTTTGGGGTAGGAGAGATGCGGTTGTTGTTATTTCCGCGACCTCTACCTTTGTTATTACCTCTGTAACTGCCTCTAGAATTACCTCTGGGTGATGTTGGTGTAAAAGAGGTTGATTGCTGGCTTGTGCCTGTATTCTTTGATCCGCCTCTATAGGTGGACCTACGAAAGAAAACCCTTTGAGCTGGCTGTTGCAATCCTCCCATTGACTTAGCCGTTTCTGTGTCTTTTTTCATCTTTTCTAACGCCTCATCTGTACCCGAGCCGAAAAGTGTTTTCCCATCAAAAGGCTGGTTCAATAAGGAGGTTTGTACCTCTTGTTTGAACCCTGAGACTCTGAGCCATGCATGTCTTCTTAACATGATACTGGTGTTTATGGATCTTGCTGCAATGTCTGCTGCGTCTAAGGCGCACTTAATGGAAGTGTTAGTTATTATCTTCCCTTCTTGTATGAGCTGATCTACCCTTTTTGATGTTCCCTAGGGAGATGTGTAATGAGTTTTTCTAACTCATCATAATGAGCTCTATCATAACGTGCAAGTAGCGCTTGCGTATTATCTATGCGCCAGCTGTTTGCCGCTTGGGATGCTACTCTTTTGCCAGAGGCATCTATTAACTTGAACTCCTTGTCAGGAGGAGGAGCTTCTCCTGTTGTTAATGAGTTTGCTCTCTTACGAGCGTTTGGGACTACTACCGAGTCTAGAGGTATTTGTCCTTTGATAAATATTGGGTCCTTTGGGGCTGCCTTATATTTCTTATCAATTCTTGGGTTCAATACCCTAGCCCTCACAGGGTCTTTAAATATGTCTGAGGTGTGATTGAGGAGACCCTTAAGCATTGGTAGTGTTCCTGATGTTCTTTGTGCAGCAGGTAGTGTTTCTAAAAGGAAATCCTCTATTTGAGGTTCCACATGTAAGTCTACCTTGTGGTATTTTGCTGCCCTATTAATTAACTGTGCAACACCTGTATCATCATCAGGTGGTGAGGGTTTTGAAGGATACAGTTCAGGGTCATTATCATTATCTGACACTGCGTTATAATCTTCCCATGGGTCTGCGTCTTCTGGGATAATGTCGTTACCATCCCTAGGAAGTTCCCCCTCCCCTGTGTCACTTTCTACATCTGTTTGAGGTGTAGATGGGTGTGGTGTAGAAGGTGGAGGAATAGCTGGCAGAGTGTGAGGAAGAGGAGAAGAGGGTGTGTCTCTAGGTTGTGGAGAAAGGGGAGGAGTTGTATTTGTCCCCATTGTTCTCTTCTTAGGAGGAGGAGCTTTGTCGTCCAACTGTTCATTCTTCCTCTTTTTAGGTAGTTTTGTCACCACCTTGCCAGTTTGTGGACCAATAAACAAAGTCTTTTGTTTTGGATCTGTCTGATGCTCCTGTGTCGGTACCGAAGTTTTTGGTTCCGAAAGGTGCTTTTGCTTCTGACTGTCAGTGTTATGTGTTTTCGGCACCGAGAGTTTGCTCGAATCCGATTTTTTCGGGGTTCGCGGAAGTGTTCGACGTCGAAGCATGTTTCGGTTTCGACATGGAATGTTTCGACTGTGAGCTTTCCTTGGTATGGAGCTTCGGTGTCGATGTTGATGTCGACCGCTTCTCGGATCCGACATGGTGGGAGGCCGAGTGTTTCGGTTTCGGTTTCGTTGCCGAGCCCGAAGGCGGGGCGTCGGAAACTTTTTTCGGTTGTCTGACCGGGCTCGAAGGCGGGGTCGACACCAAACGGGGTCGGTTTTTTGGGTAAAGGGATGTCGTCACTCAGGGTTTGATGAACGTCGATTTCTTCGAAGTCAGACTCGTCCGCTTCCGACCCCGACTCGTCCTCATCTTCTTCTTCCACTTCGGGGTGTTGGGCCTCGAACAGCTCCGGGATTGCATCTGACTGCATTCTCGACACCTCGTGTCTTCGAGCTCGACGGTTTCTAATCGTCGACTTGGAGGAGAATGCCACGCAGGCTTCACAGTCCCTGGATTCGTGTTCAGGTGATAAACAGAGGTTGCACACCTCGTGTAGGTCCTTGTGTGGGAACTTAGCACCACACGTTGGACATTTTTTGAATGGAGTCCTTTCCATGGACTCCGGGCTGGACTACGTCGAAATAGGCCTCCCGGTCTCGTCGACGTAGAAGTTGGAAATTTTTGTTGTTGACGTCGAAGCGCGTCGAAATGGAAATGAACTCGCGCTCGATAACAGTACCGTCGAATTGGAAAGGGAATACGCGCCAAAATATAACTTTTTTCTCGAAGTCGTTTCGGAGCGCTTCGATCCTCATCCGAACCCGATGGCGGAAAAAAACAATCTAAGGATGGAGCCGATGCCCATGCGCACTAGCACCCAAGGGAGGAGTCATCGGTCTCGTGACGACAAAAGACTTCTCCAAGAGAAAAACAAGTGCAATCATCCAAGCCCAACACCAGATGGCGATCTATTCATAAATGTACCATCTGCAGCCCATATGCCTCGAACAGCCAGTTTCACCAGCGCTTTAAAACAAATTAAATGTATGAGAGAGAGGGGCTATGAAGAGGCGAAGGCCACTTTTGCCGGGTAATATTGAAGGAAACCGAGGAGTAGGTTTATGAGGGCGTTGGGCAGGGACAAAAAGGATTGTTGCACTAGGCGCCACCAGTGCTAAAGCTGGCCCTGTTGAACTCTTTCCACGGCAACCCCTGACTGCTTAATGACCCGGAGGGGAGCTGGTGGGAAATATGAAGACATATGAAGGACAAGTCCCCTACACTTTGGGTGACAATATGTATAATGGGTCAAGTTGCGCTTGGAATGGTGACGAGCACTAGTGTTTGGAGCAAAGGTTTATTGGAGCAAACACAATATTATAGCATTAAATCAGTTTCAGTAAATGAAAGTGCACAGGGTTTTAAGCCATCCTTTAATGTCTGTTAATTCCTTTCCCTTCCAATAGCACCTCTGCAGTAAAAGAGACGCTTTGAAGTGATACGGGTAGAAGTGGGGGCAACCATTCATGCCATCAGTAGTCAGAAGGTGTGCTGGCACTTCCTCAAACCCGAACATTTTGGTGAATTGATGTCTATTCACCCGAGGCAAATAACGAACCACAGTATACAGGGCTTGTGCCATCCACACCCAGCTTCCACTCATGCTAAGTGAGTGCCAGGGTGGCATCGACCTCACCTCTGCCTGTCCCCGTAATCCTTACTCCTTAAGCGTTAGTGAGTGTTAACTCTGCTTTCTGTACACCGAAAACACTGTAGATAAAAATTTGACTGCCTGCGAAATTAGGTGCCTACTGTGAAGGAAGGAGATTCGACATCGCATTGTACAACCCATCTTGAATGAGTAAATACACGGATGACACCAGACCGCCATAACTTTTTGCAATTAGGAACACCGGACCAAACACAAAGGACTCCCACATTTCTAAAGTGATACGAGGCCAAACAAGTGGTAGGCGAACTGTATAAATGCTAGTGAAATAACATAGCATAAAACAAACAAGTTAACGTATTTTTACCATACTACTAAAAGACATTATATAAAAACATCATAAACACAATTCATTGTACGCTTCTGAAAACACCCACAGTATGAGAACCATCTCGTCAGTCTTATGGCGAGGGCGTTGTAACGTAGCAGCACAGCCCTCCCTCTCAGTCCACTTGGTTCCACTGTGAGGCAGGCGCTAGCTGGAGCCTGCTCACTGACTGGAAGGGATGGGGAGGGAGAGAAGGGAGGGTGAGGTAGAGAAGGGAGGGGATTAAGACACGACAATGAAAGCAAAACCAGTGCAGCACTCGTGAAACGGGTGCCGCACTGAGAGAAAGAGCTCATATCTGCAGTTCTCTGCAAAGACTAGAGCTGGTCCACGGCCAGGGCAGCTGCAAGGAGCAGGCACAGACAGCAGTGCCCCCTGCTCTGAGGCAAGTAGCAGCACAACCCTCCCTCTCGTCCACCTGGCTCCGCTGCTCCGCTGCTCTGCTGTGAGGCAAGCCAGGCTGGAGCTTGCTGACTGATTGGGAGGGGGAGAGATAGCAGAGAAAGTGGGACAGAGGAGCTAGGAAATACACATCAATGAAAGCGAAACCAGAGCAGCACTGATAAAGTATGTTCACAAATATTAAAAAAACAAGCAGGGTGGGGAGGGAAATGCATGAACAAAATGGGCGCCTTCCAAACGCCTCTGATGATGAGCAGGAAACAAATGTTTGGTGTGTTTTCTGGGAAGCGAAAAGTGTGTCTGCAACAGCTGGAAGAAAAAATTCATTCAGGAAAATAGTGCTCACAGACTGTAAATAAAACATACTGTACAGGTAAAAGAGACAGTCCTCCTGGGAAGTTACAAAAGCAGAAAAGGTGGTACTAAGGAGGGACTACTAAGCCTATTCACAAATCAAAAGCAACCATTTAGAATGGACAGTAACAGGAACCAATTGAAAAGAATGGTGGAAACTGGGTGTAGCTTCAAGTCCATACCTCAATACAGCATATCTCGAAGAGACTGCGCAAGCGCTGCCCAGTCGAGATCTAAAAAATATATTTACAAGCGTACTTATCTGAACGTTTTTTTCTGATACCTAAACATATATAAAGATACTTGCTATTTTTATGAATTGGTGTGAATCACCTTCTTGAGTCGTGGTGTCATTTATTAATCATTGTGTGCAGTTTGCAAATGTCTTGAGCTACTCTGTTAAGCCTAAGGCTGATCGACCACACTACCCCCTAATAGAGCACTTTGGAATTGCATAGCAAGCCCTGTCCAGTATTAAGGAAACCACAGTACTATTTACACGGTACATCTGATTATTGATATATCACATAAAGAGCCAGCTTCCTGCATGGACAGAGTATGGTGATTGTTTTATTCGCCATTGATGCCGATGTCGTGGAAGTCACGGGTGGATATGCTGGACCTCCATGAGGACATCCAAGGAGCTGGATTTTCAAACTGCTTATTGTGCAGGCTTGTGTTTATTATGCCTGAAGAGCTTCTTCTGAAGAAAACTCCAGTCTGTTCCTGTGAGATGATGACTGCAGCCACTTGATGCTGTAACACCACCTCTAGCAAATCTATATGTTTCTGTTTTTACACCGTCATCATCGAAGTGCTTGGAGGAGCACTTTTCATGTAATTCATTCCCAGATAAGGTAGCATGCCTTTAGAAGGATATTTCTATTTTTCTGGTATATACGGGGCCAGCCTCCTATTTCTAGCTTTCAGTGTCTTTGAAGAGAAAGTGCTGCATATGTCACAGTGAGAAGGCTTGTGTGCTATATATAGGCAGTAAATAAATTGGTCATATGGGTCATCAGTGTAGATTTTCTTCTGACCACAGTTAGAGCAGGATTTGAATAGAGGTTTTGTTTCTCTGGCGGTCATGATGACAGTTGGCGACACAGGATGGGTCTTCCTGACCCAGAAAAAATTAGCATTTTAAGAGATTTATCCCCAAAACAGCAGACAGTCTACGGAAAGCGGAGGATGACTGGCTAAGCTCCATGGCAGACCAGAAAGTATCAATAAAAGGTCAATAAAATGTTAGAGCACAGATCTTTACAGGGACTACCCTCACCCTTAAAGTACGGTAGCTATCTAAGCAATAGTGGCCTCTCGGGGGAGTAGGAGAGCTAGAACTTACACCTCACTGGCTTGAAAATTGGGTAGCTTCAAATTAGGTGGCTCCGAAGCAAAGACAGTTATTGAGGCCTACGAGCTATTTTAACAGTGTTTACTGCTATTTCATGTTACTGGAGATTGCCACCCTCACGCATGATTCAACATGTGAATGACTCAAATATGTGAATATATGAACTACCCAATGTTGGAGAAGGGTGCATCTGTGGGCTTAGGGGTAGGCAGTATTAGTGCATTAACTATTTACTGTTTTGGATTGGCAAAGCACAAACTATGTTTACGTAGTCCCAGGAAGACAAGGATTCTCTTCCTCCAAAACCAGTTCTTCATCATATGTTCATAACTAAATTCAGAAACACTGAACATTCATGAACATAAATCAAGATCCCATTATGGAATCATATTTTTACATGTAAAAGGAAAATAATTTCACCTTACCTCCAACTCCACGTCTGGTCGCACATACTGTCGGGTCTTTGGGTGATTAAGGAGGTGCAATATTGTAGTAATAAGTGCTTCATTTATTCGGCTCAACTGACAGTCAATCACATTTTTCAAAATAGTACTTAGTCCACCGCGAAGTGCCACAATCTCTGGATTCAGAAGTGCTGAAATTAGGAAAACAAGAATTGGATGCAAGCAAACAAAGCAAATTATACCTCACGATCTCTCTCAATTTACAGGCTAAAATGAAAAAAAAAGGCATGACAGTGGTAATTCAATTGCATGGAGAAGAATTAAAGCTATGCTAAGCAGGGTGATTAAACAACAAATAACAATATAGTTAATAGAAATACATTGCCAAATCACCCACTTTGTTTGAAAACCTAAAGGAATACTTAAAAAATCCCTTTATGTTTAATGACTTTACTGCATCCTCCTATTTCTATATCTAAACTGCCTCTTCAAGTCTCCCAAAGGTTCCTCCAAGCAGTTTCTTCCATTTTCTGCCAAAGTCACTAGCTATTCCAAGATATATTCAAGACTGGTTATCTAGTCTAACCCTAATTGTCAACCAATCCATACTCTGGACCTTTAAGAATCTCTCTTTAAAACTGTAATAACAGTAATTGTGCATATTCTGTGACAAGCATCTGCTGCACATCCTTCTAGCGCCAATCATTTTAACCATCCTTTCTTCTGTAAAACATTTAAAATTCTTCCATATAACTAACTCCCACCTTATCTCACCACAACAAACATCTTAAATCTCCTACATTCATTTTTCATCTGGTGTATACACACTTGTAACTTTATAATCTTCATTCGTCAAAATCATCTCTTATTGCATCAACAACCTTTGAATGGAAGGTAACATGCTCTTGACAGCAGTGCAACATTTTGATATTACTGGCACTGATCTCTCCTGCCTTTGCTGACTGATCTTACAGCGGGGTCTGATGGTACTCCAGCTTAATGCCACTTCCCTACCAATGTTATTACCCCCTGGGCTCTGTACCTTAGTTCCACCCCATCTCCCTTTAAACAAAATCTAGTGGGGAGTGATGATATCCACATTTTTGTATGTCGCCAATTACCTGTACAATGACTAGATTCAAATGTCCTTATCCCAGATTTCGATCTTAAAAAATTACTAAAGCTCATGTTACAAGCCGCCTCCATCTGATGATGGTTGGCACTCACTGTCTAATAATCAATGCTGCCAAGACAGAACATCTCTTCCGATCTTGCAATACACACAAACTCCATTCCATGCCCATTACCTTTGCCTCCTTACATCAATTCAGGTCTTCAAACCCTTGTGAACAGTGTCACTAAATCATTTTCAGTAAATAGATGACAACTTACAAATTCCAGTGGGCGACAGTTTAATTCTATCAGTATTGACTACAGAAAAACTGTTTTACCAGCAGCCCAATTTGATTTCTTGCCTGCAATTAATCCAAAACTCAACAGCTCACTTGCTTCATGGTGTAAAGACTTCCTAATCGATTCCACCTACCCTTAGACAACTGCATTGGCTGCTTGTCCATAAAAACACTTTTTAAGACACTAATTATAATCCATAACCTACTCTATGCCAGTAGACCAGAATCTTTTGGCCACAAAATGTGTCTGCCATAAACTTTCAGATCCCACCCATCAGAAATTAAATGCTTCCTTTTAGTCCCTGAGCCTGTACGTCAAGTATTGAGGATGGTGCCATCTCCACAGCAGCAGCTAGACTCTGGAACATCATTTCCTTTTCTCCTTGCAATCTACCCTCCATTTCTCTTTTTAGAGGAGTTATAAAATCCTATTTAATCAGTGCATACAATAAAGTATTCTCATGGTTATAATGAAACTTCTATGCTGTGCAGTCACAGAGGATTAGGATGGAAAATAATATTTAAGTGTCAAAATTCAGAAGAAAAGGTTTTTTCCCTGTTCCTACACAAAATAGCGCTAAATGCATTGCTTATTTCGTCTTATTAGCGTTATGAACCATCTTAAACCCGACCTTTTTTGGTGCGTTTCATTTTCTATGTTTTGTCCAGGCCTCCTATTTTTATTTCATGGTTGTTTATAAAAATTAATATACTGCCATCTCTAAAGGCTTTTGATTTAGAACCTATTCTTTTATCCTACAAATAAGGCACATTCACCAGGAAATGACAGTACTACGGTTAAGACTATCCTTTCTGACTTGATCTCCAGATAGTAGTAAAGAATAGTGTGGATTCTTTATTCACAATTATAGCAAGTACATGGAAATTTAGCAGCATGTTCAGGGCACATTTTCAGTACATTACTGATTGCTTACCTAGTTCACAGACAACAGCAATACATGCTCGAACCATGCGGTCACCCTCCTGCAGGCCATCATTTCCTACTGCAATTAAGGAATTGGCAATAGAGCTAGGGAATAGAGATGGATTCACAGAAATAATCTGGAAAACACACAATTAGTTAAGAAATGGTATTTTGCTCATGTATGATTAACCCTCTATACTAAAACTTTAAAGTTTGTCATAGTACTACACCCACACCTGCAAAGCTTGACAGAAAACAAGTTAACTAGATGTTACGTTTGGAATAAATAATGGCCAATAAGTTAGTACTTTACAAAACAATAGATATTAGTGTGTGTTTAAACAAGTATTTTTATGTTTTTGAAGTGAAACCATATTTGCTTTCTCTATACTACTAAAAGGCAAATCATTTCCATTTACTGTCAAGATACAACAAATGTATTTATTTATTATAAGTTTTGTATAGCGAAAGCTGGACCCGAGGGTATCAGAGCGCTTCACAACAGGTACAACAATGTGCCTTATCGGCGATGGAAGATTGATAACTGGACAACCTCAAGGGGATTGCAAATAATAAAATCATACAGATCATAGTGACTACAAGGGTGAGGGGTACTATGAGCATCCCCTTACAGTTCAGGTGGCTTCCAGGAAGAGGGCTTTGAGTAAAGTCTTGAATTTTGGGAAGTGGGAGGTCATTCTGATGTGGGGAGGGATGGCGTTCCATATCCTGGGTGCATTGCCTGCAAAGGATTTACTTAAAGTTTTGCGTGTCCACGATTTCAACGGAATGAGAAGAAGCGTGTTGGAGCTTCTGAGGGTCCTGGACTGGCCAGCCCTTTTGAGTTTCGCAGCCAGGTATTCTGGTTTGCCTGTGTGAAGGGCTTTGTGTGTAAGACATGCTGTTCGAAAGTTGGCTCGTTGTTCAATAGGGAGCCATTTCAGATGCTTGAGCGCGGGGGAAATGTGGTCGAATTTCTTGGTTCCTGTGACCATTCTAGCCGCGGCATTGAGGGTGGTTTTCAAGGGGCCTAGGTGTGATTTGGCTGAGCCGGTCAGGGCTGCGATTCCATAGTCAATTCTGGAGAGCACCAGTGCTTGAGTGGCCTGTTGAAGGTCCTTGGGAGGCAGGAATGGTTTTATTTTGTAGAGAAGTTTCAGATTGAGGAAAGCGCTTTTGGCGGAGTTCGCAATGTGTTTTTTCATGTTTAGTTTGGGGTCTAAGGTGATACCTAGGGATTTGACCGAATCTTTCGGCTTGAGGGTGCCGTTGAGGGCGTCGATGGCTCTGAGCCATTCTTCAATTTGGGGGTTTTCCTCTCTGTTGGAGATGAGTAGAACTTCAGTTTTTTCTTGATTAAGCTTTAAGTGGTTTTGTGAGAGCCATTGTTGAACGTCTTTGAGCGTGTCGTTGAGTTTGAGAATGTCGTCCATACAGGTAGTTTCCAGATAGAGCTGTGTGTCATCAGCATAGAGGTGGAAGGGGATGTTGGAATTCCTGAGTATTGTGGTGAGGGGTTCCATGTAGATATTGAAGAGTTGGGGGGAGAGTACTGACCCTTGTGGGACTCCTCTACTGACGGGTAGGGTGTCGGATTCAAAGTTTTTGATTTTTACTCTTTGCGAGCGATTGTGTAGAAAGGAGGAGAACCAGTTCAGTACCGTCAATTCCAAGCCTGCTCTTTCTTGAAGGGCTTTTAGGAGCAGTGTGTGATCAACAGTATCAAATGCGGCCGAAAGGTCAAGGAGAATGAGAAGGCAGCATTGGTCAGAGTCAAGTGATTTGTGTAGATCGTCTATGACGTTTAGGATGGCAGTTTCAGTGCTGCATCCTTTTCTGAAACCCTATTGGTGGGGGTCAAGGAGCTTGATGTTCTCTAAGTGTTGGGTTAGCTGTGGGAGAACACATTTTTCAGTGTTTTGGATAACAGAGGAAGGTTTGAAACAGGTCTAAAGTTGTTCATATCTTCTGTGCCCAACCCTGGTTTTTTTTAGTAGCGGCGTGACTTGGCCGACCTTGAGGCAGTCTGGGATAATTCCCGAGCTCAGCGAGCTGTTGATGATTTTCAACCAAATTGAGGCTAGGGTGTGTTTCAGGACTTTGGCCAGGTTTATAGGAAGCTGATCCTGGGAGTGGGATGACGGTTTGGCGTTGGAGATCAGGGTCACGATCTCTGTTTCCTGAATCGGCGTGAAGACGGACCATTGAGTGGGTGGGATCAATAGGGTGCGGTCAGTCAGTACTGGGGTCTTGGTTTCCCTGGGAAAAGAGGGGTTTGTGCTGAGAGAGAGGTCAATCTTGATTTTTTCGTTAAAAAAGTTGGCGAAGTTGTCGCATTGTTTTTTGGAGGACACTGAAACGGATGTGATAGGTTTGAATGTTTGACTTCTGATGATGTTGAAGAGCTCTTTGGGGCGGTTTTTTGCGTTATCTAGAGCGGAGCAGAAGAAGGAAGATTTTTTGTCCTGGATGAGTTTGTTGTAGTTTCTGCGTGCCGTCTTGAGTTGTTCGCGGTGAAGGGAGGATGGATTGGTCCTCCAGATTCTTTCAAGGTATCTGAGAAGTCTTCTTTCGTCATTGATGTCCGTGGTGAACTACGATCTCGATGGAATGTTTCTGGGTTTTTTTAGTTTCAAGGGCGCCAGGCGGTCAAGGGTGGTCGTCATGTTGGAGTGGTAGAGAGAGGTGAGGTCAGTGGTTGAGAGGTTCTCCGTTGAGTTCGGAAGGAGAGTGCTTAGTTCATCTTCTAGGATGATCTGTGGGGCTTGGGCAATATTCCTTATCCATTTGGGGGGAGCTTGTTTTATGTGTCGAGTTGGCGCTGGTTGGTTGATGCGGAAAAGAATTAAGTGGTGGTCTGACCAGTCTACTGGAATGATGTAGTCGATGGTGATTGTCCGCAATGATTGCGTCAAGTATCGCTCCTCTGTAGTGTGTTTCTTCAGAGCAGTGTTGTGTCAGATCGTTTTCTAGCAGAAGGTTGTTGAGGGATTGTATGAGCGGGTTATTTGTATCGTTCCATCTAATGTTGAGATCGCCCAGGATTATGTTATTGGCGTTGTTGAGCGCGCATTGGGTGATTAGGTCAGATAGTTGCGTTCTGAATTCCTTTGAATTGCCTGGTGGGTGATAGAGGAGATGGCAAAGTGTTGAGCTCTTTGCGCAAGATTTGATGTTGATCGAGAGGAATTCGAAGGAGCTGTACAGGTAAGGTGCGCTTTCCGTGATGGCGAGGTTAGTCTTGTGAATGATAGCTACACCTCCACCTCACTGCTTATGGCGGTCTTTGTGAGTGATTGAAAATCCTGGTGGTACAAGCATGTCCATGATGGGGGCTGACAGGGAGTTGAGCCAGGTTTCTGTGATGAAGGCTACATCAATATCATGTGAGAGGATAGCTTCTGCTAATTCTGTTGCGTGTTTGGAGGCGGATCTGCTGTTGATGAGCATGCATCTGATGCGGGGTTGTTCAACGGACAGCGCCTTGTTGGGTTGGGCTCTAGTAAGAGAGGTTAGGTGTGTGTGGGGTCTGGGGAGTCTAAAGGGGGGATGTTCCCTGCCCACTCCTGTAATAACTTGGATAGAGGACTTGGGTGAGGAGAACAGCCTGGGGACCAGTGTAAGGGTGGGAGGGGTCCCTCTCTGTGGATGCTGAGAGGTGCTCAGGTTAGGGGTCGCGAGGTGGGCGTAGGAAGAGGCGAGCGTGGTCACTTCCTGAGGGGAGAGGGAGGGTTTCGCTCTACTCGGTCTGTCTGTTCGCTTCTCTGCCTCTGGTATAGTGACGTGTGGGAGCGATCTGGTGGAGGCGAGGGTCGGAATGGGAGGAGGTGATTTGGGCAGACTGGGAAGGGCGAGGGTATGGGGGTGTGCGGGCTGTTGGGTGGGCACTTCGATTTTGGCAAGGTAAGAAAGGGTATCGTTCATGTCTCGGATCAGCTTTTCGAGCTGAGCTTCCAGAAGGGTGAGATGTTGCGATATATTGTTTGTGTGAGTAGAAGGGGGAAGGAGGATGGTGTTCTGTGTTGGGGCGTGAGTGCGCATGGGGCGGTGTTACTGTTAAGGAACGGAGGGCGTGGGAGAATAGGTGTCGACTCATCATGAGGGATCTGTGAGGGTGAGTCCCATGAGAAGATAATTTTAGGGGGGGTAGAGGTGGGAGGAGGCGCTCTTTCTAGTTGGGAGGAAGGTTGCAATGTGGGTGGTTGGGTGCGCGGGCCAGGGAGCCATTGGGGATGGGAATGAGAGTGGGGCTCTTCTCTAGTGATCTGAATGTCATTGTTGGTGGAGTGTGGTGAAGCGGTAGTGGGAGGACTCTCTAGTTGTGAGTGAGAATAGGGCTCTATTCTAGAGTGAAGATTATGATTGGTGGGGGGGAGGTAGTGGACGGTGGTAGGGGTTAGCTCGAGAAGGGTGGTAAGTTGCGCTGTCGGAGAATATGTGGGCGGGTTTTGGGGCTGTTGTTGGAGGAGAGGGGGGTGGGGCTCTATTGTAATGTGTTGAGTCTGAGTGGAGGGTGGGTAGAGTAGAGCGGCGGTTGGCAATTTCATGGCGGTGGACGGTTGGTGCAGGTTGGCATTCGTAGGCGGGTGGGTGGTATGGAGGGGGTGCTCGAACTAGGTCCTGTGGCTTGTTAGGGGTTGGAGTTTAGCCAGATAAGTATTCCGAGCTTGAGGCAGGGTAAGAGCAGAGGTCTTCTTTAACGTGAGGAAAAGGGAGTCAAAGAACTCGAGGTTCTCATTTTTTGCCTGAATCAGGATGGTGCCATTATCGAAAATGGTTGTGGAAATGGAGCCGGTCATGGACTGGTGTTTTTGCAGGGAGATGGTAAGTTTGCGACTGAGTGCTGTGATGGTGGTTTTGGCGACTAGGAGGTGGGCATTAAGGCTGTTGATCCAATGATCCGGTCTGACCGTGTAAAAGATGAAATCCATTTTTAGCTGACCTCTAGATGAGCAGTGGTACATGTCTACGATAAGTGTTTCTGGGAATTGTCTGATGATTTTCAGTTTTAGGAGGTTTTTTTCTTTGGTCGAAAGTCTATGGGGGCAGGAAATGGCGAAAGCGTTTTGCCCGTGGGGAGTTAGGTAAATTCCTCAAGTATAGCATACAAAACATCAATTTATTTGTATTTGTCCAATTTTTTAACATAAATGAGGGTACGTGGGTCACAAAGGGGGACGCTGTGTACAGCAAAACAAAGTATACAAAAACTGGCTAAACCGTTCCTAGGTTGCTTGTGTTCCGGTTCAGGGAGGACCTAGCTTGGCAGGTCGGGTGGACTGCTCCAATTGGAACAGTATCAAGACTGGCTTGTATATAGTGGAGCCCAAATTGCATTGAATTTTTCATTTAAAATAACCACGCACATTTAACATTGCTGGCATAGACAATATGAACATGTTTGATTCCCAATCAGATCATTTATTTTGATAGGAAATAAAAGGCATTGTTAGCCAATAGGCTGCATTGAAAACAAAACAAAAAACAAAGGGGGGGAGTGAAGAGGGATGAGGGTAGAATCGTCCTCCTCTTATTACTATTAGTAAACAAATTTTCTGAAAGATTATAGTTGTAATGGTGATGTGGAAAAAGTGTTTAGCCCCTTGCAGTTTATCAGTGAAAGGGGAAAAAACTCAGTGTTTTTAAATACCCCTCACACACTGAAAATTAATTCAGTGTCATGCTTCATCATTGGGGTCTTCCCATCCCTCTACGACGCGGGCCGTGCTACGACCTTCGTAGACGCGGGAGCATTTAATTTTTGGAATTGGTTATGTGTTAGTGCATGAAGTGGTAGGGTCGGGAAAGTAGTGGTGCAAAAAAATGATTTAAAAGTTGCCTGGCTAGAGGAACGAAAATAACTATTGTCTTCCCTAGCTGGCAACACTAAAAATGAGAAGACGCAGAGGGACTACTATAATGAGTGGCCCTCTACTGGGTCAACATGTTTCGAAAGCCATCCCCCTGGCTTAATTCTTCAGGACCGTGCGGGATCCCTACTCTATATATAAAACCATGTACATGTGCCTTTCAATGTTCAGTACACGTATTGCATGCTTAAGCTTTGCATGCAAAAAACATACCTAATTGGTATTTTGTCAATGATCTGTAAAGGAAAAAATTGAAAAATAGTAATGAAAACAGTAAAAACGCTGTACTGGAAACACACATCATGTAGACCACGCGATTATGTGGTAAATATCACGTTGATCTATATTCCTGAAATTCTATTGGCACCATACTTGTTCTCTATAGTCGGTGCTGTGCTGCCCAAAGCTGCATTTATCAAGGGTTACTCACAAGGTATAACAACTTATCATGATTCTTAGAAACAGTTAAAAACACACTTAATCTCATCCACACACACACATTATTTGCTACATCAGCCCGTGATTGGGTCTACAGCATTGCTCAGAAGTTACAAAATACAACATTCACGCTAGTTCTCACCGCGATGATATCTTATACATGGATCAATTCAATGGAGTTATTGCCTAATGAGCTGTCACAGAAAGGGAGTAGTCAGACACTGCAGGAAAAATAGGGGAAATAAGAGTTTTGCATTCGCGATTAGGTTCGGGGCAGGTGTTTTTAAGACTTCGCCATCGTCTTACTTACATTGTCAGGGCTGCACACTCTCCCGGGTATTACCTTCTCGTGGCTCTTAAAAACGGTTTCTGCGCGTTCGGAGCCTGTATTGAACTTCCCAGCTGTGTGGAAAGGCACTAAACATGTGAGAGTGATAAAACACAAGAGCGTGACTATTCACAAAATGGCCGCTATTAATGTGCCGTTTGCTGGTGTGAAGACCACACTTCCTGTCCATGTTCCAGCGTTTTGTCTTTCTTCTAGCGTGGTACTGGTTGTACATAGAGGACGGTAGTCGATAACTGACTTTTATGATTTGTAAAAGGTGAAATATAATCGGACTACAGGTGCCCTCCCCTTCCGTGACAGCTCATGAGTCAATAACGCCATTGGATTGATGTATGTATAAGATATTATCGCAGAGAAGACTAGCGTGAATGTTGTATTTTGTAACTTCTGAGCAATGCCATAGACCCAATCACAGGGGGGGGGGGAGAGAGAGGAGAGGGAAAGAGGAGAGAGAGAGAGAGAGGAGAGAGAGGGAGAGAGGAGAGAGAGGAGAGAGAAAGAGGAGAAAGAGGAGAGAGAGGAGAGAGAGGAGAGAGAGGGGAGAGAGAGAGAGAGAGGAGAGGAGAGAGAGGAGAGAGAGGAGAGAGAGGAGAGAGAGGAGAGAGAGGAGAGAGGGAAAGAGGAGAGAGAGGGGAGAGAGAGAGGAGAGGAGAGAGAGAGGAGAGGAGAGAGAGAGGAGAGGAGAGGAGAGGAGAGAGAGAGGAGAGGAGAGAGAGAGGAGAGGAGAGAGAGAGGAGAGGAGAGAGGAGAGAGGAGAGAGAGAGAGAGAGAGAGAGGAGAGAGGAGAGAGGAGAGAGAGAGAGAGAGAGAGAGAGAGAGAGAGAGAGAGAGAGAGAGAGAGAGAGAGAGAGAGAGAGAGAGAGAGAGAGAGAGAGAGAGAGAGAGAGAGAGAGAGAGAGAGAGAGAGAGAGAGAGAGAGAGAGAGAGAGAGAGAGAAGAGAGAGAGAGAGAGAGAGAGAGAGAGAGAGAGAGAGAGAGAGAGAGAATATATATATGTTATACCTTGTGTTGTGAGTAACCCTTGCTAAATGCAGCATTGGGCAGCACAGCACCGACTATAGAGAACGAGGTATGGTGCCAATAGATTTTCGTGAACAATATATCACGGTGATATTTACCACATACTTGCGTGGTCCACATGATGGTGATGTGTGTTTCCAGTACAGCGTTTTTTTCTGTTTTCATTTAAAATTTTCTGTTTTTTCCTTTAAAGATCATTGACAAAATACCAATTAGGTATTTTTTTTGCATGCAAATTTTAAGCATGCAGTATGTGTACTGAACAGTGAAAGGCACATGTACATGGTTTAATATATAGAGATGGGGTCCCGCACTGTCCTGAAGAAGTAAGCCAGGGGGAAGGCTTTTGAAACAGGTTGACCCAGTAGAGGGCCACTCATTATAGTAGTCCCTCTACGTCTCCCCATTTTTTAGTGTTGCCAGCTAGGGAAGACAAAGTTATTTTTGTTCCACTAGCCAAGCAACTTTTAAATCATTTTTTTGCACCACTACTTTCCCAAACCTATCACTTCATGCACTACACATAACCCATTTCACAAATTAAGTGCTCCAGCGATTACGTAGGTCATAACACACCCTGCCCCGTAGAGGGACGGGAAGACCCCAATGATGAAGCATGACACTGAATTAATTTTCAGTGTGTGAGGGATATTTATAAACACTGAGTTTTTTCCCCTTTCACTGATAAACTGCAGGGGGCTAAACACTCTTTCCACGTCACCATTATAACTATAATTTTTCAGATAATGAAATAATGTTTTATAATGTAGTGGTAGGATCTTTTGTTGCATTGAAAACAAAACAGAGAAAACTGGCACAGTGCCCTTAAGACCTCCTCCATACCATCATGCCCCACAGGCGACAGTTAGGTCAGGTCTTTTTTCACGGAACAAGAAAACATTTGAAGATAAAAACCATATCACAGGAGCTTTATTAGGTATTTGTCCAGGGAACGGGGAGGGTTGCTTATGACTTTGACGAGTATTCCCTGAAGAGAACTTGGAATACGGGTACCTTATCCCTCTCCTCCAGGGGATACTCATCAATAGTCATAAGCACTGAACAGACGAGCAAGCCCATCCCTCACGCCTTCAGACTAATACAAGACAGCTACGAGGGGCTAAGAATCCATTGTTCCAACTGACTGCTTAATGAAGCCTGCCCCACTTGGGCATCTGCCAGAGTGTCTGAGTCCAAATAGTAATGGCGAGTTAAGGTGTGCACCGATCGCCATGAGGCAACTGTAAGAAAGGGCCCTCTTTTTGCATGGTTGCCCCCACTTTTTGCTTAACTGTTGATGTACTTTGACTGAGTGTGCCTTGGGTTCCTGCCAAACAGGTACCCAGGGCCTATGTTCTTTCCCTAAAATTGCATTTAAACAAAACCCAATTGGTGCTCCTTGGCCACATTTTAGTCCCTTGTAAATGGTACCATAGGTACCAGGGGGACTGTGGCCAGGGAAGACCTTTAAGGGCGGCAGCACTAACTTATTGTACCACCCTTAGAGGTCTTGTACCTTTACATACATACACTGCCATTGCAGGCTGTGTGTTTTGGTGCAGAGCAAAGTGAAGAGTCGACATGCCATGCCTACACCCACTGCTCTGGCATAGGTCAGACACCCCTCTAGCTGGGTGCATTATACCACTGGTGAGGGTACAGGTACATGATCCCTGTACCCCTACAGTGTCTAAACCAATTCGTAGACATTGTAAATGCAGTACGGCCATTAAGAGTATATGGTGCTGGGAGGTGTTATTAAGAACTCCACAGCACCATGATGGCTTTACTGAAAACTGGGAAGTTTGGTATCAAACGTCTAAGGACATTAAACCCACACTGATATCCGTGACGGATTTAATGAAAAATGCACTCAGAGGGCATCTAAGAGATGCCCACTGAAAAAGGACCCAACACTACTATCCAGGCTGAGTGGCTGCTCGCAAGCTGCCACCACCAGACATATTTCTGGACTCCTGGGTCGAGGGCCTGCTGAACTCGGGGTCTGAAACAATGCACATCCTGGGATAAGGTGCCAAGCATCGTCCCTCAGGATGGGCAGGGTCCACGTGGGGGAAGCTGTGGAGGCAACTGGCCCCCACAGGTTCTGACCACTACTTTGGGTGTAAGAATCAGCGGGAAAACCAAGTGAGGAAGGGAGGTGTGTCCACCTTTGCCAAATCCATCCCACAGGTGGGGGAGGAGAGGCACAACTTTTTAGTCCCCCGCCATCTTGGGGGGGACCCAGCCATCCACTGGAGGGTGGCATAATAGGGGGTGGACCCGCCCCAAGGTAGGGAACCATTGGTCCCAACCTTTACTTACCTGTAAAGCCCCTAAATGTAGTAATTAGGGGCAATCCTGAACCTTACCTCCTCTCAGACAAGAATCAAGAAGACGACGAGAAGAAGAAGGACCAAAGAAGCCGTGATGAAATTAAGACGAAGAGGACACCCACTGACTTGGCCCCGGCCCCAGCCCTACCGGCCTGTCCCCACCTCGAACCTGCTCCACTGAAATCCCGGCGTGTCCTGCAGCCAGCAGCCTCAAGAACCTGTAGGACCTGGCTTGCCTTCCAAGCCATAGACTTTGTCTCCTGTGAGCATCGGATTTGCTCACCCACAAAGAGACCCCAGCCAAAACTGCGAGTCTTCACCACCCTGCACCCGACGCCCACAGCCCGAGTCCGAGTGGCCAAACACCACAAGGAGGTCTCCCCGGTGATCCTGACCGGAGATCTGGTGATCTCTGACCTGCCTCGGCTCTCCAAACGACGCCTGCAGTCTCTTTCTGGAGGACCCCCATGACTACAGCTGATAGGAAACCCTGCCTGCACCAGACGTCCCACAACTCTGGGTGGCCCAACCAACAGTGTCCCAGCATCCCAAATTACCTCTCCAACCGGTAGTCGCCTCCAGATCTTCGTCCCCGAGCTTGCAGCCTTTGCTGCAAACAGGGAATCCTCATTGAAATCAAAGGGGCACCCGATGCCAAAACAGCACCGTTCACCCAGCCACCCCTGTGCCGCCGCTAGTGTTCTTTGGGAGCGAACTCGGATCCCCCTTTTCACTGAGCCCAACACCAGAAGCTTTGCTCCCACAACCTTGTGGCCTGCTTGTGAGCAACCAGCAACGTAGGCCCCTTAACCACACTGGATAACACTGGGCCTCAGCACTCTGCACCCGGCCGCCCTAGTCAGGGCTGGCTTGAGGGCACTGACCTGGAGGGGGCGCCACTAACCTCAACTGGGGGCACCGTGTTCAGCAAAATCTTACCACTTAAAAACAGCTGATGCAGAACTCTTGTGCATCCAGATTTCAGGCAGCAATTAAAATGTCGAGATAACTCTTAATTAATGTTCCTGCTAGAGAGAGAGAGAGACTGGAGTATTTTCAAGTGACAATTAAGACTCGTCATAAAATAGCGCAGAGGGTTAATATGCCTTTTGCAAAGAACAGATTTGTATTTAAAGTGGATAGCTGAGTAGATTTGTAAAGCCAACCTTTACCAGTGCTTTAAAAAAATATATATGTATGCGAGAAAGGGGCTGTGAAGAGATGAGGGGCCCTTTTGCTGGGTGGCAGTGAGGAAATCTGAGGAGGTCATGGGGTTGCTAAAAAAGATTGTTGCATCGAGCGCCACCAGCACTAAAGCCGGCCCTGGCCCTAGTGCTTCTGAGAGTGTTTCAAGAGTGCATCCTTGACCATTAGGGAACCCTGGTTCTAACCCCAGAATACCAACTCCCACAAACTTGTACTTACCTGCAAACCGAAAACTCAACTTCCTTTCATAGGATTGCATTGTCTGCTTTTCTTGAAAATTGTTTTAAGTGTGGAGTTGGTTTTGTATGAAGACTTGAAAAACTGCAAATATCTAAAAACTGCTTTACTTACCTTTTCTCTAGGAAATGTCCAAGTGTGATATCTAGGCATATCCCACTGAGAAGAAAAAGTAATCCATAAAGTAAACTGAAAAGTAATCCAAAGTAATCTAACAGTGATTCTCACTCTATTTAAAAGTATTTACATACCTGTAACAAAGTAATTTTCATTCAGTTTGCTTGTATTGTTCAACTTGCCTTGAAAAGTATCATTTACCCTTACCTGTGCCAGGTTTGCTTGGTTATAGAATTTTTTTTATAACTAAATAATATTATTTATACAAACAAATTAGTCTGAGTTCAGTCTTCGAGTGTGTGACATCATTTGCTGCCAAAGTGTGTACAACGAATGCTTAACACTACCCTCTGATAAAGCCTACACTACCATAAATAGAGAGTATGGTTCCATCTACTTTTACCTCTGCCTACCTTTGGGGTTCCTCTGGACTCTATACACACTATACCTCATATTGGGATAGTATATAGAGAGCCAGCTTCCAACAGCAACCTTACAACTCTCTACAATTAGTACATTTCTAAGGAGACCAGTAGTGGAAGCCTTACACCCCTTGTAGAATGAGCTTTAGGCCTACAAGAAAGACGTTTGTTGGCTAACTGGTAAGCGAGGGAGATGCAAGAAACTAGCCACCTTGAGATAGATTGCTTGGAAGAAACTAGGCCAGTGTGCATTGGACCATAGTTAAACAAAAGATCAGACTGTCGTATCTGTTTAGTTCTGTCAAGGTAAAACTTCTGAACCCTTTTAAGATCTACAGAGTGTAAGGCCAAGCAGGAGGCTGGCTCAGTATATGGTGTACATTTAAAGGAGGTATACACCTTGCACTAATCCAGGAAACACTTTTTGGTAATTTGAATGGTCTTGGATAACCTTAAAGCTGACACAGGGGTAGTTGTCAAGAGTAACGTTCAGGCTTATCTCGAAGGAGTGTAAAACAGCTTGCTTTCCTACATTTAATCAATAGTGTAGTGTGATCCGGTCCCGCTTCCACCCCCGCCAGGACTACAAAACCCTCGTGACTCACCGGTAACCAGGGGGCCACACACCAGCCCTCGCTGTCAAATCCCCGTGTCTCACAACGATATCAGAGCGGTACCGGTGACCCGAAGTATCCCGCCCCTCTTTCCCTTACAGGAACCAATCACCGGCCGCCGCCAGCAGGAAGCAGTTGAGGTCGACCCCGGAAGTCCCGCCCCTACAACAGCGACAGCACCAGTGAAAAGCACACCCCTCGACCAGGACGCCGTCGGAGCATCGTGGCAGGATTCTCAGGCAGACGGAGAGGACGGCGGAGAAGCGAAAACCGAAGAAGACGTATGGTCGGAAGATTGGTGGAGTCCCTGAGGAGGTGGCTGAAGAGCGGCCGTGGTCCACTGGAGGGCTACGGCGGACCGCGTGAGTTGAATATGCTACTTACCAGTATGCATCTGTTCTTGGCATGCAGGGCTGCTAACATTCATATCTTTTGCATATCTTTTGCATTAGATCGCCGCCTAGTGTTGGGTCCGGATGATCGCACATTGTTGTCCTGGAAGAGTCTTCGAAGTATCCTGAGATAGGTGGCTCCTCCCCTGGACTACAGTGCGCATGGGCATCGGCTCCATCCCCAGATTGTTTTTAGCCATTGTGGCAGAGATGGAGTGTAAAGTGTAAAGGATGTCCATGCTAATGATTGATTGCAAGAGTATGTCTGCAGCTGCGACAGGCACAGGGGAGGAGGGTGGGCGATATGAATGTTAGCAGCCCTACATGCCAAGAACAGATGCATACTGGTAAGTAGCATATTCAGTTCGAGGCATGTGGGCTGCTAAATTCATATCTGTTGCATAGAATATATAGCAGTTCCTCCATTAGCGGCGGTTGCCCGTGCCAGCTGCAGAAACTTGAAAAAGTGTTTTGAGAACAGCCTGTCCTACAGCTGCTTGCTGCTTGGAATGCACATCAACACAGTAGTGTTTTGTAAAGGTATGTGGTGTAACCCACGTGGCTGCCCTGCAAACGTCTTCTAAAGGAATGTTCCCCAGGAAAGCCATAGATGCCCCCAATTTGCGTGTGGAGTGCGCTCTTGGGGGTATTGTTAAGGTACGTTTAGCCTTTTGATAACAGATTTGGATGCACTTAACAATCCACCTGGCTATTCCTGCTTTGGAAATAGGGTTGCCTTTGTGCTGTGGCGAGAAGGCAACAAAAAGCTGTTTTGTTTTCCTAAAGTGTTGTGTCCTGTCAATATAGTACATCAACGCCCTCCTGACATCCAAAGTATGAAGCATTCTTTCCGCCACCGTTTGCGGGTTTTGGAAGAATGCAGGTAAGTCAATAGTTTGGTTGAGATGAAACTGTGACACCACCTTCGGAAGGAATTTGGGGTTAGTACGCAGTACCACCCTATTTGGATGAATTTGAATGAATGGCTCTTGGATTGTGAGCGCTTGCAGCTCACTAACACGCCTCAGTGACGTAATAGCTATTAGGAAAGCTACTTTCCACGTTAGGAACTGGAGTTCACACGAGTGTAGTGGCTGAAAAGGTGATCCCATTAGCCTGGTGAGGACCACATTGAGGTTCCACACCGGAGCTGGCGGTGTTCTTGGGGGAATGACTCGTTTCAGGCCTTCAAGAAAAGCTTTAATGGCAGGCACTCTGAAGACAGAGAGATGCTGCCTGTTCTGAAGATAAGCTGCTATGGCGGATAGATGTATCCGAATGGAAGTGTACGCTAGGTTGCACTTGTAAAGATGTAACAGATAGCAAATGATGTTAGGGATAGATGCATCTAGCGGGTTGATGTTATTGGCCGTACAGTAAATGACAAAACGCTTCCATTTTGCAGCATAGCATGCTCTGGTAGTTGGCTTTCTTGCCTCCTTGATGATGTCCATGCATTCTGGAGGTAGGTGAAGGTATCCAAACTCTAGGACTTCAGGAGCCAGATCGCCAGGTTGAGCTGTTGCGGATCTGGATGCTGAATGTCTCCATGGTTCTGCGTCAAAAGTCTGGGCGTGAGGCGGAGCCTTTGATGCGGCACCACTGAGAGTTCGAGAAACGTGGTGTACCATGCTTGGCGCGCCCACGTTGGAGCAACCAGGATGAGAGTCATTGAGTGCTGCCTTAGTTTTCTTGCCACCAGCGGTATCAGAGGGGCTGGCGGAAAAGCGTACGCAAATCTGCCTGACCAGTTCATCCATATCGCATTCCCCTGCGACTGTGGGTGAGGGAACCTGGCGGCAAAGTGTTGGCATTTTGCGTTTCCGTTTGTGGCAAACAGGTCTATCTCCGGATGACCCCACTGCTGGAAGTACGGTCGGAGAACAGATGGGTGTAACTCCCACTCGTGCATTTGATGGCTGTATCTGCTGAGCAGATCCGCCATCTGATTGTCCTTGCCCGGGAGGTGTTCTGCCATGAGGAAAATGTTCCTCTGAATGGCCCACTTCCACATGCTCTGAGCCAGATGAGACAGCTGTGGCGAGTGGGTGCCCCCCTGCTTTTGAATGTAGTACATCGCGGTCATGTTGTCCGTCCGGACTAACACTACCTTGTTGCACAGATGTACATTGAAGGACTTGAGCGCCATGAAGATTGCCATCAGTTCCAGATAGTTGATGTGCATCTTCTGTTGCTGCGTCGTCCATAGTCCCTGCACTGTGTAAGTGAGCAGGTGAGCTCCCCAACCCTGGAGAGATGCGTCCGTTGTCAGGATAATCTGTGGCACTGGCTCCTGGAACAGTCGGCCCTTGCAAAGGTTGTGTGGAGTCCACCAATGCAGAGAGTCGTATGCCCGACTGGTAACCAACACTAGGTCTGTCAATTGTCCCTGAGCCTGTGTCCACTGATTTGCTAAGCACTCCTGGAGCGGACGCATATGTAAACGTGCGTGAGGGACTATGAAGATGCAGGAGGCCATCATGCCAATCAACTGCATGAACACTCTCGCTGGAAGCGAGTGTTGTGGTCTGAACTTTTGGATGAGAGACTGCATGCTGTCTATCCTGACTTGGTTTGGCTGAGCCATGGCCGTCAGGGTATTGATCGTCGCACCTAGAAACTGCCGGACATGTGCCGGCTGAAGATGCGACTTTGGGTAGTTCAACGAGAAGCCCAGACCGTGAAGGAGGTGAATGGTAGTCGACATGTCTGCGGCGCACTGTTGTTCCGACTTGGCTTGAACGAGCCAGTCGTCTAGGTAGGGGTAGACATGGATGTTCTGCCTCCTGAGGTGCGCCGCCACTGTCGCCAGACACTTGGTAAACACTCTTGGGGCTGTGGTCACTCCGAAGGGTAGGACCTTGAACTGATAATGCTTGCCGTGGATAGTGAACCTGAGGTATTTCCTGTGTGACGGGTGTAGTGGGATGTGGAAATAAGCATCCTTGAGGTCTAAGGTTGCTAAGAAGTCCCCTTGGTTTAACAAGGGAAGAATCTGTTGCAGTGTAAGCATATGGAAATGTTCTGACAGTATATACAGGTTGAGGGGACGCAGATCCAGAATGGGTCTGAGAGATCCGTCCTTCTTTGGAATAAGGAATATACCCCTGTGCCCTCCTCCTCCACTGGCACGAGTTCGATTGCGCCTTTTTGCAGCATCACCACTACTTCCT
This sequence comes from Lissotriton helveticus, assembly GCF_964261635.1. Lineage (NCBI taxonomy): Eukaryota > Metazoa > Chordata > Amphibia > Caudata > Salamandridae > Lissotriton > Lissotriton helveticus. Next base: position 372,697,249 of record NC_136059.1, read on the forward strand.
GCTGCAATAAGTGCAAATGCTCTGCGGACATAGGCCGTTGCCTTGGTGGAATGTTGGGTGGAGTGGACTTTAACTCTAGACAATAACCGTACTGGACAAGTTGTCGTACCCACCTGTCTGTGGTGATGTTTGTCCAGACTGGCAGGAACTGCTGGAGTCTCCCCCCGACAGGTGTTAAATGTTCGGGGGGCAGTGACAGAGAGTCACTGTTTGTTTGGGGCAGAGGAACGGGAGTTGTTGTTTCCTCTGCCACGTCCTCTGGTGCGGTTTCCTCGATATCCCCCTTTATTCTGCTTGGGGTACGAGGACTGTGCTCCACCTCTGGAGAACTGTGACTGTTGACCCATCTGTCCTCTGGTGACTCCACGTGCACCTGAGCGACGAAAAGTGTTGCCCCGGAACTGTTGTGATTGTAGGGCCCCCATAGACTTAGCAGTTTCGTTATCTTTCTTAATCTTTTCGAGGGTGGTGTCAACATCAGGACCAAACAGTCTATCAGGATTGACGGGCTGGTTGAGTATGGTTGTTTGAATGTCCGGTTTAAACCCCGATATGCGGAGCCACGCCTGTCGTCTCAGCATGACGCTAGTGTTAATAGCCCTAGCTGCTGTGTCTGCGGCATCAAGTGCACACTTTATGGCTGCATTGGAGATTAGTTTGCCCTCCTCTATAAGCAGTTTGGTAACCCTCTTGATACTGCGGAGGCAGGTGTTCTAAAACGTGCTCTAGGGTGTCGTAATGCGCCCTATCATAACGTGCCAATAGTGCCTGTGTATTCGCAATACGCCAGAAATTGGCAGCCTGCGCAGCTACCCTTTTGCCCCCTGCCTCCAGCACTTTTGACTCCTTGTCCGGGGGAGGAGCTTCACCCGTCGTTTGGGAGTTCGCCCTTTTGCGGGCATTTGCGACCACAAGGGAGTCAAGCGGCAACTGTCCTCGAATGTATGCAGGGTCCGCAGGTGCTGGTCTGTACTTCTTCTCGATGCGTGGATTGACCACCCTCGCCCTGGTAGGTTCCTTAAAGATGTCCGCAGCATGCTTAAGGACCCCTTTGAGCATAGGCAGTGTCTTTACTGTCCTTTCAGAGACTGAAAAAGTGTCAAATAGAACGTCTTCCTCTACTGGGTCAGCATGCATGTCCACATCATGATTAGCAGCTGCCCGTTCAATGAGTGCATGAAAACCTGCAGAGTCTTCTGTTGGGGATGCACGTGCACTAAATGGCTGTGGGTCCTGCCCCACATTCTGTGTGCCTTGGTCACCTATGTCATCATATGAATCTGGCTGTGCATCGGGTTCATTGATGGGGAAAGTGTATTGGTCATCTTCTCCATATCCCTCACCCTCAGAGTGTTCTGGGGAAGGTGTTGGGCTCCTTCTAGGAGGAGGCTGTATAGGTTCCATCAGGGCTGAAGCGTCCTGAGCAAGCCTCTTCTTCTTCAGTGGGATAACATATGAGTCCACTGGTTGAGAAGTGATCTTTCTTTTGCAGAGGGTCAATTTGCCCGTGTCTGCGTCGATAACACGCTCAGAATCGTCTCCAGAGTCGAGTAGGCGACCTGAAACTGCTCCAGACGTTGACGATTCCGATGCCTTTGGCGCCGGTTTTGGCGTAAAGGCCTTCGGTGCCTCCTTTGGCGGCAGAAGGAAGAGAAGTTTACCAGCAGGCTTCGCCGGCATGTCCATCGGCTTCTGGGGCGACGGCGTCGGAGCCGACATAGCAGAGGCCTTCTCCCGAATTCTCTGTAGTGAAGAGGCGATGGGGGACGCGTCACTGACAGTGGCACTTGGCGCCGATGAGGAGGCCTTCGTCTTGCCTTCGGATCCGACGTCTTGTTGGCTCTTCTGAGTCTTAGACGTTGATGCTGCAGCCGTAGACACAGAGTCCTTGGACCGATGTGTTGAGCTTCCAGCTTTCGATCCGTGTGATTTTGCCGGCTCCGTCTCCACCACGCGTCCGACTAACGACGACCCAGCCGGAACCGGAGTCTTGTCGCTGGCTTTGGCGGGCTTTGACGGCGTCGCACTGGTCGACCCGTGCCGAACTCCCTTCTTATGGGAAACCTCCACTGCCGACGAGTTCGACACTTGCGAATCGACATTCTTCTTCGACTTCTGTGGACCGGAGGCCGACGGAGTCGATGAGGCAGCAGGTTTAGGTTTTTTTGTTGGAACGGCCGCCATCTTAGGGACGCCCGAATCCGTAAGTTTCGGTTTCGTTTTCGGGTCGGCCATTTTAGGTGTAGTCGATACCGTTGGTTTCGGTTTCGGTACGGGCTGCGCAGCAAGTATGTCCGTGGCCGGGCCTGAAGGCGGGGCCGTGGCTTGCGGTACGGGGTCTTGGGTAAGGCCGACTGGCGATCCCGTGACCTGAGCCTGATCCGCGTAACCTTCGGGGCATAGCTCATCCCCTGAGCTATCTTCCGCGGCCCCATAAACCTCTTCGACGTCCCCTACCTCGTCGACGTATTCAAGGCCTTGACCCACGACTCCGTCGTCGTCTTCCGGATCCGCCTCGATGTCCGTCGCGGGCGGTGAAATTTGAAGATGATGGCTCTGGCCCACCTCTTCTTGGTCGCCGAAGATGTTTTCTGGATCCGGGGCCGCTTGTCTGGCCTCAAGGCGCACCGCGCGCCGAAGCTTGAGTGTCTTCTTTGACCTGAATCTGGAGCAGGCCATGCAGTTGTCCTCGTTGTGGTCCGGTGAGAGGCATTTGTTACAAATCGGGTGCACATCGATATGTGGGTATTTCGACCCACAGACGGGACAGTATTTAAACGGGCTCCGCTCCATGCTGAAAAGTCGCGGTCGTGTTGCGATGAGAAGGCCTCGATGTCCGAAGAGTGATACGACTCCGGGGAATCCGACTCCAAGAGACGGAAGAACTCGAGACCGTGCGCAAACAATACCGACGCAATGAAAGAAAGCCTTTTGGCCGTAAAAAGTCTAGTTTTTCTCGGTTCCGACAGAGAGACGTCGAGACCGCATCCGAACCCAATGGCGGAAAAAAACAATCTGGGGATGGAGCCGATGCCCATGCGCACTGTAGTCCAGGGGAGGAGCCACCTATCTCAGGATACTTCGAGACAACAATGTGCGATCATCCGGACCCAACACTAGGCGGCGATCTAATGCAAAAGATATGAATTTAGCAGCCCACATGCCTCGAACACCTAGTACCCCTTTCTGTACCCCTTTCTGAGCACTCTAGGCGCTCAGTGTACATAGTGTAAAGTCTCTCTTCTTTAGGCACGGAGCACGGTAAAAAACCCTCTCACTGTATGTATTGTAAAGCACCCTCACGGCCTTGTCTCTCTCCCCTCACGCACCCTTTGGACACCCTTCCTATTCCCTTCCTCCTCCTTCGCCCTCTCTCCTCCCTTCTCCGCACTTCTCTTCGTTTCTCAGTCCCCCACAACTCCGGTGTTGGTGTCAGGAGACTCGCTGTCTCGCAGTACTGGTCTAACGGTCCCTTCTTTCTCTTATTGCCCTCCGAGGTACCTCCCCGACGACTTACCCGACCCGAAGGCCAACCAGACGGGATCCGGACAAAGAAAGAAGGACCGGACCGAGACCCTCCCGACGGAAGGACAAGACCCGACTCCCCTCCCCGGAGCCATACTTCCAGTTGTTATCGGACATTTTGTGTGCTTTAATAAACCAGCATAGCCCACTACATACGGCCTCCTTGCCTGCTATTTCAGCCCGCGACAACCGCCCCTTCACATGTAGATTAGATAAGAAAGAACACAGTGTTTATGAAAAATAAGGATATTTATTAACACAACACAACCACTATCACTTGGTATATATCCAACCTGGAGATAGCAATATTACATATGGGAAATGTAAGAGAAATCAGGTAAGTAGCAGAAATATACACAGGTCTCCAAGAGGAGACCAAATCATATACTAAGTGGAATACGAACTGCAAAGGAGAACGGGACTTGGCACAAAGGACTTAGAAAAGCTTGGTGAACCAGGAACCACACAAGAAAGGTACCCAGGAACCCCAAAGGAGACTGTGTGCAGAGTGGAAACACAGCTGTGTGTTCAATGAAATCAATGGAGAAGTTGCGGTTGCAGTTTTAAGAGAAAAAGAACCAATTCCATAAGACCCCAAAGAAACTCTTCGGAGGATGGAAGGTTGGAGAGCCACCCCATCATTGGATGCCCTAGGAAGCAGGTTACCTGTACCAGCGAAGCAGGGTGCATAGGGGTGAAGTGACATTGGAACCAATCATAGAAGACAATGGGCAACTCAGGAAGAAAGGTCTTTGGAGAAATCTGTGAAGATGTCCGGTGGAATCCAAGGGTGGATCTTGAATAGGAGAAACTGCAAGCAGAGGGGACAGAGTCTATGCCACTCGGTAACAACCAGGAGGCATGGAAGCAAAATGCCTACCTTTTTGGAAAGTTCAGAAGAGTTCACGAGGACTTTTGACACTGCAGCTGTGGGGACCCGGAGATGCTGTGGAAGACCCGGAGCAACACGTGCTGTCCAACATTAGATTTCGGTGTTGAGGTGGTCAGTGTCCGTCGGGAGCCCCAAATTGCCTTGGTAGCCGCATCTGGAGTGGAAAGATGTAATCATTGGGTCCAACAAGGTACAAGTGACTCACCACATAAAGGAGATTCAGAGCAGGCCTCGAGCAAGCAGGTTAGCCAACCACAGCCGAAAAGGACCGTCGAGAGGACCCACAGAATGAAGGCACAGGAATCGCAAGTGGACCTCAGGCAGCTCAACAAAAATGGAGGCCCATGATGCAAGGGATAAAAGGAACACGCTGTTTTCTGGGAGATGAGATGCTGAGCTTCTTGTAGCCCGAAGATCTCTGGAGTGCAGAGGCAACAAGCCTTGGCAACGACAAGTTGATGTGGTGCACAGGGGTTCGGTCCAAGCGGCTCGAAAAAGGGATACTGTCCTCCAAATTGCAGTAAGACAGGTCAGGCCTCGGGGGAGCACAGAACCACCACCTATGTTGCTGAGCTTCAGGAGGTCCGTAGGACGACAGGAGCAGCAGACTGGTCAGCTTCGATGTGGTGCCTGCAGATGCAGGGGAGTGACTGCTTCACTACAAGGGGTATTTCTTTGGATGTCGTTGATGCCCACAGCTCCCTGACTATCCTGAGCGAAGCACAGACACGTATGAGGCACAATACTTGGAGAACAGGGAGACCAGGAGCAGCCCCAGTTCCAGAAGTCTAGTGAAGTCCAAGTGTCCAGACGGTCAAAGTTTGTCTTGGTTTCAGAGATAAGTCTTGTTCCATGATGAATCCAAGAACCCACCCAAGGGGGAGCCCTTAAATATCCAAGGAAAGTGTTGGAACGACTCGGGACCCCTCTCAGACGAGGGTCTGGACAGAAGGGAGGATACTCCCCTGAATTTTGTCCAGTTTCAGACCAGAGCGGGAATCAATGGTTTCTGAACTAGCTCAAACAGGTGTACCCTTCTATGCAGTCTGGTGAAGCTGGAAAGTGCCTCCACCCCAGCCCAATACACTATGTCCTGTATGGGAGGTGGTCACTCCTCCCTCTGGCAGGAAAACTATTGTTCCACCTTCCCCTGTTCCAGCTCAGGAGCAGGAGGGAATAACAGTGTCTGTGGTAAGCAGATTGCTGTTAGTCCCCAAAAGGCTGTAACCGGGAGTACAAGGGGCTCTTCTATGGAGGCCCACAGTACATGAGGTCATACCTCCAACACCAGAATCGCTGAGGAGTTATGATTTCAACATGTTTGATACCAAACCTAACCAGGTTCAGCACAGCCATTGTATAGACATCTCTTAATGACTGATGTCTACTAAATGTCTTAAAATGGCTGACCAAACTTGCAAGGCCTGGAGAATTGACTCCGGGGTTTATAGGGGTGTCCTGCTCATGCAGGGGAAAACTCACACTTAAAACCAAGCACCCTGCCCTCAGGACTGACATAGGTTTTAAGTGCAGTGACCTTAGATAAAAGAAAACGTATATTTGTTGTTAGAAGTTCAAGCACCATCGAACACAGCCTGCAATGGCAGGCCTGTAGTCAGAATTTAAGTGGACGCCCATGGGTGGCACAATACATTCTGCAGCCCATGGGAGACCCCCGGTGTACCTATGTGCTCGGTACCTCAGACCCATATACTAGGGACTTATAAGTGTACATCAGTAGCCAATTGTGGAGGTACCAAAGTATTTACCAAAGCCAGATGCTAGGGTCCCGATTATCAGGATCCCTGCTAAATACATTCAAAGCATACTGACACCAGGGAAAAAGTAGGGTTAGCCATAAAATAAAGATCTTACCTTCCTACATAATTGCCCCCCCTCCAATGTAAGGACATGAGCCTAACCTTGCCCAATGGAGTCTTCATTTTCTAAGTGGAAATATCTGGAAAGTCCATCTACATTGGCATGGTTACTCACAGGTCCATCCAACACCTCAACAATGAAGTGAGCGCCAAACATGGTCTCAACTTCTTCAGGATCCAGACCTCAGCAAAGGTCTCCCCTCTCAATAACAGTCCAACGCTTCTCCCTGGGGGTCAACCTTCGGCTGATAACAGCCACTGGTTGATCCTGGCCCTCTGCATTAAGTTGTGACAATAGTACACCTATCCCTATTTCAGAAGTATCTGTCTGGACAATGAATGGTTTGTAGTAGTCAGGACATTGCAAAATTGGTACAGAGCACATGGCTTGCTTCAGGTCAACAAATGCCTTCTGACAGCTAACTGTCCACTGAACTTTCTTAGGCATTCTTTTGAAGGTGAGATCATTAAGGGGTGTCACTTTTGATTCATAACCCTTAAAACATGTACCCAGCCAGGGCCAAGAAAGCTCTGAGTCTGGGTAGTGGGAGCAACCCAGTCCATGATGGTCTGAATTTAAGTCTCCAAGGGTTGAACTTGACCTCCACCTACAAGGTGGCCCACGTACAAAACCTTGCTCTGCCCTATCTGGCACTGCCCTTGATAGTGAGGCCTGCTTTCTGCATGGCATCGAGTATGTTTCTGAGGTGGAGCAGGTGACCCTCCCAGGTGGAGCTAAATACAGCTATATCATCTAGATATGCTGCACAATAGGCTTCCAGACCGGTTAGGATGTTATTCACCAGCCTCTGAAATGTGCCAGGGGCATTTTGCAAGCCAAAAGGCCTCACAATAAATTAATAATGCCCACTGGGGGTTGAAAAAGCTGTATTTAGCTTGGCATCCTCAGAGAGTCTGATTTGCCAATAACCAGCAGTCAGGTCAAACATACTGAGATACTTGGCAGAGGCCAAAGCATCAATCAATTCATCTACCCTTGGAATTGGATGGACATCAGTCCTAGGGACTGCATTGAAGCCTCAGTAGACAACGCAAAACCTCGTCTCTCTCTTACCATCCTGGATGTGAGGTTTTGGTACAAGGACTAGCCCAAGGTCTATCTGAAGGTCCAATGACCCCCAACTCCAGCATCTTTTGGACCTCTGTCCTGATGCAATCTCTGACATGGTCAGGTGGTCTGTAAATTTTACCTTTTACACGCAGGCTGTCGCCTTTGTCCACTTCACGGGCACACCAGGTAGTCCGACAGGGTGTCAAAGAAAGGAGACCAGAAAACTGACAGAGAACCTGTCTGCAATCAGCTTGCTGTTGATCAATGAGGCTGTCTGCCAAGATTACTCCTTCTAATGATCCATCAACAGGGTTGTGTGAGAGACAATCAGGGAGAGGGTGACTCTCATCCTGCTGTCCCTCGTCAGTAGCCAAGAGCAAGCTCACTTCAGCCCTGTCGACAAAAGGTTTTATGCAGTTCACATGAAGTACCCTGTGCGGACTTCTTGGAGTACCTAGGACAACCAAGTCGGTGACCTCAATTTCCCCCTCCCCCAGAGTTAAGTATGGTGTGCGGGCCACTCCACTTGTCTTGGAGAGCTGCGGGTGGCAGACGCTCCAACAGCAATAAAATGTGCTTATATAATTACTGGTATATTTTGAAATATGTGTACTATTCACTTACAGGCTTACTTTAAATGTTATGAGTTAGAAAAAAGAACACCTTCAGACAGCTCACCTGACAAAAAACCCCACCTGTAGTATGAGACAAACTCCATTTTCCAAGCAGCAATTATTTAGAAGACAAACGGACATTTGACCTCTTTCCTTGAACAGACTACACATGTAAAAATAAAAACAAGATTTAATGACATCTTAATTGCTCATTCACTTTCTAAATGAACAGAACACCTGTTCCTTTCCAGCTTAAGTTTACTCAACGGACTAGTAGGTTCTAAAAATAGCTCAAACTGATAAAATCTGACTCAAGATTGCGAGTGGGTAAGTAGATTTCTCGCGGCCGGAAAGGGAACCCCCCCCCCAACCAAAGGTAGTGGGATTAAGGGGGGGCCTTTGTAGTACCATCTGATTTACCACGTGCTTGGTGGGTGACACAGGAGCAACAAGACACCGTGGTATCTTCAGACATGTGGGACCAGTAAAAGTGAGGGACAAGTCTGTCCCAAGTTTTACTTTGACCAAGATGTCATGCAAGGGGAATATTCTGAGCAAGGGTCAATAAGAATCCACTGTACATCTGAGGTATGACCAACCTCCTGGTGGAACCAGGCCTGTGGTGTCTACTCTCAGTATACAGAAGCCCATCTTCCCATTAAGTCCTATGCGACCCATTGACATTTCCTGCCTCCTCAGCAGCAGCTTGCTGTCTGGGTTGTTTAAGAGAGGGGCAGCACTTCTGCTCCAGACTCAATTCTTTCCTGGAGAGACCCCTGCACCCAGCAGCTCTGCCATGTCAGGCCCAAGCTCCTCTGAGGCAGTTCCTTCAAAGGTACGGAGATCATCTCCCTCAGGAGACTGATTCTCACTGAAGTCTGAGAGGAGGATAAATCTTTACGATTCCTGCTCCTTTTCTTGGGAGCTGGCTGGTCCGTTTTTCCAGGATCCAGAGCTCCTTCAGTGTCTAACTTCATGGTCTGAGCCCTAGTTATAGCAAAGACACTTTCTCCGAGCCATCCAGAATTCTGCAACAAGACTCATTCTTGCCCGATCCAGAATCACCCCTCACCTAAGGGCCCTCCACTGGCTCCCCGGTCAGAAAAGATGCCTCTTCAAGCTCCTCATGTACGCCTACAAAGCCAGTCACAAAACCGGACCACCTTACATTAGCAACCACCTGATTTTACACCCTCTGACTAAAGAGCTCTGCACCTCCTCCCTCGCCTTAGCCAAGGTCCCACGCATCAGTCGGAGCCGAAGCGGGGACCACTTCTTATCCTTCCCTGCCAATAAGTCGGGGAATAACCTCCACCTACGCATGTCCCCCTCCCTGAGGGAATTCAGGTGGCAGCTGAAGACCCGGCTCATCAACCTCCACCTCGCTCCAAACGAGGATCGCTCAAACCCCACAGCGCCCGGAGACCCCCTGGGGTGACAAGCTACGCTATATAAGCCTTGATGATTGATTGATTTTCTGAAATTCCCAGCATTGCTGCATGGATCCTTAACTCCACTTCAGATCAGGCTGAAGTTTCCAAATCATTCCCCAGGAGACATTCTACCGGAAGGTTGGAGGATACCACAACTCTTTTAGGGCCAGTTACACCTCCCCTGCAGAGATTGACTACTGCCATGGGATGCTCTGTCCTGACATTTTCTGCATTGGGCACTTGGTAAACTGACCAAGAAGATTCTGTTCAGGAGACACAAGTTTCTCTGTCACCATAGTGACACTGGCACCCATGTTCCTGTAAGCTTCAGCTTCCTGACCCTTAATAAGAGGCTGTTGTCTGTATTTGCTCATGTTAGTGGGATTCACAATAAGAGTGGCAAGGTCAATGCCACCTTCACAGGCTAAGACAGCCTGAGAGGGTATTCTTGTCATTGTATTTCCGACAATGTATGACATTTATCACTGGTGAGTGGCTGTGTACCGCTAATGGACACATATTGCATTCTAATTCCATTATGATTGCATGATTATTACCACTGATTCACCAATATTTCTTATTTGTGGCTCGTATTGAATTTTACAACGGGTCAATGAACCAGTGAGCATCCCTCATTTCTTTCTTTCTATGATTTCACCAGACACCCTACATGATCATGTGTACTCACCTATACAGGGTTATAGCAAGTAACTGTGGCCCACTAGGGCCATTTTTCTCTCTCCTCAGACTCTTTGGCATACCGGTTCTAATCCTGGTCCCCAATTCCTCTGTAGGTGCCTCCTTGGTATATTTGTGTCCAGAAGAAACCCCAGGATTTTTTGTGGGGTCTAAAAGCCATCAACACAATACAAACATACTGACTACTTTTTCTTGAAATGAATGTGTACAGGCGACTGAGGGCCTGTAATGAAGGAGTAAATAGCATTGTGCAGTTGTTTGTTGTACATACCACTTTTGTAAATTGCACAGGAGTCCCTTTACTATTCCTTGTGTGGTTTATGCCGTAATAAACTATTTTTGCGACAAGTACTTGTAGAATGCTATATATATGTATTACATTACTAACAATAATTTTTCTCTTTTATTCAATTATTTTCTTGTCAATTCTGTGTGAACCATTGATATTTAAATGATTGTTACCCACGTTCCGGCAGAGATTAGGGTTGCTCTTGTATTCTGATATAACCAATGCCCCTAGAGTATGGCCTCTTCAAACTGGGGAAGCCAACTCTCCAGGGGGGCCTCCAGCGATCATAGTTAGTGCGCCATGATCTGGCCAAAAGAAGCATTATGCTACTAACAGTGCTTGGATTTAAGCGGAATAAAGTAAGCTGCTCTGTAATGGTCCATCACTAACATTGATTGTCATTTATATCCTACCTGGCAGGAAGTACGTGTCAAAAGGGAAGGGCCTTCAAATATTCTTCAAAACCCACACCCATATTTCTAATAATCACACTGTGAATACTTTTACATGTTAATAAGGCCTACCTGACCATAATAGTATATTTGGCAATCATGTATTTGACTGCATTTTTAAAACGGGAACAGAACTTAACTGCAATGTTTAAATAAGTCTAGACATATTTAAATATTGGCAACTTAATACATTAATTGTGAAAAATTCTGAAGGGGAGTTAATGATTTTTTTAAAATTGGGGGGCACAACATTAAAAAGTTTGACGAGCACTGCCCTAGATATACAGCAACATTTTGAAAGCGGTGCTTGTAGTGCCAAGGGCACACAAAGAATTAATAGGGGTAGACTTGATCAGGTCACTGTAACTAACTAGAATTGCAAAGGAGGACATCGGCTTCCCTGTAGGAGGAACCTGTGTGGGAAAACCACAGAAGTGGTTATTTGTTAACCCAGGCAGATCAGCAAGAGGGAAGACACTGAACCATGTGGGTTACTAATGTACCAGAGTACTGAAAACAATCTGCTAGAAGAAGTATAGGGGTGAGCAGAAGAGAAAAAGATATAGAGAAGGGATGTTGTTGTAGTGTTCCCAACAAGATAATTTGAATAAATAGGATCAGCTGTGGATCCCATTCTCTGCCACCCAATCACTGACAAAATAATTGTTTCAGTAACATGCAGCAACAGATTATTACAGCCCTTTAAATACCAGAATGCCAATTTAAAAGAGTCGGGTTGATATTTCTCAGGTTTTCGGATTATTCAAAAATGAAGGTGTCCCTTCCTGTACCGATGGTAATATTCCAGAGATGAGAAAGCATAAAAGGGGATGTCACACATTCTTCAAAGAAAGTAAGCTAGCCAAGCAGGTGTTTATTTTAAGGAGAAGAGAATGAAGAAACGGAGTTACACATTGTATGGTGGAAAAAAATAATTACACAATATGCACCCATCCATGGTAGTGTCTTTGAAAACAAACACAACACAATACTACAGATTGGCAAGAACTCACAGAACTACAGTTACAGGTAAGTAACTTGTTTTCTTACTCCAGTATTGGAACTTTCATAGATTCACATGCCTGAATCAGAATAGCGAGCAGTAGTATAAAGCATATTTTTTTTCTGCAGATCTAGCATAGTTACTTAAGACATCATCTTTCTATACATATTCAACTTAGAATTCTGCATATTAGTATTGCATTCACTTTTACCAAACATAGCAATAGAAGAAATGTGTATTTGTAACAAAACAAAAAAAAGGACGGAGGGATGTAAAAGAGGGCTCACCGTTACTGGATAATGTTTCTCAGGACCTCTTCTCCCACCACCACATCTCTCTCTGCGGCTGCCTCCAAGCAGTAATGCCTGGTGAAGGTGTGCGTATTTCTCCAGATCGCTGCCCTGCAGATATCCTGGATCGGCACTACCGCAAACAAAGCAGTGGAGGTGGACACTGCTCTCGTCGAATGGGCACGAACTCGTGCATTCAGAGGCTTTCCCGCTGCCTGATGACAATATTCTATCGCACTGGAAATACATCTGGCAATTCCACATTTCGACAAAGAGAAGCCCTCCCTGGGTGCGCTGAAGTCGACAAAAAGTTGTGAAGACTTGCGGAAGGGTCTAGTCTTTTATAAATAGAATTTGAGACAGCGCTGTACATCCAGCGAATGGAGAACTCTTTCTGCCGCTGCTGTTGGTTGAGGAAAGAACGGTTTTAGAACTAGCAGCTCATTCAAATGAAAGTCAGTTGGTACCTTTGGAATAAACTTCGGATTAGTTCTGAGAATCATTCTGTCCTCCTTAAATTGCAAGAAAGGGTCTTGAATCGTGAGAGCCTGTAATTCACCCACTCTCCTGGCCGAAGTGAGCGCGATGAGAAGCGCCACTTTCCACTATAGGAATTTGAGATCTGCCATGTGTATTGGCTCGAAGAGCTGCTTCTTTAAATGAGAAAGAACAATGTTCAAATGCCAGAGAGGTGGTGGAGGCTTTATTGGAGGAAAAACTCTGACCAACCCCTTCATGAATTGTTTAATGATTCTTGCAGACCATAGAGACGGTCCTGAGGAAGTCCTTCTGTACCGTGATATTGCAGCTAAATGTACCTTTATAGATGCATGAGCCAAACCAGACTTAGCCAAAAGTAAAATGTATGGAATAATCTCATTCGAATTCAGAGGATGAATGTTACATCTTTGGCACCACAGACAGAATCTTTCCCATTTCATTCTGTAAGTCTTGTTCGTACTATCCGCTCTAGCTATTGATAGGATGTCTTTGCATTCCTCTGAGATCTTTAGATGTTGAAACTCACAGTGCTCAGGAGCCAGGCCGCTAAGTGCAACGATTTCGAGTCCAGATGGAGCACTTGTCCCTGGGACATCGTCAGAAGCTACGGTATTGGTTGGAGGTGAATCAGATGGACCTCCGACAGTAGCAGAAGCTCCGTGAACCAGTGTTGCCTGGGCCACCAGGGGGCTATCAGGATCATCCTGCACGGCTTCTTCTTGATCTTCATAAGAACTCGTGGCAGATGGGGAAATTGGAGGAACGGCGTGGGCAAAGACGCCTGACCATGCCATCAAAAATGCATTCCCCAAAGATCCCCGTTGGCAAAGCCATCTTGCAAAGAACCAGCATTTCCTGTTCTCTGCTTTTGCGAAGAGGTCTACTGTCGGTTCCCCCCATCTTTGGAAGATGTTGCCTAGAATCCCTTGGCCGATCTCCCACTCGTGGCAGGTGGATTTGAGCCTGCTGAGAGTATCTGCTTTGACGTTCTGGTCTCCTGGGAGATGTTCCGCTGTTATGGATATCTTGTGATGCAGTGCCCATTCCCACATTTTCTGGGCCTCTTGAGATAGGGAGAGTGATCTTGTTCCTCCAGGTTTGTTTAAGTAGTGCATCACTGTTGTGTTGTCCGTTCTTATTAACACAGCTGATCTTCTTATCCTTGGTAGGAACGCTAGCAATGCCAAGCGGACAGCTCTGAGTTCCAATAAGTTGATGTGCATTTGTGCCTCGTGCAACTTCCAGCGGCCACTGACTTGGAGGTTCTGAAGGAACGCTCCCCATCCTTCTAGAGACGCATCTGTAGTAATTACCAGTGGGGCTGGCTCTGTAAGGAATGAAAGACCCTGCAAGACGTTCCGCTTTTGGGTCCACCATGTCGCCGCTTGAACCATGATCGGCGTCACCTTGACTATGTCTTCGAAGGATCCCTCCGCTTGATGCATTGTAGATCTAGTTACTCTTGCAACGGACGCATCCTTAACCTGCAGCAAGGTCTGAGGGGAATGCAAGATGACATCGTTCCCAGCAATGACTTGTACTTGCGTAGTGAAAAGCACTTTCTTTTTGTCAAGTCTTGGAAAAAAGATATAATTCTCAGTTGCCTTTATTTGGAGGGGAACGCCTTGTTTACATCTGTGTCCAGTATTGCTCCCAAGAAGGTGATGTTTCTTGTCGGATGAAGGGATGATTTGTCCTGGTTTAAAGTCAGGCCTAAGCTGGCGAACATCTCTACACAAGCCGCTGTTGACGATCGGGCCGATGCTGCTGATGGTGCCTTGACCAACAAGTCATCGAGATAAGGAAATACTTGGTGTTTCTGATTCCTTAGAACAGCCGCCACTGGAGCCAGGCATTTCGTAAAAATTCTTAGGGCTGATTTAAGGCCGAACGGCAGTACCTTGAATTGGTAATGTTCTCCAACTACCATGAACCAAAGGTACGCCTCAGGGAAGGATGAATGGGGATGTGAAAGTATGCATCCTGTAGGTCTTATGTGGTCATTTGATCTCCTGGGTTTAAAAGTAGAAGGATGTCTTTAAGAGAAACCATTCTGCGAGATTGTTTCTTGAGATAGGTGTTTAGGGATCAGAGGTCTAGAATAGTACGCCATTGGAGAAAGTTTTTCTTGATTGGAAAAAAATCAGGAGTAAAATCCCCTTCCCCTCTGGGAGTTTGGCACCGTTTCTATTGCTCCCTTTCGGAGCATTGTCAGAATCTCCGGACGCAGCTCATGTAAGTGCTTGACCTCTTGATATTTCGGCGGTGTACAAGGGGGCGTTTGTAGATGTTCTAGAGTGTGTCTGAATTTAATTATGTTGAACACCCATTGGTCCGTAGTTATTTGTTGCAAATTTTGGAGATAATAACCACATGCGTGCGGCCGCTATTTTCGCGCTGTGCGGCTTTTTTTTTTAAAAAACGCGTTACATGACGAGCTGAGCTCGTCATGAGCATGCGAGCGGCGCAACTCATGACGAGCTCAGCTCGTCATGAGCATGGAAGGGGATAAGCAATCTTTCCACCCAGCTGAACATGTGACGTAAGAGGGATAGGTGTAGCCGGATCCTGAATGTTGTCATTGTCGTCGGTTGTTGTCTCTCCCCTGACGACCTCCTCTACCTCTAGGAGTAGATTATGTGTAGCCTCCTGACTGGTGTTGCGTATACTGCTGACGATTGGCCTCTACCTTTAGAGCCTCGAAAAGGCACTTTCCTATATTGCAGTGTTCCTAATGATTTTCCTGTATCAGTATCTTTTTTGATATTTTTGATACTTTGCAGTGCCTCTTCTCTTTTTGTTTTCCGAATAAATCCTCTCCATTGAAAGGAAGGTCCAAGATCTTATTTTGGACTTCCAGCCTAAACGCTGTTGCTCTTAGCCATCCTTGCCTGCGTAGGACTGCTGCTCCTCCCAAAGATCTGAAGGCTGTGGTCGCGATGTCCATAGCGCAATCTATTACTTCAGTCGAAGTCCTTTCCCCTCTTGCAGAATCTTCCTGGCCTCCCGTCTATCAGCCTCCGGAATGCTGTCTATGTAAGGCGAGAGGTCACACCACATCTGCCTATCGTACCTGCCCAGAATGACCAGGGCATTCGCAGCTCTAACTAGAAGGACAGATAGAGGAAACCCTTTTCCCTGCATTATCCAATCTCCTACCCTCTCTGTCCGGAGGTGTCGTAATAGGAGCTGAGGGATTGCTTGATTTCTGCTGAACCACCTGGGTTATGACTGAGTCCGGCTTGGGGTGGCCTAGAGACAAGCTGGGGCATCGTAAGGCGCTTTATATTTTTTGTCCAGTCTGGCGAGTACTGGAGTCATTGGAGACATGTTGCCGGTGTCTCCATGACCTTCAGGCCTTCTTCCCATAGATGACTGACAATCGGTAGGGACCGAACTGCCTTACGATAAGGTTCCTTGAAGTCATACAAGAAACATTCTGCTTGGTCAGTTGACATGGTGAGTGCGAATCTGTTTGTGGCTCTATCCATTAGATTATGAAACCCACCGTTGTCCTCTGGTGGTGAATCGACAGGCTTCGGTGAAGAAGAAAAATGCGGCGGAATGAGCTAATCATCCCACTCTCTGCTAGGGTCCATTATCTCTCCCTCCTCCTGATCATCATCAGTGGTCACTGGTTCTTGTTGAGATCTTGATGGTGGAGATCTTGGCAAGGGCTCTGGTAAAATCTCTCGCCTTCGCACTTGTGTACTTGGTATAGAGCGTAGTTGAGGCGTAGCCACCGGTAATTATTTAGAGGAATGAGGCACAGGATGTCTCTTTTTATAATCCTCCCGCATGAACTACAGATACTTTAGCAATGAAGATGGAACACTGACCATCTCCTCCTGATACTCCTGGCGGTTTTGTTGCTGGAGACGATCTTGAAACTCCTCATATTCGTCCTCCGAGTCATCCTCTTGGTACTTCACATGCAACTGCGACGGGCTACTAGCGTAGCCAAAAGGATTGCCATCATCCTCCCCTTCTTCTGACTCCTCCTCCTCCTCCAACAGATGAGATGGTACCAGAGGTGTCACCTTACTTGGCGAGGTAAGTTCCGGGGTAATTGTCCTCTTCCTGGCAAAAATCAGTTTTTCTGGGGGGTTTTCTCTCGTCGACAAGCCCGTCGACGAAATAGTCGTCAAAACCGCCGACTATATGATTGTCATCGACACGACCGTCGACGTTGCCGTTACTGTCGTCGTCGCTGCCGTAAGATGATCCCGTGGTCGCTGTCGTCGTCAACGATCCCATCGACGACGCAATCCTAGCCGTAGTCATTGTCGTCGTCGATGCAGTCGTTGTCACATATCTCGCCGTCAACACTGTCGTCGACGGTGGTACCGTCAACAGGGATAAAGCCTTAGAAGTAAGTTTTACCTCAGATTTCATCAACGACGCCATCATTTTCTTCATCCAAGCTCCCACCGATGATGTACATTTTTCCAATCTTCCCTCAGGAGGTGTGGAGGCCGGCTTCTTGACTGAATGTTTGACCTCAGGGGGTGATTTTGAGGGCTCTGAGCTTGTCCTCTTGGTATGTTTTACCCCGAAGCATGACCCTGGCTCTCCTTTTCCTTGCTTGGAGGAGATTTAGAGGGACTGCGTCCAGAAGACCCTAGGGTGGTCTTTTTAACAGCCTTCTCAGTTGTTTCCCCAGAGGTATGAGCCTGAGGAGATCTGCTTCTTTTTTGAGATCTCCTAGAAGTTGAAGACGATTCCTCACTGTCGCTAGACATGACTTCCATGATTAAATAAACCTTTTTTCTCATTGTCAGCCAATGTAAAAGATGGAGAAATAGTCGGTAATTATCCAAATTATTAAATCTGAAGAAGAAACTCTCAAATCCAATCCAGATTGAGTAGAAACTGAAGAGTTTGAGCAGCGCTCAAAGGAGACTCCCTAGGTAGAAAATCTGAGGGGCAAAAGGTTCTCCCAGAAGGGTTGTAGAGGGTGAGGAGCACTGATTGGTTCAGGGAGAAGTTTGGTCTCTTTTACATAACGAAGGTTATGGGTTGCAAAAGGGAAATGGGCCTAGGACTCTTTTCAGTTCGCTATACCACTAAGCAATGCTTTTTTATGTACCGGAGACTCCCGTCTCGACGACAGGGAATAATTCAGGCATGTGAATCTATGAAAACTCCAATACTGCAGTAACATAACATATCATCCAGGGTACTTAAACTACCACATCCCGGCTACTCATGGTGGCAAGGGTCGCCCTTCGTGGGGACTAACAATCTGGGTTCGCCAGGACATTGACCTCAAGATACAGCTCAAGACTCAGAATAACGATATTCTTGCCATTCGGTTGGTGATGGGTCCTTACGGTGTCATCAATATCTATGCTTAAGTGAGGGGGCTTAGTTGGGGTTAGAATTCAAAAACTTTAACGGACCTTGACGACCATTTAGAAAACCATTCGCTAAACTCCCTAGTGTTAATAGCGAGGGATTTTAACTCGACTTTCGAGCCTCTTCATGATGAGGAAGATGACCTGGCGGGAAAGGAAGATGCACAGTGGGGTATTACAAGCCTTGAAATATCATCAATCAAAAGATGGACAGAAGTGGCTATTCAAATCAAAGCTATCTGCTTAGGAAAAGGCCTAAGGGTGGCAAATGGTAGAACCACTGCGGATAGACAAGGGGCAAACACATTTAATTATGGCCACATTGCAAGCCGCATTGATTATCTCTTAATTAACCTCAAACTATGGCACGCAATAGAGGATATGGTTGTGCCGGATCGCATGGAGAGCGATCATAACCTGTTATGCTCGTTTTTGAATTTATGAACCTATCCGAACCAACACAACCCCATAACTTACTCATTACCTGAGATCTCCAAACTACAAATGATATGCAGCGCCTTAAATGGTGAATGATGCTAGAAAAAACAGACATCTTGTCGATCATTGCTAATGATGCTGATCATAGGTAATTAGAAATGGAGGCTTCCCATATTAACTATCACCCACCTGGGCAGTAACCATGCTCCACAATACGTTATTTGCCAAATTGCGCTCATATTTTGTAAGATCTTATAGGGGAAAGGAGACTTCTATTAAGCCTCTGAATCATTGGTTTAATAAGGAATGCAAAATGGCAAGCAGACTCCTAGGGGATGCCATCAGATCAGGAGAATCAGAGTACGAAATGCTAGGAAAACTTATAGAAAGGTGCAGGAAAAAGCGAAAAAATTATGGGATGAAAATAGATGGCAAGATCTCGAACTAGCATGTGCCAGGACTAATCCCCAATGCTTCTGGAACCTGGTCAAGTGGGGGTCCCCTCGCAGCCACAAAACTATGTAGCTCAGGACTCATGGGTCAATCACTTTGCACCACAATACGCAAGAGATGAGGAGGTAAATGTTCTCTTCCCCCTCCACTCGTATTATACTGAGAAGATCTTTGATCTAGCTGAAGTTAGCACTGCCCTTAATGAAATCTCAGGGGCCAGAGCACCAGGTATTGGTAGTATTCCAGCTGACATCATCTTATATGATAAGGACAAAGGGAGCAGGTATATTTTGCTACTGGCAAACGTGATTGCCCTTAGCGCCCCCGTCCCTGACTCTTGGGAAGGGGCGGAGATCATCGTAGTGTACCAAAAAGATGACAAGTCTCAGCCAGGAAATTACAGGCCTATTAGCCTAATTGACTCTATACAAAAGGTGGTTGCTTGCCTTGTCTTGGCTAAGGTCCAAGAGTGGATAGATGATAACTACATTCTTACTTAGAACAGGCGGGATTCCGGGAACATATCAGCACCATAGATCAGGTCTTTTGATTTATTTTATTACATTGGCAGACTGTGGTCGTAGGCAAGGGCAGCATGTATGCTACCTTTGTAGACCTCAAGTCAGCCTTCAACCTAGTCCCTCGTAGCAAACTCTGGTTGGTGTTACAGGCGCTGGGGATGCCCACAGAGCTGCTCTCCCTTATCGCCCGCCTCCATTAGGATAACTTTCCACAAATACGTTGGGGCTTTTCCCATAGAGAAGGGAGTGCTCCAAGGACGTGTAATGGTGCCCACACTATTTTCCCTTTTATTAATGGAATAGCCAAGCTTTTAAGAACCATCCCCACTAATGCACCGGTCTTAGCAGGCAATAAGATTCCCATCCTAATGTTTGCAGACGACACTCTCATCATCTCAAAAACCCCAAGTAGGTTTATTTATTTAATTTATTTAAGTGTATTTTCTATAGCGCGCAGCTACCCCAACGGGGTGTCCCGGCGCTTCAGTCGCTGTGCATGATCATACTCAGATGAGGGGAAATTAACAAAAGAGGAGAGTTTTTAGAGCTCTGCGAAAGGGTAGTTCTTCATTAATTATACGAATAGAAACAGGCAGTTTTTGTTCCACAGGGCAGAGGCACTGACCTGAAAAGTTTTGCCCCCTGAGCGAGCTCTTTTGTATCTAGTAGTAGACAGCAAATGTTGAGAACTGGAGCGGAGACACCTTGCATTGCTATAGGGTTGGAGGCAGTAGGCCAGATAGGCGCAACCTTTACCCCTAAGTGAACGATGTGCAAGGGTGAGAGCCTTAAATTCGGCTCTTCTTTGGATCGGTAGCCAGTGCAATGCCCGTCGGTGGGGGGAAATATGCTCTCGCAGAGAGATACCACACACTAACCGAACCGCTGCGTTTTGGACGATCTGGAGCCTGTCAAAAAGGCCAGAGGCCAACCCTAGGTAAAGACCATTCGCATAATCTAGATTCGAGGCGATAAGGGCCTGGACAATCGTTTTCCTGGTGTTAGGGGGAAGGAAATTAATGAATTTCTTGATAATCCTGATCTTTGAAAAACAAGAGGAGGAGACTGTTTGGACCTGGTTCTTAAAGGAAAGAGTGGTATCCCATCTAACCCCCAGGTTCCTAACTGAATCCTTCGGGAGAGGGGCAGAGCTCAAGTCGAGTGGCCACCAAAGGTTAGAGTCCAAAGGTGATGGCTGATGAAAAAATAAGACCTCCGTTTTTCCGGCATTGAGTCGGAGGAAGTTGTCATCCATCCACTGAGCAACTTTACGGAGACAATTTTTTAATGGGTCAAAGGTAGTGGCAGTAGGGGTGTCATCATAAGCAAACAACAATTGAATGTCATCTGCATATGAAATGGCCTTAATTCCCAGCTCCGAGATAAGCTCTGCAAGTGGGGAGAAATACACATTAAATAATAGCGGACTCAATGCCGAGCCCTGGGGGACTCCCCATTTTAGTGGGCGGTGATTGGACTTGAAAGGGGGAGTAGACACAGCCTGTGTCCAATTGGCGAGGAAAGAGGACAGCCAATCCAGAGCCTTACCTCTGATACCCTTAGACCTAAGGCGGTCAATCAGGACGGGGTGAGAGACGGTGTCAAATGCTGCCGATAAATCGAGCAGCACCAACACCGCTCTAGAGCCCCTGTCCAGTTTCCACCTTACAGAATCGGCCATTTCAATCAGTGCCGACTCAGTACTATGGCCAGTCCTGAATCCATGCTGAGAGGTATGGAGAAGGCCATGGGTCTCAAGGAAACCGGCCAGTTGCTGGTGTACAAGCTTTTCTAGCACCTTGGCGGGGCAGGCAGTAGCAATATAGGCCTATAGTTGGCCGGTTCATCGGGGTCAGCATTAGCCTTTTTGAGGATAGGGACGAGGAGGGCATGTTTCCAGGAATCCGGGAAAAGCCCGGACCTCATAGACTCGTTCCAGATGTCATTAAGTGAGGGGTTTAAGAGAGGAGCCAGTAATTTGTATTGTTTGGCAGGCCACGGGTCAAGGGGAGAGCCTGATCTGCATTTAGACAGCTCAGTTAAGGAGCGTTCTAAGGTAATCTCCTCGAAGGCTGGGAAGACCGATACAGGGTCAGAGGGGGTATCAATTTTTACAACCATGACAGAGTTAGAGTTGCTCGGGAACGAATCATAAATGTTAGCAATTTTTTCCTCGAAATAATCTGAGAGACGGTTACATAGGGCTTGAGATGTCCTCTGAACACGTTTAAGGGCTACTGGTTCTGAGAAAGACTTGACTGTATTAAAAATCTCTCTGGATGAGCCATGGGCCCCGTTAATTTTCTCTTCTAAGAAGATTCTTTTGTGATTTATAATATTCTTACGGTAGTCCTTAAGGGCTGTTTTATATATCCGCTTACACTCAGGAGAGTAAGACAATCTCCAGCGCCGCTCTAAAAGTTTGCAAGCGGATTTAGATTTGCGTAACTCATCAGAGTACAAGGGTGAAGAAGGGGCAGCTCGGTGCGTTTTTATAGGCCTGGTAGGGGCAAGGGAATCAATAGCGGAAGATACCCAATTGTTAAAGGTGGTCAATCGGGAATCTAGATCCGGCACTTCCCATGGGGTAGCAGCCGGCAGGCAGGCGGCCATACTGTCAATGGTGACCTTGCTCCAATTACGACCTGTGGTCTTGGCAGGAACAGGAGGTTTATCTCGGCAGTCAAAGGAAAAGGTAAAAGGGATGAAGAAATGATCCAACCAGACTACAGGATAGAGATCCCCTATAGTGATTTCATTAAGGTTAGAGCAAATGAGATCCAGTGTGTGGCCTGCTCTATGGGTGGGGTGAGAAATCAACTGACTCAGCCCTCCATCATTCAGGGTAGCGAGAAAATTAAGACAGGTGGTATCTAGTGTGTCCTCCGCATGGAGGTTAAGATCCCCCAATAAAGTAAAATTAGCATAGCGGAGGCTAGCCTGAAGAATACAATCCAGGAAGGTAGACAAAAAGGAGACCTTAGACTTAGGGGGGCGATAAACTAAGAATCCTGAGAACGAAATATTCGCAGAAAGCTGGATGGAAAAGGGGAGTCCTTCAATGAATTCAATTTGTGGATAAGGGAAGGAGGAAATGGTCCAGTGTGACCTAAAAATAATCGCAGTGCCACCACCGGGATGAGGACTCTGTCTGATAACACATAAAATTTTATAATTCGGGGAATAGCTAATGATATAGCAGGATTGGATTCCTCTCCCAGCCACGTTTCCGTCAAAAAAAGGAGATCCCAATTATTATCCACCAATGATTGGAAGATATCTAAGGAATGCTTTACCAAAGAGCGGCAATTAATTAAGCCAGCTTTGAGGATTACATTTTTTGGATTAATTAAACTATGTCGAGACCAAGGGCGGGTGTGTAGGAGGGGGCAGGGGTACGGCTGGTCAGCAGTATCGTGAACCTGACAGCACGGGCTATAAAGATTGGGAAAGGCAGAGAGATCAGCTTGCATAGGGGGGAGGAGGGCACAGGAGGTAGGCTTCAAAGAGAGTAAAGTCTCCTTACTAAAAGTAATAACCTCAGATGATGAAAATCCATCAGAGGGTGTGGCCGCGGCCGCGGCATGGTCGCGGACGGGTGCAGACGGGCAGGACTCTGGCACGACTCCCGCGCAGGTCCGGTGCGTCCGCTGATCCGTCCGCTGCGCGGAGGAGAGCCCATCCCCTTATGTGCTGGCCACTCGAAATGTGTGGAGATGCTTCCCCACCAAAGATGGCTGCCACACTTCTGCCTGCTCGGGAGAGGGTCTCCCAGCCCCAAAATCAGCTGCGATGTAATTAGAAGGCAAGGCAGTGCAGGGGTGAGTGAGCAAGAGTCAATGGTTGACTCGTTTTTAATAAAAAAGCGATTTCCGAAATTTTAAAATAGTAAGTAAAAAATTTGCAGCAGGAAATCAAAGTGCTTTGTGACTCAAGCAACACAGATAAATAATGCACAAGAGGAAATCTGACAGAATTAGCACCACAACCTCCTGGCTTCCGCCTCAGGAGGGACTCACTTACACAAACAGCTAGGACGGAGCCTGGCTCCAAGTGCCCCTTATGTACTGGCCACTCGAAATGTGTGGGGATGCTTCCCCACCAAAGATGGCCGCCGCACTTCTGCCTGCTCGGGAGAGGGTCTCCCCAGCCCCAAAATCGGCTGCGATGTAATTAGAAGGCAAGGCAGTGCAGGGGTGAGTGAGCAAGAGTCAATGGTTGACTCGTTTTTAATAAAAAAGCGATTTCCGAAATTTTAAAATAGTAAGTAAAAAATTAGCAGCAGGAAATCAAACACGTTACAGAGTGCGTTACTACTCTTTGAAGATTTTTGCTCCCAATGGGGTTTGAAAATTTACGTAGCAAAGACCAAGTTTATAACCTTCAAACAGCACAGAAACTTTAGGGGTGGTATACTCTTGGCAGGGCTGCCACTAGACCAGGTAGATGCATTTATTTACCTGGGAGTAACCTGCAGAAAGATCCGAGATAGAGTCGTCACATTGACACTATGACATTAAAACATCGTCAACTAGCTGGTGCTCTACAGAATGAGTTTAAAACCTCCTTGACTAAGCCAGTCAATCCGGTATTACAGATATACAACACAAAAGTAGTGAGTTCGGTTCTATATGGGGCAGAATTTTGGGGCTTTTGAGAACCTTACCCAGTTAACCATCGCAGAAAATAGGTTTCTCCGAATGATCACCAGCCTACCGCGAAGCACCCAGGTGCTACAGTTGCTGAACGACTTGGGCAAGAAAGCATTGGTAGATCTAT
The DNA here is from genome assembly GCF_964261635.1 of Lissotriton helveticus. Lineage (NCBI taxonomy): Eukaryota > Metazoa > Chordata > Amphibia > Caudata > Salamandridae > Lissotriton > Lissotriton helveticus. The sequence goes on from NC_136059.1 coordinate 372,721,447, forward strand.
CTAGGTTACGCCTCATTTTGTGGTAATCTATGCAGATGGTTTCAGGGATATAAGGGCAAACCATTTTCACAAAATCAGCTGGTTACGTGATGTCAGAGACTCCCTGTTTAGCATGGGTTTGCAAATCTGTGGTAAAATCCATCAAGTTCCCAGTTTCCATCAGAATGGACAATAGTCCTACCTGACATTAGTCTATTCGTTTTCTGGTAGTAAACAATAAGACTTTCTATTAAGATGGCCTACATAGAAGGAGACAAACCAGCACAAATAGCTGCATAACAAAAATAAATCTGTAAGGAACTACACAAACCTTTACATTTTCTGGGATATGGTGTTTCAAAACACAATCAGGAAAAGCGATAGTACAATGCTGACGGGAGGCTTCTTAACATTCAAACCCTGTCCAAGCATGGAGCACTACTGGGACGTAATATAATAATCCACATTTGTAAAGCGCACAATCACCCGTAAGGGTCTCTAGGCGCTGGGGGCCATCAAGAAGATTAAGCAAGCTATTGCCCAGAGTCACATGGTGCTGGGCTAATCTGCCGCCGGTGCCGGGGATCGAACCGTGATCCCCAGATTCCGGAGTCAGTCACCCTGGCCGCGGTGCCACACCTCTTCCTATATCTAAACCCTCTGATCGCAAACTGTATTTTCAATCTAGAGCGGGCTCCTTGCCATTAAAGTCATTCACTGGTAAATGGCAAGTATCAGGTGATAGTAAATGTCCCACATTAGCATGGATCAAGAAAACACATACTCACATATAACGTTTGTTTGCCCTGCCCATGTTGGCCCCCGTAAAGCATGGCTCGCTCAAACCTGTAGGAATTAGGGCACCAGACAAAGTAGTGTTGAATTGAGAATACTGCGTACTGATCCATTGCCCCATTATGCCATACCAGTAGCCAAGTTTTTGAGTTGGATGTGGGCCATTAGGTCACATACACTGTTGTGAACTAATGAACTTGCAACTATGGTTGGCTGATGAATGTGATGATGGCTCTTTACTTCTGAGCTTTGGTCATTTAACATTTTTATAAAGTGTGTATTATCAGCCTATAACTTCCACTGCTGCTGTCCTATTACTTCAAGAACTTGGCCTCCTAATGTAATTATGATGAATTCATCTTTTACTATGTGTGTTTGTACACGTTTTTAAATGTTTTTATATAGCTTAAACACTGTTTTTATGACTATAAATATATTTTTATCTTTTGTAACAATGCTTTTATGACATGTAATGTCGAATAAAGCTTATTTGAAATTGATGGTTACCTTTCTGACAAGGCGAAGCGCTTGAGTCCTTTCTACTTCATTACTCTGTTGTATGTCAATGCATCTAAACGGAAAAATAACATATGGTCATACAAATAAGCATTCATAAAATCCATTGCGAGTGTTGGTCACGGTAATAGCTCATGACCGTCAGAAACCATAAAACGTTTTTCACTACAAAACATTACACACGTGCAAGGCTGTGGAAAGTTTTCAAGGCAGAAGTAAAAAATAATAATCTGGGATGTTTGAAAAGGAACAAGAATGATTACATAAGAAATCAGGGTGTTCTAAACCAAATATTCAATTTATTATCAAAGGTAAGTAAAGCCATTAAAAATTACCACTATCCCCATTAAGGAAAAAACAAAAAATACAAAATCAGAAGAAGCTGCTGGTGACGTAAAGAAACAGACTGGATGGCTCGTGTCATTAATATGCTGCAAAAACACAAAACATTTGTTAGCATGTCTACACCTCAATCTTTAAGCACTCCTCAATTGGTTTTCCTAGTGAGGCTGATTAAAGTTAGCCATATGGTTAAGGGCAGTGGGTGGGAAGAGATGGGATGAAATTGGAGGGAGAAAATGCTAAGTTACTTAACTTTAACAACACATTTTTAATATCTAATTTCAATTTTGAAAATTGTTTAAAGATAGAAAACCATTAACAGTCAACATTTTCTAATGCATCCAATATTGCCAAAACAATCGGAATAAAAATGCATCTAACTAACATCAATGACGGAAAAAATGTCGTATAAGTCTGTCATTACAGTGAATAAATTGACATTTTCCAGAAGGTGTATGGCAACTGTAGTTTGTTGGGGTCAGAACAGAAAGGATTCACAGAGATCTCACTTTCAAGTAGTTTCCAGGTCAACAGGGAGTTGGTGGAATGGTGATAAAATAAAAGAGAATGATCAGGACAGAAAACTAGGATTACAGATAGCTAACTTTTTCTTCTCCATCATAGTACTCTCTACGATATTTAAAATCGAACTGAGTAACGAACAAGTTACTTACCTTCGGTAACGATATATCTGTAAGAAACAGTAGTTAGTATTAGATTCCTTACCTTAGAATATCCCCAGGCGGCAGACTGGATCCGGAAATATTTGCGTAGCAGTACCCTTGCGCGTCGGTAGGCGTCGTCTGCGGCTCCGCGTTCGTCGTCGGCGTTGTGGGCGCCGTGATGACGTCGTCGGAGTACTTAGACGCCGCCTCTGCGTGCTGACGTCAGTTCTTAGACACAGCTTTTCCGCGCCAGAAACGCAGAGCCATGTTAAAAACCAACACTGGTGCCATTGAAACTAGGGCCCTGAAAGGGGATGCCCTCAACCCTAGATATCAGTTCGCAGAACGGGGAGGATGGGTGGGGCGGTAAGGAATCTAATACTAACTACTGTTTCTTACAGATATATCGCTACCGAAGCCAAGTAACTTGTTCATCTGAAAGAAACAGGTTAGTATTAGATTCCTTACCTTAGAATAGATACCCCATCAATACCAACCCAGGTGGTGGGCCTGCGAACCAATAATCACACCAGAAAGTCCTGGAGGACGGAACGGCCAAAGAAGCCATCCCTCCGGACTTGGCTGTCCAGGCAGTATTGTCTTGAAAACGTGTGCAGGGATGCCCACGTAGCTGCCTGACAGATGTCCTGAAAGGGGACTCCCCAGCCCAGGGCAGTGCTAGCCGCCGTGGCCCGAGTGGAATGGGCTCGCAGCCCAACAGGAGGCTCCTTCCTCGCCAAGGAGTAACATGCCTTGATACACAAGACGACCCACCGAGAGATGGTCCTCTTGTGCACCGCCCGTCCCTTCTTAGCGCCTACGTAACCAACAAAGAGTTGGTCATCCACCCGGAACTGGCATGTGCGATCCAGATAGAACGAAATCGCACGTTTTGGGTCCAGACAGTGGAGCCGCTCTTCCTCTTTAGAGACATGCGGTGGCGGAAAGAAGGTGGGCAAGGTGATAGACTGCCCGATATGGAAGGCCGTGACAACCTTGGGCAGGAAAGATGGTCTAGTCCGCAACACAACCTTGTCCGGATGGACAGAAAGGAAAGGGGGTTTAGATGAAAGAGCCTGGAGCTCACTCACTCTCCTGGCAGAGGTGATGGCAACCAGGAAAGCAGTCTTCAGAGTAAGAAGGCGGAGAGGACAGTTGTGAAGTGGCTCAAAGGGAGCGCACATCAGAAAGGTAAGAACAAGGTTCAAGTCCCACTGAGGCATCACAAAGGGAACAGGAGGAAACGTGTGTGATGCCCTTCAGAAAACGAGTTACAATAGAGGACTTGAACAAAGAAGGTTGATCAGGCAGCTTTAGAAAGGCTGAAAGGGCAGAAAGGTAGCGCTTGGCAGTGCCCAGAGCAGAGCCCTGCTGGGCAAGAGAAAGAAGGAAGAGAAGAACCTCAGAAAGAGGGGCAGAAAGTGGATCCACAGCCTTTGCTGTGCACCATGCCACAAACGTATTCCACCTGCAGGCGTATACCGATTTTGTGGAGGGACGTCTGGCTGCCAGAATGACATTACAGACTTCAGGAGGCAAGTCAAATGGCCTCAACTGTCGCCGCTCAATCTCCAAGCATGGAGGTGGAGACTGGACAGGTTCGGGTGGAGGACCGACCCCTGCTGCTTCAACAGAAGGTCCTCCTGAAGAGGGAGACGAACCGGGGGGATCGACTGACATACTGAGTAGCTCTGGATACCAGTACCTTCGTGCCCAGTCCGGAGCCACAAGGATGACTTGGGCCCAGTCGCGCTTGTTCTTCTTCAGCACTCTGGGCAGAAGTGGTATAGGCGGAAAGGCGTACAACAGACCGCAACTCCACTCGCGACGAAAAGCGTCTCTGAGCGAGTGCCGCCTTGGAAATTCCAACACGCAGAACTGATGACATTGCGCGTTCTCTTCGGTGGCGAATAGATCTAGCCAAGGCTCTCTGCTGAAATGGGCCTTGCGCCACGTCCGAGTGCAGACCCCATTCGTGATCCATCATGCACCGACGGCTGAGCTTGTCCGCCCTGGCGTTCAGAGAACCTGCCAGGTGTTAAACCACCAGGGTCACGCCCTGATGTTCCAGCCACTGCCAGAGGCACAGAGCCTCCTGGCAAAGGGTCCACAACCCCACCCCTTCCTGTTTGTTGCAGTACCACATGGCAGTGGTGTTGTCCGTGAACACCTACACTACACAGAGGGGAGGAATGCCTTCAGTGCTAGACGAATCGCCCGCAGCTCCAAAAGGTTGATATGGAGCCGGGACTCCGCCGGAGACCAGAGGCCTCTGATCTCCGCCTCTACCATGTGGCCTCCCCAGCCCTGGAGTGACGCGTCCGTCACAACTATCTGCTCCGGTTGGGGAAGGGAGAGGGATCTGCCGCTGACCCAATCGCGGTCCGTGCGCCACCACTGCAGCTGTCTCGCAGTGCCCTCCGAGATCAGGACATGGTCGGATAGGTTGCCCTGATGCTGGGCCCACTGAAACTTCAGGTCCGACGGCAGAGCCCGCATCTGCCACCGGGCGTGATGCACCAGAAGGATGCAGGAGGCCATCAGCCCCAGAAGCCGCAGCGTCAACCTGAGCGAGACCCGGGATAAAGGCTGAAAGAATGGAATCAGAGCCTGAATATCCCGAACCCGCTGTTCGGGTGGATAAACCCGAAACTGCGCCGAGTCGAGATCCGCTCCGATGAAGAGGAGCTTCTGAGAGGGGCACAGGTGTGACTTCGGCACATTGATGGAGAACCCCAGTTGGTGCAGGAGATCTGCCGTAGTCTGGAGGTGGCTGGCGACTGTTTGGGGCGATCCCGCATTCAACAACCAGTCGTCGAGGTAGGGGAAGAATGAAACCCCTAATCTGCGCAGATGAGCTGAGACCACCGCCATCACCTTTGTGAACACCCGTGGGGCGCTGGTAAGGCCGAAGGGGAGCACGGTAAACTGAAAGTGCTCGTGGCCAACCGTGAACCGCAGGTAGCTGCAGTGGGCCGGCAGGACGGGGATGTGGAAATAAGCGTCCTGCAAGTCCAACGCTACTATCCAGTCTCCTGGGTCCAGGGCAGCTAAAACCTGAGCCAGTGTCAGCATCTTTAACTTCTCCTTCCGGAGGAAGCCGTTGATGTTCCGTAGGTCCAAGATAGGGCGTAGGCCCCCTTTGCCCTTCTTGGGTACCAGAAAGTAGTGGGAGTAGCAACCACACCCTACTTCTGGCCCAGGAACGCGCTTGATGGCCCCCTTGGCCAAGAGGGCCGTAACTTTGTCCTGCAGAAGTCGCATATGATCCCCCGATATGCGGTGGTATTGCAGTGGCATGGCTGGAGGGGTCGCCTCGAAGGGGAGGGAGTAGCCCCTTCGGACGATTTGCAGCACCCACCTGTCCGATGTGACAGTGTGCCAGTGGAGGAGGTGATGGCGAACCCTGCCCCCCACTGGCGTCACATGGGCCTGAAAGCACGGACTAGGAGGGTTTTGAGGCGGATGCTGCGGGGTAAGGTGTGGACTGGCCTCGCCGTGTTCCCCGACCGCCGCCACGGCGGTTTCCACGGCCGCCACCGCGTTGGATGTTAGTCTGCAGTGCGTGGCTGGCAGCATGTGTGTGGGCGCCCCTTCCTTGGCCACGAAAGGAGCGAAAGGCACACGTTTGCTGGCGCGGGCAGAGAGGCCCAAGGACCTGGCCGTAGCCCTGGAGCCCTTAAAGCGCTCAAGTGCAGGTCTGCCTTGTCGCCAAAAAGGCGACGGTCCTCAAACGGCATGTCCATGAGTGTATTCTGGACATCGGCTGAAAAGTTGGCGGACCTCAACCAGGCGTGGCGACGAATCGCCACCGCCGTTGCCATCGCCCTGCCCAGTGAGTCGGTGGTACCCAGCCCACACCAGATAGAATACCGTGCTGCATCCCGGCCCTCCACAAGGGCCCCGCCGAGTTTAGCCCGTACCTCCAACGGGCATTCTGGCAGCACGTCCGTGACCGTGTCCCACAGAGAGTGGGTGTAGCGGCCCAAGAGGCATGCGGTGTTGGAAGACCGCAGTCCCAGACTTAGGGAGGAGAATATCATTTTGCCATATTGCTCATACCTCTTGGATTCCCTGTCATGCGGAGCTGACGGGAATGCGGTCTGGGAATAGGAAGCCTGGATAACCAGGCTCTCAGGGGTGGGGTGGGTGGACAGGAAACAAGGGTCGCCTGGGGCCGGGCGGTGGCGTCTGGCCACGTTCCCATCTACAGGCGAACCTGTAGCGGGCCTGGACCAAGTGCCCAAAAGAACGTCGGTTAAGGCCTCATTAAACGGCAGCAGAGGCTCAGCCGAGCTTAACTGCGGTTTAAGGACCTCAGTGAGGAGGTTAGTCCTCACGGCCGCGACGGGGAGCTCAAGGCCCAAGGCCTTGGCCGCCCGCGTCAACACCACACTGTAGGTTGCCCCCTCCTCCGTAGCCACGGTAGGAGGTGAGACAAAACCAGTGTCTGGCGAGGTGTCCAGACCACTGGCATCCCCAAGTCCACAAGTCCAGTCCTCCTAGGACTGACACTCTCGTGTCAGAGGGTCCTCAGACCCCTCCCAACACTCCTCATCACCCATCTCCTGACACTCAGGGTTGTCAACTGATGGGGCCGGTTCATTGAAGTAAAACTCCCCAAACTGCGTCGAGAGCGGCGTCCAGCGGCGCCGCTCCGACGCCGGAACCGGAGCGAGGGAGGAATCGGGGACGGCGCCGCCCGAAAACGGCGCCGTAGGCGACACCTGAGGGACCGGCGCCGGTGAGGTCGTCAGGTCAACCGGCGACGACCCGGATCCAGAAGCGAATCCAGCAGAGACCTGCGGCGCCGAGCCCGAAGGCGCCGGCGGCATCAGGGCCGAAGCACCCGCCGGCGTCGGGGCCGAAGCCGCTGACCCGCTAGGGCCCCCAGACGGGTCAGCTAGGCCCGAAGGCGCCGCGGAGCCCGCCGGAGGAGTGAGAGACCTCATGGCCATGAGGAAGCGCTCGATCTCCTCCGACGTCACGTGCGGCCCAGGGACCGAAGGGTATGGGGTCGGACGCGACGTCCGCAACTCCGACAGAGCCGCGTGGGCGTGGTCACCCGAATCCCAGGCCGCGTCGCGCGAGCATCAGGGGGAGTCGGAAGAGCGATGACGTCTCTTCGACTTCTTGTGCTTACCTGACGACTTCGAACCTGAGGAGTGATGTCGACTCCCGGAGCTATGATGGCTCCGATCCCGCGACCGGTCCCTCGACCTCCGTCCGGACCGGGACCTCTCGCGGCGCGGGGCCGAGTGCCGGAGCTCGAGTCGCTTGCGGGACCGCTCCCGCCTAGCTTTCGAAGGTAGGGCCCGGCAGTCGGAGCAGGTCTTGTCGTCATGGTCGACACCGAGACAATGGAGACACCGACGGCGAGGGTTGGTGACCGACGTCAGTCGGTCGCAGTTCTCACACGGCTTAAAACCTGACATCCCTATCGGCACCGTTCGGAGTCGAAGACTCGAAAAAATGATCAAAAGGGATCGTAAAAAGTTTAGTCAAAAAATGACTAAGGTACCACTTTTTCGGGATCTGCGCTGCTGGCGCGGAAAAACGAAGACTGACGTCAGCACGCAGAGGCGGCGTCTAAGTACTCCGATGGCGTCATCACGTCGCCCACGACGCCGACGACGAACGCGGAGCCGCAGACGACGCCTACCGACGTGCAAGGGTACTGCTACGCAAAAATTTCCGGATCCAGTCTGAGGCCTGGGGATATTCTAAGGTAAGGAATCTAATACTAACCTGTTTCTTTCAGATAAGCTGAAACACTTACTTGAGATGGAGACTAGAAACATAGCACAGTAGTTGCACCACTGTTAAGTAAAAAGGTAGCACTTGTGCAGAAGAGTGCGTTCAAATTATGAACAAATCTTCAGGCAGCTGCCCTATAAATATCAAGTATTGGAATATTCCTCATCAGAACAGCGGTTGCTACATTTTCCGTTGGGAGAACGGACAATAGTCCTACCTGACATTGGTCTATTCGTTTTCTGGTAGTAAACAATGAGACTTTCTATTAAGATGGCCTACATAGAAGGAGACAAACCAGCACAAATAGCTGAATAACAAATATAAATCTGTAAGGGACTATACAAACCTTTAAATTTTCTTTAAACTCTTAAAAAGTCCAGGATATAAAGGGACTTGGGAAACTGGAGGGAAAAAAACGTTGCCAAAGAAACTCTTTAAGGGTCCTATGTGCTAAAGGTCAGGTTGCAAAGCAATCATTGCTTTTGCACACCGACTGCTTTGTGACCCATCCTTCATTTTGCACTCCAACAGATATCCACTGCCGTATAAATGCCCATTCATTACGGGTGTCTGTGAACGTAGAGACAGAGGTCTGTAAGGGATCGAGGCAGAGCTTCATGCATGTACTTGCAATTGCCTTAGGCCGTTAAAGGGACAGATGCTGCATTCAGAAAATAAAATTGGATGCTTTGAGGGGATACTTGTGAAACATTCTATGGCCAACTACTTACTCTCCCCCTTAATGCCCATGACTGCCATTCTCAAAGTGGAACCTGCCAGTCACTGACAGCTATTGCCTACTTTGACAGGTTGGTGTATGATCAATAGACAGACTGTAATTGCAGTAGCAGTAGCCAATCATTAAAACATTCCAAAGCAATTGAGGAGGAAGATCACTCCCCCTCCTTCTTACAAATCGCAAAGTCGAAATACTTTTCAGATTAGTAAAATACATTGTGTACATTGCTTCTTTAGATTTCTTGGTAGAAAATACTATACTTTTGAGAGCCACAGGCCTTGCAACTTCAAAATCCTTCAGTAAAGCAATAATAACTACTAAATTTTCAGTTCCCACCACATCTCCTATCATCAAGTTAATACACTCATTCTTCGGTGTTATGGCCCCCAAAGCCTCAGCTGTACGCAGCCAACCTCATAACCCGCTACAACGAAATGATCACGTCATACCTCCTTTCACAGTCACATTCTACACTTATACACAACAGAATATCCTCAGCTCTACCAACATTATTTTGTATCTACCCATCAAAACTCAGAGCTAAACGAAATTGCCATACAGTACTTCTAATGAACTCTCCCTCATTTTCCTTTTGGAACGCAGGACCAATCTGCAACAAAACATCTATCAACACTGACCTCGCCAACTCTCAAAACCCTTCCCCCCCCTTTTTGGTCATCCGAGGAATACCCTAAATACGCACATACACCTGTAGCCCTTCACAATTACTTTTTTAAACACATATTCCTAATCAACTGCAAGGGTGGATGAGTGGGTATAATCCATGATAGCCTAAGTGATTGCATAGAAATACATGCTTAGCAGGAAAGATGCTAGTAGACTGCATAGTGTCTCTAGCTTCTTCAAGGCAGGGAAAGGTTCATGGCAACATTTGCTATATTTACTGGTTGCAAATACATGTACCAGAATTTACGGTTTGTTGGTATCTACAGTATATGTACATAGATATTCTGTTGTGCAGAATGTGCTAGTGCCAGCTAGAGCAGAAGCCTATTGTAACATCATCATAGAAATGCTGGGGCAGAGGTGAAGGAAAATGCAAGTCGCTGGAAATTAAACCACGAACCAAAAGGTGTTAAGAATTTGGAGTGTGAAGTGAAGATGTAGATTTGGGACTGCCTGCATAGATAGTATTAGGCCAGAAGTTGTATCCTTTAGAGTGATCCTACAGAGGGCTTCTGGGGAAGGTCTACAATTTGGGGCCCTACAGGGAAGTCTCTCTCAGGCTTATTCTAAAAAAGCTGCCAGGCTCCTTCAATCATAAATAGTGCTTGAAGAGCCACACCCCTTCCACCAGTCTGGGAACTGTAGGTTGTGAAGCGAAACGTGATCATTTGTAGCTAGGAGAACCATCAGGATCCCACGTTTTTGAAGCAATGTCTTAAGGAGTCTACTTTCTGACGAAAAACTAAAGACACATTGATAGGACTGACACAGTAAATCGGATGACTCATGTGTTTGTTACAAGTTAGGAGGGTACTTAATTTAACGTCTGGTAAAGGAGTGAAAGATACTATACATCAAAGAAAAGATACTTTCAACAATGGAGGTCATTCAATATATTTTCTGAAGCTCACTGATGCAAATACTGTTCTTATGAGAGGAGAGATTCTCACATAGAAATACCCACGGTTTATATGCATTTCATAGAGTAATGCAAGCATCCGGCATTGGAGATTCCATATTTGTATTTAACAGGTGGATGGACCACAGTTAAACCAAAACTGGGTACTTTGAAATATTGAGAAGAGACAGGGTTCTGAAGCTTAGCCTTAAGTAAATCATATGCTTTTAAACCACACAAATGAAAACATTTAACAGGCTGAATTGAGTTTCAGACCTTAATTGTCAATGTTTAAGAATTTACAATTTGAATGAAAAAGGAACAAATGCGTTATACCCGTGCCATAATTGGACAACGTGTTCTGTCTAAGAGTACGACTTCAGAACTGTATGTGATGATGTATTTCCCCATCAATTATATGCAACAGATTCATACACTAGAATGTACATTTAGTTTCAGTTGTATGCTATAAACAGTCCAGATCAATGTAGCCTCAAGTAAAAGAGTGAGCCCCAATTCCTGTTCACACGACTCTGTACTGTAGGTTTCTAACAGAACTTTCCTTTATGTCAATTTGTGCGCTGCTCAGAAAGGGGTAAAACTATATAGTGACAGGTATTGAAAGCAAGGGAGTGATGCACAGGAGTTGGCCGTTAACAATATGTTAAACATATAAACGCTCCTTCTCAGGAATGGCACCCAGGATCTGGAATGCGCTCCCTCCTGAAACCAGGCTTATCTCCTCCACTGCATTCTTCAAGAAAGAGGTGAAAACCATCCTTATGGCAAAGTTCACCTGGACTTTAAGGTTGTCGGATCAGAGACTCTGCATCGCTTTTTATCATTGGTTACCTGACTGTATATTGGCATTATATCCTTACTTGATTGCGACCCTTTTATGCTACTCTCCTACTACCGACCACTATATGGTACACACTAGTTTGTTTACTCACCCTCTTGATGCCCCCACCCCTTGTTCTCTTTAATTCTAAGAAAATGGTATAAGCCATCCCTACAGCCAAAGTTTACCTGAACCCTATTGTAGCTGGATCAATGACTTTGCGCCGTCCTATATTACCGGCTACCAGATTGTTTATTGGTATCTTATCTGTACATGACTGCTATCCTAATATGCTTCTGATTATTATATTGTTCCCATTAGTCTGTTTAGTCACCCTCCTGTTGCCCCTACCTCTGTGAAGCGCTCTGATATCTGTAAAGATCTTGTTCGCGCTATATAAAACTTTGAATAAACTATAATAAACAACTAATTAGCAAGTTTGGGATAGATGCAAACGAGAAGGGCCACCACTATTATGTTAACTAAAATGGAACACAAGTACATGCACATGTTGCTATGATTCAGAACATTCTATACCAATTCTTCCCGAATTAAAATCTGCAGTCCTTGTGCCATCTGTTACTATTCATTACCAGGGCAGATGCAAAGACAAGTTGAGTAAAATTTGGGAGCAAAAATTGGTAAACACTTCTTTTTTTTACATCTTCCCTTTAATTGTTTTCCCTGCACGGAATGGCACGAAAATCAGTATGATGGAGCTTGTATACTGACACAAAGCTAAGTGCCAAATCTGGAGCTAATCAGTCCATGGAGCAAACCAAAAAACTACATTTTTAATGGAAAGTGCAGCTCATCAATACCTACAAGTGCGGTGTATTCATGGAAAAATGCCTGGATATAAAAACCCATACTTCACAGACAGCACACGTGAAATCATAAACACAGTCTCCAAGCCACTCTGCAGAGCTAAACCATTTTCAGCGCTACTAGGAGTAAGCAGTAATAGAGAGCCGCACAACGACAGGGTTATGTTAATTATGCAGCAAGAAAAAATAAATTAAACATCAATTATACTGCATTGAGTGGCATATTCTTTGGTAGCATTATAATAATAATTAAAATCAGCAAATTATGTTCCAAGAACGACAAATTTACACTATGCAGTAAAAACCACACAAATCTGCTGGCCCACCCACTGTCTCAACAACAATCTATTCATGAAAGGCAAAGGGTACTTTTCTCTAATATTCTATATTCTTAACTACATAATTAAGTGGTGTTCTCTTCCTTTTAATGTAAATACAAAACAATAGTCCATTATTTCCAATAAACAAATAAAAAGCACTTTTCTTCAAGCCAACTAATCCAAAATAAGCACGTAATATGAAAAATACAGATGGCGTAACAAACACAAAAGGCCCAATTAAAATGAAAGTAATACATCTGCGCTCACAAATTTACACCTACTTACAAGAGCTGATTTATGACATTCCCGAAATCCACTCGTAATTCCCACAGAATATTTAAGGAAAGCTAGGCTATGTACAAGTTTCTTTGCAACATTCTTAGCAGGATCTTATTCCTATTTGAAATTATCCAGAGAGGAGCACTTTGCACAAGAGGGATAGGATACTCCTTGCTTACAGATTTTTTTTCCTGCCACTGTTAAAAAAATACTACAACCCCAAGCAAATCAGGAGGTAATCCGTTCCCCTTCCTACTCTGGGAGGGGAGTAACACTAAATATTAACTGGACTAAATATTTTCCAGGGTGGAAAGGGTAATGAGAATTTGTTAATGTTTCGAATGAATTTGTATGAATGGCTCTTGGACAGTGAGCGCCTGGAGCTCACTAACACGTCGCAGAGACGTAATGGCTATTAGAAAAGCCACTTTCCATGTTAAAAACTGAACCTCGCATGAATGCAGAGGCTCAAAGGGTGGGCCCATCAGCCTGGTGAGGACCACATTAAGGTTCCATACAGGAGCTGGCGGGGTCCTGGGAGGGATGACCCGTTTCAGTCCTTCTAGGAAGGCTTTAATGGCAGGCAAAGAAAAACCAAAGGTGGTGACGGACGGAGCGTTGACAATACAAACACTCACCCCCAGTCAACTGATCTGGGTTTAATCCATCACCGTTCTTTAGCTCACTCCGCCACCCCAGTTTAGACATGGCCATATGCAAATCAGTCTGACCCTGTGCCTCATGGGAACAGTCCAGCCCGAACTGCCAAGCCATGTCTTCCATGGACCGGAATCAAGCTTCCCAGGACCGGTTTCTGGCATTACAGCCGTCTTCAGCCGGGCTTGCTTGACTCCAGTGGCAAAGTGAGCAAGGGACTCACGTCTGAGCATACCCTGCCAACTTAGGGCGAACAAAGAAAAACCAAAGGTGGTGACGGACGGAGCGTTGACAATACAAACACTCACCCCCAGTCAACTGATCTGGGTTTAATCCATCACCGTTCTTTAGCTCACTCCGCCACCCCAGTTTAGACATGGCCATATGCAAATCAGTCTGACCCTGTGCCTCATGGGAACAGTCCAGCCCGAACTGCCAAGCCATGTCTTCCATGGACCGGAATCAAGCTTCCCAGGACCGGTTTCTGGCATTACAGCCGTCTTCAGCCGGGCTTGTTTGACTCCAGTGGCAAAGTGAGCAAGGGACTCACGTCTGAGCATACCCTGCCAACTTAGGGCGAACAAAGAAAAACCAAAGGTGGTGACGGACGGAGCGTTGACAATACAAACACTCACCCCCAGTCAACTGATCTGGGTTTAATCCATCACCGTTCTTTAGCTCACTCCGCCACCCCAGTTCAGACATGGCCATATGCAAATCAGTCTGACCCTGTGCCTCATGGGAACAGTCCAGCCCGAACTGTCAAGCCATGTCTTCCATGGACCGGAATCAAGCTTCCCAGGACCGGTTTCTGGCATTACAGCCGTCTTCAGCCGGGCTTGCTTGACTCCAGTGGCAAAGTGAGCAAGGGACTCACGTCTGAGCATACCCTGCCAACTTAGGGCGAACAAAGAAAAACCAAATGGCAGGCACTCTGAAAACGGAGAGATGCTGCCTGTTTTGGAGATAAGCTGCTATGGCGGATAAGTGTATCCGAATGGAAGCATATGCCAGCTTGCATATGTAAAGATGTAACAAATAACAGACGATGTTGTGAGTGGATGCATCTAGCGGGTTGATGTTGTGTTCTGTACAGTAAATGACAAACCGCTTCCATTTTGCGGCATAGCAAGCTCTGGTGGTGGGCTTTCTTGCCTCCCGTATGATATCCATGCAGTCGGGAGGCAAGTTAAGGTAGCCAAATTCTAAGACTTCAGGAGCCAGATCGCCAGGTTGAGCTGTTGCGGGTCTGTGTGCTGAATATCGCCATGGCTCTGCGTCAAAAGTCTGGGCGTGAGGTGCAGCCTTTGATGCGGTACCACGGAGAGTTCTAGAAACGTGGTGTACCATGGTTGGCGTGCCCACGTTGGAGCAACCAGGATGAGTGTCATTGAGTGTTGCTTTAGCGTTCGTGCCACCAGCGGTATGAGAGGTGCTGGGGGAAAAGCGTACGCAAATCTGCCTGACCAGTTCATCCATATCGCATTGCCCTGCGACTGTGGGTGAGGGAACCTGGCGGCAAAGTGTTGGCATTTTGCGTTTTCCCTTGTGGCGAACAGGTCTATCTCTGGATGACCCCATTGCTGGAAGTACGGGTGGAGTACTGATGGATGTATCTCCCACTCGTGCATTTGGTGGCTGTACCTGCTGAGCAGATCCGCCATCTGATTGTCCTTGCCCGGGAGGTGTTCCGCCATGAGGAAGATGTTTCTCTGAATGGCCCACTTCCACATGCTCTGAGCCAGATGAGACAACTGTGGAGAGTGTGTACCCCCCTGCTTCTGAATGTAGTACATGGCCGTCATGTTGTCCGTCCGGATCAACACGACTTTGTTGCACAGATGTACTTTGAATGCCTTCATTGCCATGAAGATTGCCATCAGCTCTAGGTGGTTGATGTGCATCTTCTTGTGCTGCGTAGTCCATAGTCCCTGCACTGTGTAGTGGAGTACATGAGCTCCCCAACCCTGGAGAGAAGCGTCCGTTGTTAGGATGATCTGTGGGACAGGCTCCTGGAACGGTCGGCCCTTGCAAAGGTTGTGTGGATTCCACCAATGCAGAGAGTCGTATGCCCGACCGGTCACCAACACTAGGTCTTTTAACTGGCCGTGAGCCTGATTCCACTGACGTGCCAAGCACTCTTGAAGCGGACGCATATGTAGCCTCGCGTGCGGGACTATGAAGATGCAGGAGGCCATCATGCCTATCAACTGCATGAACACTCTTGCCGGAAGCGAGTGTCGCGGTCTGAACTTCTGGATGAGCGACTGAATGCTGTTGATCCTCACAGGATTCGGCTGAGCCGTGGCCGCCAGAGTAACTATCGTCGAGCCCAGATACTGCCGCACATGGGCTGGCTGAAGGTGCGATTTGGGATAATTTAGTGAGAATCCCAGACTGTGAAGAAGGTGAATGGTGTGGGACATGTTGGCGGTGCACAGCTGGGCCGACTTTGCTTGGACAAGCCAGTCGTCCAGATAAGGGTAAACGTGAACGTTCTGCCTTCTGAGGTGCGCAGCCACTGTCGCCAGGCATTTTGTGAACACCCTGGGCGCCGTGGTCACTCCGAAAGGTAGGACCTTGAACTGATAATGCCGACCCTGAATGGTGAATCTGAGGTATTTTCTGTGTGATGGATGTAGAGGAATGTGAAAGTATGCATCCTTGAGATCCAAGGTTGCGAGGAAGTCTCCCTGGTTGAGCAACGGAGAACTTGCTGCAGCGTCAGCATGTGAAAGTGTTCTGAGAGAATATATTGGTTTAGGGGTCTGAGGTCCAGAATGAGTCTGAGGGACCCGTCCTTCTTCGGGATTAAGAAGTACAGGGAGTACACTCCTGTGCCTTCTTCCACCGGCACGAGCTCCATTGCCCCTTTTTGCAGCATGACAAGTACCTCCTGCTGCAATAAGTGCAAATGCTCTGTGGACATAGGACGGTGTTTTGGTGGCATGTTGGGTGGAGTGGATGTTAACTCCAGACAATAACCAAACTGTATAAGTTTCCTGACCCACCTGTCTGTGCTGATGGATTTCCAGACTGGCAGGAACTGCTGGAGTCTCCCCCCAACAGGTGTTGTGTGGTCGGGGGGCAGTGGCAGGGCGTCACTGTTTGGTGGTGGCAGAGGAACGGGAGTTGTTATTTCCACGGCCTCTGCCCTTGGCACTGTTGCCCCGATAGCCGCCTCTACTCTGCTTGGTGTAAGAGGACTGCGCTCCACCTTTAGTGTATTGCGTTTGCTGGGACATCTGGCCTCTGGAAACACCTCTATTGCCTGAGCGACGAAAAGTATTGGCCCGAAACTGTTGGGACTGGAGAGCTCCCATGGACTTTGCAGTCTCGGTATCCTTCTTTACTTTTTCCAGTGTGGTATCCACCTCAGGACCAAACAACCTATCAGGGTTGACCGGCTGATTGAGGAGGGTGGTTTGTATCTCCGGCTTGAAACCGGAGATTCTGAGCCATGCCTGAGCTCTCAACATCACACTGGTGTTAATGGCCCTGGCCGCGGAGTCCGCCACGTCCAGTGCACATTTAATAGAAGCATTGGAGATGAGCTTCCCTTCCTGAATGAGCATTTCCGCCGCCTCTTTATACTGATCGGGTAGATGTTGTAACAGAGTCTCTAGTGTGTCATAGTGCGCCCTGTCATATCTGGCCAAGAGCGCCTGAGTGTTTGAGATACGCCAGATATTGGCCGCTTGAGCCGCCACCCTCTTCCCTGATGCCTCCAGCACTTTAGATTCCTTGTCTGGGGGAGGAGCATCACCAGTGGTTTGCGAATTCGCCCTCTTCCGGGCATTAGAAACGACCAGAGTCCAATGGCAACTGGCCCTTGATGTAGGTAGGGTCTCCAGGTGCCGGCTTATATATTTTTTCAATTCTAGGGTTGACCACCCTGGCACGTGTGGGTTCCTTAAAGATGTCTGCAGCATGTTTGAGAATCCCTTTCAACATTGGGAGAGTTTTGACAGTCTTTTCTGCTGTGGAAAAGGTATCAAAAAGGAAGTCCACGTCAACAGGGTCAGCGTGCAGCTGGATGTCGTGGTTTTTAGCCGCCCTCTCAATGAGGGCATTAAATGCCGCAGAATCCTCAGTAGGAGATGTTTTGACATTGTACACTTGAGTGTCCGGGGCAGTTTGCGGATCCCCTGGGTCCACTGCATCTCCCCAAGAGTCCTGGTGATCCTCAGGATCAGTGTTGGCAGGAAAGTTATACTCTTCGTCATCACCTTCCCCAGCCTCCACATCTGAATAAGTGGGTGAGGGTGTGGCAACTCTAGGAGTCTGTGGAGCAAGTGGCTCAACCAGAACCGGGGAATCTGTAGAAGGCTTCTTGCGCTTCAAAGGAATCGTGTAGGACTCCAAAGGCTGCGTCGTCGTGATCTTTCTCTTGTAGAGGGTAAGTTTACCGGTGTTGGCGTCGATAAAGTGTTCCGACTGCTCCTCCATCAAGGGTTGTCGATGCTTCAAGCTCTCAAGCTGCGGAAAAGGCTTCGACCCTGCAGACCCTTGCACGGGCGCGTTGGTGACCGACCTTGGTGCGAAGGCCTTCGGTGCCACCTTCGGCGGCCACGGAGTGGCGTCGAAGACTTTGGCGTTTTGGCAGCCTGCTTCGGGGTGGAAGCATCCTTCGGATGGACCGCGGAAGCCTTGTTCCTGATGCGTTGCAGTGAGTCCGACACCTGCTTCGTAAAGGAAGCGGACGGTTTCGTCGACCCGACAGACGTCCTCGGTCCACCAGCGTGTGAAGACTCGAGCGTCGATGTCTTGGTCTTCTCCGGCCGAGGCACAGGAGCAGCTCTCTTAGGTGCGCCATGTCCTCCTTCTGCGCCGACGGCCTTTGGCGCGACGACTTCGGGTCGGCGGCTTTGACTCCCGGGGTAGGGGCCCCAGTCTTCGGCTTGATGCCCTTGTTCGATTTTGGATCGACGCCCTTGACCGACTTTGGCTCGACGCCTTTGGGCGACTTCACCGGGTTGACAGCCTTCTTCGGCTTCGGCCGCCCCGACATATCGGAAGACGAGGAGGCGGCCAGAGGGACAGACGTCTTCTGTTTCGTTGGCGTCTCCATCACTTTCGGTTTCGTCGACACCGAGGGTTTTACTTTCGGTTTGGTTTTGACGACCGGCGGCTCCGCAGAAGTGTCCGTAGCCGGGCCCGCAGGCGAGGCCGTGGATTTGGGTGCAAGGTCTTGGGTAAGGCTGTGTGGCGATCCCGCGACCTGAGCCTTAGTGATTGTTCGAACGGGGCATAGCTCTTCGCCTGAGCTATCTTCCATGGCCCCATAGGCCTCATTGTCGTCTCCTATCTCGTCGACGACTTCTTCTGCATCGAGCACTTCGACATCCGCGTCGTAGTCGTACTCCTCCGCAGGAGGTGAAATCTGCAGATGAACTTCTTGTTCGTCGGCGTCTTCTCTCTCGAAGATGTCCACCGGTGCCGGGGCCGACTGCTGGGCCTCCAGTCGCGCCACGCGCCAAAGCCGAATCGTCTTCTTCGATCGAAAGCGGGAACAAGCCATACAGTTGGCTTCATCGTGGTCTGGCGACAGGCACTTGTTGCACACTGGGTGTACGTCGATGTAGGGATACTTCGATCCACACACAGGACATTTCTTGAACAGGCTCCGTTCCATGATGTGTCGTTGAAAGTCTTGCTGCGTCGACTGGGCCTCGAGCACCAAAGAGTCACGCGACTCCTCGGGACGTCCGACTCGGGGACTGAGCCGGAACAGAGTTGGGCATCGAGCGCAAAAACAATACCGACGGTATAGGAAAAGGCCTTCAGGCCTTAAGAAAGTCTATATCGATTCCGAACTGGAGATAACGAATATACATCCGAACCCAATGGCGGAAAAAAACAATCTGGGGATGGAGTCGATGCCCATGCGCACTGTAGTCCAGGGGAGGAGCCACCTATCTCGTGATACTTCGAAGACTCTTCCAGGATAACAATGTGCAATCATCCGGACCCAACACTAGGCGGCGATCTATGCTATAGATATGAATTCAGCAGCCCACATGCCTCGAACATATGACCACAAAGGTATGTACCTACACTCATCAATAAGGCACCCGAATAACTTCAAGAAACTCTACATAGCCTGAGTCAAAGCTCCAACCGTAACCATACTGTTGCAGGTATCTTTCATTATATGCAGATTGTGAGAAAGTGCCATCTTTCTTGTATGGTATGCCCTCACTTTTTGCTGAATTGCTGATGTGCTGATGTGCTTTGACTGAGTGTGCCCTGGGCTCCTGACAATCAGGTGCCCAGGTCCTGTGTTCCTTCCCTAAAACTGTGTTGAAGCTAAAACCCCAATTGGCATCTCTGGCCACATGTTAGCCCCTGGTAAATGGTACCATAGGTACCCAGGGCATTGTGACCAGAGTAGACCCTTAAGGGTTGCAGCACTTATTGTGCCACCCTTAGGGGCCCAGCACCCTAAGACACACACACTGCCTTTGCAGGCTGAGTGTCCTGGGGCAGAACTAAACAAAGAGACGACATGGCACACATCCCTGTGTGCCAGGCCCACAAACCCACTGCCCTGGCATACATCAGTCACCCCTCTAGCTGGATGCCCTATGCCAGTGGTGTGGGCAAAGGTGCATGAGCCCTGTGCCCCTACAGTATCCAGAGCCATTCCTGGGCACTGTAAGTGCAGTGATGCCATTAAGAGTATATGGTGCTGGGAGTTTGTTCATTACGAACTCCACCGCACCATAATGGCTACACTGAAGACTGACATGTTTGATATCAAACTTCTCAGCACATTAAACCCCCACTGATGCCAATGTGGGATTTAATGTAAAATGCACTACAGAGGGCATCTTAGAGATGCCCCCTGAAACCTAACCTACAATCCACATCTTGTCCGAGAGGCGGCCTAGGCTGCCACAAAGCAGACATGTTGCTGGACCCCTGGGTGGAGAGCCCCCGCTCTCCAAGCCAGCAGCAATGCACAGCCTGGGCGAGGTGCTAGGTCTCCTCCCCCAGGATGGGCAGGGGGAAGCCTTTGTGAGCTTCTCCAGGCCACTTGCTGTACTGGCACCCACCGGTTCTGACCTCCACTCTGGCGGGAAGACTGGCGGGAAACCCTACGTGAGGAAAGAGGGAGTGCCAGCCTGTGTCAACTCCACCCCTCAGGTGGCAGAGGTGAGGTGAAGCACAACTCTGGGCTCCAGCCATCTTGAGGATGGGGAGCCCTGCCAATCGGGCCGAAGACGGCTGTAATGCCAGAAACCGGTCCCCGGAAGCTTGTTTCCTTCCCAGTGTAAGAATTGGCTTTTGTAGTTTGGTTTGCCCTGTTCCCATCATGCACTGGGACAGGAACAGACAAATTTGCATACAGCCAGGTTCTGAAACTGGGATGGTGCAGTGAGCTAAAAAACGGTGTTGGATCTAGCCCTGATCTCTTGACTGGGTGAGAGTATTCTGCTTAATTCAGAGACTCTGTCCCTCACCACCCCTTGTTGTAAATAATTTTGTCCACCCTAAGCGTGGAAGGGTATACTCAGACATGAGTCCCTTGCTCATTGCACCATCAGGATTCAAGCAAGCCGGGCCGAAGACGGCTGTAATGCCAGAAACCGGTCCCCGGAAGCTTGTTTCCTTCCCAGTGTAAGAATTGGCTTTTGTAGTTTGGTTTGCCCTGTTCCCATCATGCACTGGGACAGGAACAGACAAATTTGCATACAGCCAGGTTCTGAAACTGGGATGGTGCAGTGAGCTAAAAAACGGTGTTGGATCTAGCCCTGATCTCTTGACTGGGTGAGAGTATTCTGCTTAACCCCTTCAGTGCTAATGACAAGGGTAACTCGTCATGGAGTTTCCATTGATTTCAATGGAAATTACATTGAGGGGCCAGAGGTGCCTTAGCAGCCAAGTGGTTAATTCAGAGACTCTGTCCCTCACCACCCCTTGTTGTAAACAATCGGAGATAGGATCCTGCCCCCCTCCCACAGGAGAGGAGCAGGATATGGGGTGTACTCACCTCAGGACAGGAACGTTATTGGTCCATGCCCTTTCCTACCTGTAAAGCCCCTAAATTTAGTATTTAGGGGTACCCTGAACCTTCCTTCCTCAGAATATTCACCTAAAATCAGCTGAACAACGAATTCCGATTTACTCAGCTGTTATCAGGAGAGAACACAGTGTTGCATCTTTTAGCCCAGCACTGACCCTGAAAAGTAATGTTAACCGTACTTACCAGTAACTTGAATTTCCTTCCATAGGAATCCATTGTATGGGGGGAGGAGCTACGCAGCGACCCAAGATGGCCGCGTAGACACTCTGCTCCGCCGAGTCCGTCCACCGGCCCGACTATCCTGGCTACCCTCCTGACCCCCGAGCCCGGCAACTTGTGGCAGAGGTCAAGCGGTGCACGTACGGCGAACTCCTGGGTCCGGGGGCCGCCTGGGACCGCAGCTGTGCCAGTCTCGGATTCGGGTCTACGAAACGGCGACCCCGGGGACTCAAGTGCCCACGTCTCCCGTGCCCCAGTCGATCAACAACGGCGGCCCATGCCGGAAGTTGTCGGTTGTCATTTGCTGACTGAGTGTATACAACAAATGCTTTACACTGTCCTCTGATACTGCCTTACTGCTCGACCAAGCTACCACTTTAGAGAGTAAGGTTATATCTAACTTTAGTCTCTGCCAAACCTCTGGGGACTGTGGACTTTGTGCACACTGTACACACCAGTATATACAGAGCCTCTTTCTTACACAGATCATCAAAATGCTGGCTTCAGCCAGAGTATCAAACTTCTTCACAGTCATTCAGTGTGCATAATGAAGACTTTAATAAAAAAATAAAAAAAGTTACCTGGCAATCAAATAATCTACTTTCAGTCTTAGCACCTTCTGCAAAATACTGGAGTCTCGTATAAGGTATCTAAGTGCACGAAGCCCTGCTGCACGCACTTCTTTTGCTTCATTTAATAAAGCCAATCGTAGACTGCAGAAGGAAAAAAACAGTTTTATCACAATAGCATAAAATAAATCAAGGCAATCAATGTTTTGTAACTTTATATCTTGAAAGCTACTTGTATAACATGTTACATCATTACCTAGCAGCATCTCTGCCTCACATTCCACTGCATACAGGCTCCACTGAAGGCATGATCTGACTGCTATGACCCATGCTATTAGTACAGCTCTCAACTTTGAATCTTCTTGAAATACATTTGTTTGATATGCTGAACACAAGGTGAGACCACACAATAATTCTCTATTAACCCCAATACAGTCCATAAAACAAATACACTCAGCGTAATGCATTCATGAGGATGTGTATGGCCTAATTCAACATCTTTCAAAATTACATGGAGTAGCAAGGTGGAAAAGGATCAAGATTGACAGTCACTCCCCTTCAAAACAACTAAGTACATTAATAATTACTTCCTTCAGTCGATTTATGGTGCCTGCACCCATTCCAGATGGCCTTTTCACAGGCACTAACTCAATTTGCTGCTGCATGAAAATTCAAACCTGTGCAAGAACATTTCAAAGTAGGATGATGCTCTTTTATTCTGCTAGATAAAAACATTATAAGTAGTTTAGGTTATTGGAAATTTCCAAAATTGGGGGAGTGAGAGGTCTACAGTCCTTATACTCCAAAATAGTTAGACATGTCAATGCAAAATGTATGGACAATTGACACATAAATATATCTAAACAACATCATTACAAATGTAATTAATGCTGGCGTGTTTCGAAGGCATACATAATCTACACTCAGTCATTGCATGATAACCACCCAATAATTTATGAAATGATGCGATTTATTTGTTGTTGGGATTAGGTCTTAATTTAGTCAAAAGAAAGTTATTAACCAGAAACTTTCTCGTACAGAAATACATATGCTGCCCAGCCTTAAGTAGCTTTATAAAAATGCTTGCTTACCCAAGCACTCTAATATCTTACCTTCTGCCACAGCTGAGCCTATTTCAACGAGCCTTTGGATATAAGGTAGATTTGTGTTGATGTGCTATTATTCCCAAATTGTTTTACACAAACCTGTGTCTAAAGCATATTCGAACATTACTTTGGGAAAAGGAGGTATGTTTTCATAACCTCTTATGATATACATATCAGGCATAGCAAGCTATGCACGTGTAACTACAACTCTGCCCAAGTCAGAAAATTAGTAGTTGAGAAATTACACTTCAACAAGGTTTCATGTACAATATTATCTGCAAAAGGCTTCTGAAGAACAAAGGCCACAACAGCAAATATTTAAAAAAAAATTCTTTCTTTAAATTTCCTTAAATTCATGAAGAGACCATAGTTTTTTTTTTATTTAAACAAAATACTTCACAAAATTGGGAAAAGACAACTTTGCAAATTTTGCACACTCTCATTCCAAGGAACCAATGTATATCTGTGATTTTGATGCACTGAGCTTTCACGTTGGCATGAAAAAGGAGGAAGAAAAGTATGTTTTCACACTGCATGAAGTTTCATCAACCTACCCTTCTTCATATAGACAACTGCAAATTTGTCTAAAGAGAACTGCTTTCATCTTCTTTGGATTGACTGCTTTCATCTTCTTTGGATTTACTGCTGCATCGTTCATGTCTAGATACTGAGAGACACTCTAAAGTAGTTCTTTCAGGATGGCACTAGTTTGGACCAGCTCAGCATCACTCAGATGTGTGTATTCCATAAAAGAATGTGCCCCTTTCTGTCGTGGGCACACACCCTTTTTGACACTAGCACTGGTGTTTTTCAACTGAAGTGCACTGGGTCACTGCTAACCAGGTGAGTGCCAGTGTTCTTTCCCTTAAAACAAGGTAAAATGAGAGACACTTTAAAGTAGCTCTTTCAGGATGGC
Organism: Lissotriton helveticus; assembly: GCF_964261635.1. Taxonomy (NCBI): domain Eukaryota; kingdom Metazoa; phylum Chordata; class Amphibia; order Caudata; family Salamandridae; genus Lissotriton; species Lissotriton helveticus. The sequence goes on from NC_136059.1 coordinate 372,745,588, forward strand.
ACCTGTTTTTTACCAGCTCAGCATCACTCAGATTTGTGTATTCCATAAGAGAATGTGCCCCTTTTTGTCGTGGTCACACCCTCTTTTTAACACAGGCACTGGATTTTGTGCTCTTTCCCTTAAAACAAGGTCAAATGTAATACATTGGCACGCACTTTGGCACTCCTGTAAGTCCCTAAAATGTGCAAAATAACTTGGTTTCCTGGATGTTCAAATGTGATGGTACTGCTGATGTAGCAGGTGGAGAACACAATGTATTCCTGGTCAGACGGAATCAATGTTAGATTCTAAAGATCCATTAAAGTGCAGCATGGGTTATATCATTGCATTTACAATTGTTCTGGCCAATTTTCTCAACAACGACCGAAGAAGGACAGCATTTGCACTGATTGACTTGTACTAAAGCAGTGACGAAAAGTCAATAGGTCTCCACTTCAGGACCTATTTGAGTTGCCAATTATTTTTGCCAATGCTGTAAAGCTATAGCAGCAAAAATTTTTGCTGATTTTGTTGAGCACCAACCACAAGAAATAACAAGCATTGGCATAGCCAATAGGTCTTGCTTTTGGAACCTTACAAGTATTTAGTTATACAGTACAGTATCCTTGGTGCAACAACATCAACTGTTAGATGGCTTAACACTTATAAGGTCCCAAAGGCGAGACCTATTGGCTATGCCAATGCTTGTTAATCTTAACTGTTAGGGCCTTGTGATAAAGTCCCCATGCAACTTAAATTGAAGCAGTTGAAGAATCTCTGTAAGGCTTGCAAAATTAGAGTTGGGCCTAAACCAACCAAGGCACAACTCAAGGTATTGCTTGCAGAGTTTGACAGAGCCCAGGCAAGAAGAAAACACTGACAATATTGAGGATGACCCAGTCAGTGAAGTTGAGACTGACAACAATACTCAAGGGGATAGCTCCCCTTCCAGTACCAAAAAGGGAAGAGGAAAACAATAGAAACATCTTCTGTAAAACTGTACCCGGAGGTAGGCCTGGCCCCTAGAAAAACTAGAGGATCCAGACCAAGAGTAGCCAGAAGAGTAGCCCTTGCGGCCAAAATCCTGACTATAGAAAGAGAAAGGGCTGAGATGGGTCTAGCACCAATAAATGGTGGCAGCAATAAGATAAATAGAGAGAGGAAGCTTTTGCTCCCAAAATCCCCAAAGGGATTGTCCCAAATATGTTGAGGGTGATGATATCACAAAATGGTTTACAGCCTTTCAGAGGGCTCTCGACTCTGGAAGCTTTTCTCAGGCAAGTGCAGAGATAGACTCCTGACACTGAATGAGGAAAGTGCAGAGTCCTATGATTTTATCAAGGATACCCTCCCTGATTGGGGGCTTTGGACTCACCACTGAAGAGTACAGGATTATGTTCAGGGAGCCTCACAGAACCTCAAGTCAGTACTGGCTTGATTTTGTTTACTTCAGTCAAAATTCTAGGTGGCTAATTTAAAGACAGTAAGGTGCAAGTTTATGGAGGGCTTTACATTCTGTTGACAAAGGAGAATGGTGTTTGCTTTAACTAGAATAAGGCTTACAGACAAATTGCCACTCTTTTCATTGGATAACGTTGCAGTTTTTGAAGTTGTGAAGTATACATTAAACTACTAAAATGACGACTTGGGTCCTTTGGATGATGAGGAATGGCAGACGGCCCTAATGTCCCCTAGGGAGGCAGCTATTTCCCACCGCTTCCGACTGATCCAACTGAAGGTCCTACATAGAGCCTTCATGTCGGCTTCAACACTGGCCAAAATTGGTAAACGCCCTGACGATTCCTGTCTGAGAGGCTGCGGCTCAACTGGCACCTTCTATCACATCCTATGGGACTGCCCGGTAATCCAACACTTCTGGGGTGGAACTATTCGTAAGATGGGTAGTTACCTGGGTAAGACAGTCCCCCAATCGCCGAAGGAGTGTGTCCTTAATATGTGGGGACCTAATGACCTGAATGAACCGGAACCACAATGGGTTGCGCTGGGTTTCCTCCTTGCCAAGCGGTCCATTGCTATGAAATGGGGCGCTCCAGGGAGGCCGCTGGTGGTGGGCTGGATGGCTGAGATGGACCGTTGCATGATTGCCGAGAAAACTGTGTACAAAGTCAGAGGCTGCCCCAAGAAGTGGGATAAGAAATGGGGACACTGTCGGAGATACACAGAGTTCACCTCTATATTTGTTCCAATCGAGCTGGCTATGACCCGAGCCGGACCCATATGACGAATTGTATGCAAACTTAATTTCCTGCTTGTTCTGTGAACTGATGCAATTGTGTCGTTTTCAATGTGACTGATTACATGACTGTTTTCTTTCCAATGAAATATTATTTTTTTTAAAACTACTAAAATGGCGGTGACGCGTTACGTAAACGTGCCGTGTTGTGCATAATACGTATACATGACGCCCGTTGGCGCTCTTAAGGAGAGGATTCGAAGCAACGGGTGCTGAAGACCCAATTTTAGGCCAGGAGTTGTACCATATCCGGTGAGTGGTCTTGATTACCTGTTTGGCTTTTACTGTCAGACGCTTAAGAGGATGAGGCTGGGGTTCCTCGCTGGATCTAAATAGATCTTTTGTTCTATCTTCGGTTTGTAGATTCTTATCGGGAAGATTATCAGACTTCCTGAGGGCTTGTAACGTGGGCCCTGGCTCAGCAACGGAGTTCTGAGAGTCTCCCCGGCTCTTGTGTTAATTATTAGGTAAGTTGCAATACAATAGTTGGTGCACATACACCAAGTAGCTTGACTCTAAATGAAATTGGTAGGGCCAATGTGCGAAGGTCGGGCATTTTAGAATTTTATGAACTGAATAACGACACTTGGGTTTTGTCAATACTGGTGGTTTTGACGCAATCGTAAACTAGTGAGAACCTTGCAGGTAGTTTCAAGGTATTACGCAGCGCAGGACACCTGTTCTTTATTTTCTCAATGTGTCCCTGCGTATCGAGTAACAAGTCACTCTATTCTATTCTACCCTCCATTTATCCATTCTGCCTTCAAACCATACCCAACCTCTTTAACAACTTTCATCTATGTATACCACATTTTATCCCGAACCCCTCCTTAACCGCCGTTTGACCTATCCCCTACAACTTATAATGCCATTATATGCACTTTATGACTTCAGATATTTTATTTTATTGTGGTGCTTATTTAACCTGGTTTGTTATACTCATTTTTATTTTTAATTCTTTAACGCCTGGAATGTTCACTATCTTATATGCTTCTTTTATCATGTAATATGTTTGACATATATTTTGTTTATTTATTTTATGTATATCTTTTTACAATTGCCTGCTCATCCTTTTGATGCTTATGTTTGTTCTCCCTCATTCATTATCATTGTAACTCCTGCAAGCTGAATGTAACCCTTTCCCCACAATCTATCTTTTATCCATCGCCCCATGACCTACTGTTCTATCTTCAACTTCCCATAAGCTTCTCTCTATTTTAATCTGCTCTGACTATACCTAACCTGACCCCCACTACCCCCTATTTCCTCCTCCATTCTTCACTCCAAGGTTTACTACGCTCTACCTTGTCCTGCATCTTCACTCTTTCCCTTTTCTCCAAATCATGTCCCCCCTCAATTCCCCCCCCCCCAACCTTAAACTCACCCATCACCAAACTCGGCTCTAACTCTTGGTCCATCCTTTACCCCTCCCATCTCTCCAAACATCGCAAGAAAAACTTCAAGCATAAACTTCTCTGTCTCCACCCAGAAACCCTATTTGCTGATCATCACAACAGCCTCAACTCCTCTCTTATCACTAACTTCATTTTCTTCACAAAACGCCCATCTAAATGGAAAAGCCTATTTCTTAAGCACCTCCCTATCTCGAATTCACGCAACATCCCTTACGGCCTGAAACTCTCCACCTCCCCCTCTCCCTCCTTCCCGGCTGAAATAGATATCTCCAGTTTCAAATCCGGAACCATTCTCATCCAAGCGTCCGAAAAACCACCTTTATATCTTTGAACAACACTTTAGCGCTATATCCCAATCCCTCACACAATCCTTAAACCCTGCCCTCCAACCGCCCCAACCCCCTGACACACCACCCCCCAACATGTCCCCTGCTCCCTCATCTCGTACCCCTGAATTACCCCAAGCTTTATTACCTTCCTCTACCTCCATTTCTCCTACCCCATCGCCTCTTCCTGACTTACCCTCCTCCTCTCCTACTTCCAACTCCACCGCCCTTTCCCTACCACAATTGACCTCCCCAGCCTACTCCACTAGTACAATTTCTGAATCCCATCACCCCCCGCTTTATCCCCCCCACGATCTCCCCCGCCCCCTCTTCAAGCAATCCATCTGAGCATACCCAATCTCTAATGACCTCCCTCGCCCTCGATATTATAACCTGTTATGACTCCCTTATCTCCCAGCCTCCTAACAGACCTATCTCCCTTCCACCCGCCTCCACCAATGATCCTCTCCTCTCCTCTCATGAATCCTCCACATTGCATGATCCCCGTCACACTCATGCCTACTCTTGCCCCCCCTCTAACCCTGAACCCTCTATACTCTACTACATACTCCTCTCGTTTCGATCTGCTCTCCATCATTCATACGCCTTCCTCCACACCACTCAACCCCCCAATGTTACCTCCAGCCAACCCCAATTACCCCCTGGTCTCCCCAGATTCTATCAACACTCTCCCTTCTATGTTTATCCCTCCCCTTGGCCCCCACATCACTTCTCCCTCTTCCTCCTACCCCCTGATATCCCCCTTTTCCAATAATACACTCTCGGTTACGTACCTCCATTCCTCTCCACCGGACTCACTTCATCCCTTCCCACCGTGCTCATGCATCTCCAAAACTCCCTTATCTCCCACACTTCCCCAAACCCTACCCCACTCCCCCTTACTATCTTCAACAAACCACACTCTACCAGTTACGCCAATTCCCAATGCCCCTACAACACTTCCTCCAATCTGTCAACCCAAAATGATTGCCACTCCTACTTCTTCATCCTATACTCACCCACTCTCAAAAATGTATCCTACCCCACATTATAATTCCACCCTACTCCCCCTCCTGGTTTTCCACCCTGTAACCCTCACTTTATCCCCCCTCGAGATAACCCCAACTCAACCAAATACCAAATAAATACTGATCCTCCGCATTCAATCCTCAAACTATCACCCCCTAACATTGAACTTCTCCTTTCGTCTCTCATTTCAGAACTCTCCTCACTCAGTAGCGTTATCTCACACCTCACCAAAACCATCTCCTCAACTCACACCCACTCTCCGGTCTCCTCACAATACTCCCCATCGTCGCACATCAACTCCAATTTCAACCCATCAACTTACCACCCACCAATTGACATCACCAACAGCAACACTCCTCCCTTCACTAATAACTTCACAACCAGTTCAATACCCACTCAAATGTCCTCATCCGTCCCACCCTATAATGCCAACACGCCCTCCCGACCTCAACTTGATACTTGCCCAATAACCCCGGAACTTAATCCTTCCATAAACTTACCCATCTCTCCCTGTCCATCCTCATCCATCACCCCCCCTACTCATCAATCTACTATCCCAGTTCTCCTAGGAACAAACAGACCTCCCCCTCTCCCAACATCCCCTAGACCTCCACAACAATTGAGACCTATCCCCCCCTGTCCCACAACCCGACGTCCTGACCCCTCTCCCCTCAATTGCATGTTGATCAACTGCCGATCCGCCTCTTGCCATGCCACTGAGATTGCAGAAACTATTCTCAGTGAAAACATTGACATCGCATTCCTAACTGAAACCTGGCTCACCGCCCCTCCACTCCTATCCTCAAGTTGCTTATTCCCCCAGGTTATTCTATCATCAAGAAAGATAGAATCGAACAAACAGGAGGAGGCTTTGCACTAATTTTTAAATCTGAACTTAACATCTCTCCTGTCCAGTTACAAGACCCTTCATCCTTTGAATACCTTTGCGCAGATCTCTTCATTCACGACTCCCCCACCATTCAGCTGCATACTATCTACCACCCCCCTGGAAATTGTTCCTCCTTTACTGAAGAGATGTCTGATTGTATTATCCAGGCTTCTCTCTCTGACTCTAAGAATATCTTCCTTGGTGACTACAACATCCACTGGAACAAAAAGGACGACCCTGCTGTCATCCTATTTAAAGATGCCATGGACATCACCAACATGACCCAACTCCGCCATTCCCCCACTCATAACAAAGGTTCCACCCTCGATGCTATCATAACTAGCAACGATCTGACCTCCCTCTCGAATATTCTTCCTGTAGACTGGTCTGATCACTACCTAATCCTCTTCACCATGAACAGCTCCATCAACCGCCCCACCACCATTAACATCCTACCTAAGGAACCTACACGAAACCTTCACCTTATTCCTCCTGGTGAACTGGAATCCACAATTAAAACCCGCTTACTTATCCCCCCTCTCTCTGACAGCACCAACGACTTAACCAACCATTATAATAACTCTATTCTTGAAGCCCTTGATCTAATTGCTCCAAATAAACTCAAACAACAAAAAACAACCCTCCCAAGTCTTGGTTCAATTCTGAACTCAATAATGAAAAACGGTCCCTCAGACAATCTGAACGTGTTTTGAGGAATCATCCCACCGCTGGTAATCTGGTTCTCCTAAGAACTGCTAGAGCCCAATACAAAAAACACATCTTCAACGAAAAAGCCTCCTTTCTCCGGTCACAACTCGACCAGGCAAAAAACCGACCTAGAGAACTCTTTAACATTGTTAAAAAACAAACCTCCACTGGCCCTCCTAAATTATTAGCCTCTTTTGACAAATGCAAAGAAATTGCCAGCTTCTTTTCGAATAAAGTCAATAAGATCGAACTCTCTTTCTCCTCCCTCCCCCTCTCATTACAACCTCCCCTCATCCAACACATCCTCCCTAACACTCCCTATTCACTCTCGTCCACTCTTTCCTCACCTCCCGATCCATCTCTAACCCTCCCCGCTCTCGCTCAACCAGACCCCATTCCTAATAGCTTCATAACTAAAAACAATGCTTCATGGAGCGAATTTTGTCCAGTCTCAGAGTCCTCGATCATCAAGATCATTACCAAACTCAAACCTTCCTCCCATTCCAAAGATCCCCTTCCCGCCCACTTGGACCAAGATCTCAAATTTACTATCTCCCCCATGTGGACTAATATCATCAACTCCTCCCTGTCCACTGGTTGTGTCCCGGCCTCCCTCCAGCTTGGTCAAATCTCCCCCATCTTGAAAAACAGCTCTGCCGACCCCAATGACCTTAACAACCTACGCCCTATCGCTAACCTTCCTTTCCTCTCTAAAGCGCTGGAAAAATGTGTCCTATCACAATTAGAGAACCATATCCTCGCCTTCAACCTCCTTGATGTTTTCCAATCAGGATTTAGAAAAGGATGTAGTACTGAAACTGCTATGTTAAATATTACAGATGACATTCATCGCTCCCTTGACAAAGGTGAATCCTCGCTTCTAATCCTCCTCGACCTCTCGTCGGCATTTGATACTGTCCACCATCCCACGCTTCTCAACACACTCAAAGATCGTTTTGGTTTGGAAGGCACCGTATACAATTGGTTCTCCTCATTCCTCCTAAATAGATCTCAGCAAATCAAGCTTAGCCACTTCCTCTCTAAACCCCAACCTGTCTCTCTCGGTGTCCCTCAAGGATCCATCCTATTCCCAACCCTTTTCAATCTTTTCATGGAACCACTCACCCTCATTCTCAAACAAGCTAAAATAAATTACCACCTCTATGCCGACGACACCCAATTATACTACAAGATCAAATGCCACAAGGACATTCTTCACCTCAACGACACCTTGTCTAAAGTTCAAGCCAGGTTCCATCTCAACCATCTCAAACTGAACCCAAAAAAAAACGAAATTATCCTTTTCACCCCCAAAAGCAATACCCTTCCCATCCAACTCTGGGTCGGGGATATTACAGCTCTAAATTGCTCCCTCTCCATTTCTAACTCTGTTAAATCCCTAGGCAACAGCATCGACCAGAATCTCAATCTCACCCCCCACATTAAAAATGCAGCCAAAGGTGCTCTTTTCACCCTTCAACACCTCAAGAAAATTAAACCTTTCATTCCAGCTGATGATTTTAAAATCGTTGTCCAATCACTTGTCCTTTGCAGGATTGACTATGGTAACGCAACACTTTCCGGCACCTCTAAAACCCACCTTGCACCGATTAAATCGGTTCTCAATCTAGCAGCTCGACTTATCTCTGACTGTAAAAGATTTGACCACATATCCCCCCCCGTCCTCAAAAATCTCAATTGGCTCCCAGTTGAAGGAAGATCCACTTACAAGATTGCTTGCATCACTCACAAAGCTCTTCACCAAAACACCCCCTCATACCTTGCAATCAAACTAAAAAAAGCAGGTTGCTCCAGGTCCCTGAGGAGCAGTAACTCCCTTCTTTAAATCCCACCCAGACTAAAATGTCAAAAGACCCATTCCCGTGCATTCTCTGGTAATGCTGCTACCATCTGGAACACTCTCCCCAAGGACCTTCGCTGCAACCCCTCATACTCTCTTTTCAAAAAAGAACTCAAAGTACTTCTTCTCAACAAATATTGAGGTATCTAATTTTACCAACTCTGACCTTGTCCATTCTCCTCTCTTTTCCTAGCTCATTTAATGCAATACTATATCCCTTGTTGAAATTTTCACATACTGTTAATTGTATTCTATTTTGTCTTCTCAACTTGTAAATTACTCTGAATGCAATATTTTATTCCCTTGTGAATTTTCTGCATTTTGTAACCCCACTGTAACATGTTTACCTCCCTTGTAAAGCGCTCTGATACTCTTGGGTCCGCAGCGCAATATAAAACCTTTGAAATAAATAAAATAAAATAAGGTGTTTTATATTTTTTGGGACAGTACTGCAAATGAGAGGGATTATCTACTATTACCACGGTGTCTAACTTCCAGATTATTTAACTATAGATAAGCAAGATAGTAATTAGATTGGGTGTTAGATATAAGTTCATACGATTTTTTCTTTTTCTCGAATGATTAGTCATGTACGTTTTTAATTTCCATGACTACAGGAAGGATTGTGTAACTTGTTGGTATTCATCACGGTTTACCACAACTGTGTGGACCAAGTGGATTTACAGATGCCATTAGACTTCTTGAGTTTGAGGTGATTATCTACCAGTTTTTTCTCTTTTTTCTTCTCCTGACCTTGATCACAGTTTTGTTCAACAAAGGGCACCTTATGTTCTTTAGGGCTACTCAGTTCTTGACGCTTCGTGATTTTACCACTTAAACTTTGGGGATGCATAGCTCCATTTATACTATTTTTATTCTCAATTCTATTTTAATTCTCTCTGCGTATAGGTTTGCTTAACTTTATGGAAATATAGTTCTTTTTTTCCGTGTGAATACTCACTAACTTAGTCACTAGATAGGATTGGTGAAACTTTCTCCTTTTCTCTTTTTAGCGACTTTTCTAATTTGTATTTTAAATTTTTTCTTTTTCCCTTTTTCTCACGGTCATGGGACTATTTTAAGTGTACTTTTCTAGTTCACTTATTTGAGGCACAATATTAATACTGTTACAAATCTTCCCTGTAACTGTATCCAAACTCGTTTTCTGTATGGTTCAGCCTTGCAAAAATTAGCATTTAGCGACAAAATACATGTCGGCTGTTCAGCTTTAACATTTACATGTCAACAATTTGTCAAATCGATCTACTGATGATCAAGACTGTGATATATGGACTTTACAACGCTTGGAAAATAAACCCTATGACTGCGTGCTTTGCAGTTTGAATTTTTGAATGTGCAGTGTACTGCTATTGGATTTATGTTTATGTTATATGCGTGGAATCTTATGATCACGTATTGAATGATATTGTGGGTGGCACAATATCTGCATTGAGCACGCTGTATTATACACAAATTGCTAAAACATTCTTTGCAAACACGACAGAGGTTCTGGCCGTGTTCTTATAAACCACTGCCACCTTTTCATTTACGCCCCAAGTAGGTTATCCATGTGAACCACCTAAAAATCCATCATGACAGGGGCGCTAGAGGGCGCACAACCAAAATGGCAGCGCGCTGGTAAGGCTCCTGCCAGTTCGGGCAGAACACCACCCATAACCCCAATCCTGGGTTGAATAACGCGCCTGTATGGAGAGACGGACTAACGCTGATTGCCGTGGTGCAACTTACAGTGCTCAGGAGTAAGCTACAGCTGAGAACGGAGCCGGTGAATCTCTGTGCGGAAGTAGGAGGCGGAGCACTGGAGAGACGCGGCGGCTGTGGACATCAGGCAAGACCGGGGGAGACTGGGCCCAGCTGGAGGAGGAGTCGCGGGGGGAATAACAGCCCGAGCCACTGCGGATGCGGGCTCGGACGACACACGCACGTAAGCAATTGAGGTAGCGGTGAGCTGCAGCTGGGTGTGCATTGCCCGAGCGCCTGCAACGTGGTAGGGAGAGGAACTGTGGCGGGAGCTGCTGGAAAGGGGGAGCGGGCTCCCGCTCTTGGAAAGACAACGACGTGATCGGCGCAGGGGGGGGGGACCATATTAAAGAGTGGAGGTACATAAAAGCCCCAAGAAATGTGCTGCGAGGGTGGGGAGCATACTGAAAGGCACTGTACAGCAACAGGACTGGCGCCATTGAGGGAAGAGGAGGCCGCCATTTTGTGTTGACGCGCATAGCAGGAGACCGGAGGAGGCTTAAGCGCGGAGCCTATTCTCAGCCATTGGAGGTTCCTGCATGGCGTTCCAGTGACAGGACAAGGGACAGGGACTACATAGCCCCGGGGCAAGCGGCACGAGGAGGAAACCGAATTCAAACTGACGCACTGCCATTTTATGGCAGAGTCCACAATCCGGTGGGAGCTAGTGTGAGCCCGAGGCTAGAGACTCGCACAGCGTGGGGGGTGCAAGAGAGTGAGGACCACCCAATGTTGCACCGCCAGCCCCCAGACCTCAGAAGCAAACCTGACAGGACAGGAGGGAGCCGTGCGAAGAGACTTCCAGATCTGACCAAGTTGTAGGCCCACACAACCCTGAACAGAGCGTGGCTGAATAACGGAGGCAGGACACACAGAGTAACAGGGTGTACGAGGGACACAAAGAGATAACGTGGCCAGCAGGACCCACGAACAGCAGGAACAGGAAACACAACTAGTCTCTGGAGACGGTGGTAAGGGGACAACAGCGAGCCAGGAGGGTGTGTGCACACTGATACTACGTCCTGTTCATAGAGAGACAAGGCACCATCAGCATGGGGCGCACAGAGGCTAAACAAGCCAAGCTTTTGTTTGACCCCCCGCAGAGGGCAGAGATCGAGATCGAGCTCGGTGAAACAGAGAGACACGAGCACAGGGGAGCACCAAGATGATGACTGAAAAGCAACCCTGCTAGGCATGAAACAAAGCCTCACATCTATTGATGCTAAAATAGATAACATGAACACCAGAATGCACTCTGCGGTGAAGAGAATCAAAGAGGCTGAAACTAGGGTGTCGGAACTGGAGGATGGAGCAGTGGCGACAAGAGAACAAGTTCTCCAAATGGACAAACTGCTGAAAGGGATAGCAGATAAGAACGAAGATTTGGAGGCGTGGTCCCGGAGAAATAATGTTCGAGACCTAGGGCTGGCGGAATCAACCAACGCGGGCTGAATGGAGTACTTCATGGTAAAGCTGGTTATCGAACTGTTTGGCAGGGAAGCCTTTTTGGCCCACTTTATTGTGGAGAGGGCTCACCACTTATTAGCGGCGCGTCCGCCACCGGGAGCACCGCCCACCTGTAATAGTGTGTGTTTTTAACTATCGGGATAGGGACACAGTGTTACGTTTGGCCCAGGAAAAGAAACAAGTGCGATATGAGAACACTACCCTGGCGTTGTTCCCGGATTTTACGCAAGCGGTTCAAGAGGCAAGACGCAAATATACCGCAGTGAAGAAAAAACTATTGGCACAAAAATCCTGTATGCCAATACATGCCCAGCGAATTGGGGAAGCCGGTGTGGGTGAGGGATGGAAGGGGAGATGCAGGGAACTTTATTGTTGTAGGGATGAACAATAGAAACAGCATGCACGTACTAGGCATAGACAGGAGTTGGGACAATGGATGATGGTGAAAATGCTGTAAAAGAGATTACAGTTTTATCTTGGAATGTACGTGGACTGAACGACCCAAGGAAAAGGAGATAGGTACTCAGGTATTTAGATAGACACCATGTCCAGGTGGCCATGTTGCAAGAAACCCACCTGGCCCCGAGGAACCTGCCCCAATTCGCAGCAAAGTGGGCATCCCATCACTGTTTCGCATCATACTCCAGGTATTCTAGAGGAGTGGCAATTCTTGTTAGAAGAGGGGTGCAGTTTGTGCAGGGAGGCTTGGAAACCGATGTAAATGGAAGATACTGTCTGCTCTGGGGGAGACTGAATTCCCATGACGTAATGATTGCCAACTACTATGGCCCAAACAGACAACACACACGCCTTACTCGAGGTGTGGGGCAGGATACAGACGACTGGCAAAACTTACGTAATTTGGGGGGGAGACTTCAATACATTTGCAGACCCAATGAAGGACAGATCGCGCATCAGTCCCATGCATTACACCAACACGCAGCGGACATTAAAGGATATCATAGCTACCAGTTACTTGCTAGGCACGTGGAGATACAAGCACCCCACACTGAGAGAACTGAGACACACTATTCCGCGGTGCACTCGTCCTGGGCCAGGCTGGACTATGTACTGTGTCGGTGGGCATGGCGCACTGGGTGGGGAGGACATCCCACCTTGCCTGCACATATTATGATCACTCGCCTGTTATGACTACACTGCGGACCCCGGTCAACGACTCCCCATATCTTAACTGGTGGCTCAATCCTCTGCACCTCCAAGACCTCGGTGTTTAAGGCCGAAATAGAGCAGGAAATTCAGGTTTTTTTGTTAGCGTAATGTGAACTCGGTATCCAGCTTAACAACAGTGTGGGAAGCATTCAAGGTCACAGTGCAGGTCTGGTGTAGGCAGAGGCATCCTAAAAGAAATACGTAGAAGCTTACATAACCTGGAAGGGGAACTTAAAACGCTCGAGAGGGAATTATCGGAGGGGGGCGAGGCAGGAGCCACTAGGGCCGCACTACGCACTAAAATTACAGAGTATGAAGAAGCAGCAGATTGACAGTGCAAATTTAGGGGGAAAGCTCATGTGGCGCGGATATACGCGGACGGAGACCACCCAGGGAAGGCATTGGCGAATGCGGTACGACCCTCCGAATTTGTGAATTACATTGTAGAAATACAGGATGAGAATGGACAGACGCATAGGAACCTACCGGAGCAACTGAACACGTTTGTGACCTACTCCAAAACACTCTATACCTCCCAGAGGGGCACCCCCTTAGATCTGCAACAATATTTCGAAGACACGGCCCTGGCGTGGCTGGGTGACACCCAGCAAAAGTTCCTCAATCTGGAACTGAAGGTAAATGAGATCACGGAAGCAATTATACATATGAAATCAGGACGAGCGCCGGGGTCTGGCGGACTACCAGTGGAATTTTATAAAACATATGTGTCAATCCTGGCTCCGATATAAAGGCAGTGTACTATGAAGCGATGGAAGAGGGGAGGTTACCAGTAACTATGAGGGAAGCCCAAATAATTTCATTACTAAAGCCAGGAGAGCCCCCAACCTCTTGCGATTCCTATCGTCCATTATCGCTGCTAAACTACGACACTAAAATACTTGCTAATGTACTGGCGACCCGGCTCAACCTCCTGATGGAGAGGCTTGTTTTGCCAGACCAGGCGGGCTTCGTCCCAAACAAAGCTACATCCCATAATCTCAGAACACTGCTGGCAGTCATGTAAGATATAGACCCAAACAGTACAGCGGTGGCAGTCTTTCTAGACGCCACCAAAGCATTCGACTCTGTAGAGTGGGATTACTTAATCGAAACACTAAGTCATATGGGTATGCCATATACCTTCCTTAATTGGGTGAAGCTACTGTATAGGAGTCCGCGAGCCTCGGTGTTACTGAACGGTACTAGATCGGACAGCTTTCCTTTCTCAAGAGGCACGAGACAAGGATGCCCGTTGTCTTCGGGCCTGTTCTAGCAATTGAAGCCTTGGCGGCGAAATTAAGGCATAAGAACAGGGCCCTGGTGTACCCGGCTATGCAACTATTTATCTCCCTATATGCGGACGATATAACACTATACCTACATAAACCCCAGGAAAACCTAAATCCGGTGTTGAGGAAAATCACTAAATTTGGAGCTATATCGGGGGTTCAAATGAATTGGACCACGTCGGCGGTATTCTCATTGACTAGTAAGGCTGCTCAGCACCAGCTGGACTACCCGTTGCAGTGGGAGACGGAGGACTTTAAATATTTAGGAATACACGTCACCACGGACAAAGAGCTGCCTCTCTCGATGGCGGGAAGGATATCGCTTATTAAGATGACGATTTTACCGAAATTCCTATATTTATCAACATACCTTACTACCCGGCCAGTTTTTTCTTCCGCACCGTCAAAACACAGCTGGTATGGCTCATATGGGGGGGGGGATGGGGGGCGCGACAGGCAAGGCTGAATTTAGCGACACTGATGTTACCATACCATCAGGGCGGATATGATGTCCCAAATTTTGAGCAATACTACTACTGTGCACAGGCGCATTTTGCTGTCTATTGGATACATCCACCCCCTTTATTGTGCACTTAGCTGTAGAAGATGGATATATGGCTCCAACGCCCCCGGATGGATATTTATTCACACAGGTGAGGGAACGAGGATGGGATGCATCCACGGTGGACTGTACCGTGGCGGCTTGGAGATGGATGGCGCGTAAGATGGAAGCCCCTCTAATGTATTCCCCCAAGATGTCGCTACTGCGCAATCCAATGTTGCAGGTTACATGTGAGGGGTTAAACTACAGTACACCACTTGGGGGACCTATACATGGAGGGACAATTTTGCAATAAAGAGCAGTTTTTTGGAGGACACACGCCCACAATTATGGACACATTCCTGAACACCCGACTTAGGCAGAGCATGAAAGCAGTTACCCAGGCATTCCCGGCGGAACCCGACACGTTTGCGCCACTATACGCACTATTGCAAACGGGAGCCCCCACACATGTCATCTCCAAAATGTATAGACAGGTCAGGAGCTGCCCCCTCCTGTGCCCCTGCGGGCTAGAGCAGAATGGGATAAGGAATTGGCAGAGCCGCTAACGGATGACCAGTGGGAAATAAGTTGTACGCAGACGAAAGCGATCACTAGCAGAGGTAGGTTACGACTCATACACTTTAATTTCCTCCATCGCCTATATCATTCCACAGCTAAAGTGCACAGATTCCAGCTAAGTGAGGACGACAGATGTGAACGGTGTGGGAGGGAAGAAGCAGACTTCATGCACTTGGCATGGAGGTGCCCGAGAGTGGAAGCTTACTGGGAAACGGTCTTTGAAGGACTGTCAGCAATGATAGGTGTGCAGATTACAATGTCCCCGCTCATAGGTCTCCTGGGCCTGACACAAGATATACGGACAGTACATAAGAAATTTCTAGCTCCGGGAGTCCTGATTGCGAAAAGGAGGGTAACATGCAGGTGGAGAAGAGGACAGACACCTACATTTAAAGATTGGGTGCGAGACCTGTTTACTTGGCAGGATAAAATACACAATTAGGCAGACCTGCTACCAATCAAATCTCGCCCCAGAGATATTTAGGGGCCCCTGGTAACATATTTCCTGGCGCAGAATGTAAGCAATGAGCCAGAACAAGGGGAGGAGGTGGAGGTATCAAAGTGTGAGGAGCTAAGAGGGCAGACACAGACCGATACGGACATCAAAAGGGATATAATGGAAAGACCTGAAGGGAGAGTGCACTGCGAAGCCAGGTACTTGTTTGATCCAATTATATGATTGCGGAACACGAATGTGTAACTAATGCAATATATACTGACATTAACGTGCGTAAGGATGGCGCCGTACACTTCCAAGATACCACAGCGCACCATACCCTGTAGTACTAGATATGCCATAGTATTTTAAAGTTACTGAGTGGAGGGGGGGTGGGGAGTTTGAGTTGTTATCTTGAAGTAGATGCGAACTGAGACAGTGTATCTGATTGTACAACGTGCACTAATAACCGTAAAGAGCATAAAATGTAATGTGCATAACTTCAATAAAGGTTGTTGAAAATCAAAAAAAACTCCATCATGACAGGGCTAACATGACCATGCTGATGGTCATTCATAAGGATCAGGAAGTAGAGAATGAACCTCCCCCTGACCTCCTCTCCAACAACCCTCAAGATGGGTCTATTGAGGGAGGTGTCTTTTCAGATACCCTCACTGACCAACAGTAGAATGTCTGCAGGCAAGTCCTAAAACAGTATGCTGGGCACCTTTCTTTGACCCCTGGTCAGACAATCTGGTGTACACATGATGTGAATACAGGAGGCAGCCTACCTGTCAAAAACAAAGCATACAGGCAGTCTGACCAATTCAAGGTAAGCATCACAGTTGAAGTCAGCAAGATGCTGAAACAAGGGTTGATTGAACCCTCTGAGAGCCCCTAGCCCAGCACAATGGTCTAAGTCTCCATACCTCATTCCAATGGAGGTAGACCAGAGCTGAGGTTTTGTGTGGACTACAGAGGTCTCAATGCTGTAACTAAGATATATGCACACCCTATTCCAAGACCAGATGAGCTCACTGACAGGTTAGAGGTGGCCAAAATTCACAGTACTTTTGATTTGACATCATGCTACTGGCAGATTGGGCTATCCCCAGGAGCAAAAGAGAAGTCGGCATTCTCCAAACTAGATTGGCATTACCAGTTTCATGTGATGTTCTTTGGCTTAAAGAACTCCCCTGTCACCTTCCAAAGGCAAGTGAATAAGGTCCTGGCTAGGCTGGACTATTTTAGTGCAGTATATCTTGAGGATAGTGCCGTCTATAGTTCCACCTAACAGGATCACAAGATCCACCTTGGAGAGGTCAGTGAGGCCTGCAAAATGCAGGACTCACTATCAAAGCAAGCAAGTGGGCAGGGTTCTGTTGTATACTTGGGCCACCTTGCAGGTGGAGCTCAAGTTCAACCTTTACAGCCCAAGATCCAGACTATTCTTGACTGGGAAGCTCCAACAATGCAGACTCAAGTCATGGCATTCATTGGCTTGACCGAGTGCTACAGGAGGTTTGTGAAGGGATATAGCACCATTGTGGCACCTCTCACTGAACTAACCTCAAAGAAGCAGCCAGAAGAAGTTAACTGGAAACCAATCTCTCAAAAGACTTTTGACACTGTAAAGCAAGCAATGTGCTGAGCACCCATTCATAAGAGCGCCAGATTATACATAGCAGTTCACAGTGCAGACTGATGCCTCTGAACATGGGATAGGGGCAGTTCTATCCCAGACCAATGATGATGGCCAGGACCAGCCTGTTCCTTTTGTTAGCAGAAGATTACTACACAGGGAACAGCGTTGGAGTGCCACTGTGAGGGAAGCAGTTGCTGTGGTTTAGTCTCTGAAGAAATTGAGACCCTTCCTGTTTGGGACTCACTTCCTTGTTGAAACTGACCACAGGCCTCTCAGATGCCTGATGCAAATGAAGGGGGAAACTCCAAACCTGTTGAGGTGGCCTATTTCCCTGCAGGGAATGGACTTTACAGTGTAACACAGACTTGAGACGGACTGTGCCAATGCAGATAGCCTTTCTAGGTTTTTCCACTTAAAATAACACAGCATAACATGTATTTTTAAAGCGCATGTTCACCCAAGGCTATCTTGGCGCTGATTAACAGATGTTTATTGTTATCCAACTCAACAGACCTCATTTTCTCGATCTCAGAAGGATGAAAGGCTGAGTGAACCCTACGGATTTGAACTTGTGACCATGAGGCCGAACACAGTGGATGCTTTAGTCCACTAAGCCACCAGATCAAGCTAGACAAAGTAGACTCTCTTGGGAAATGTTAGTCTCATCCTCTGATTTGGGGGCGAGGGGTGTAGGAAAGTGCCCTTTTTGTTATGGTCACACCCACTGTTTGCCACTGGTACTGATGATTCTCAACTGATGGGCACTGGGTCCCTGCTAACCAGGCCCTAGTGCCAGTGCTCTTTCCCAAAAACAAGGTGAAATGGTCCAATGGTAATACAATTGACAAACACTGTGGCACCCTGACACCCGGTCCAGGGAAGACATGGCTTGGCAGTTCGGGCTGGACTGTTCCCATGAGGCAGAGGGTCAGACTGATTTGCATACGGCCATGTCTGAACTGGGGTGGCGGAGTGAGCTAAAGAACGGTGATGGATTAAACCCAGATCAGTTGACTGGGGGTGAGTGTTTGTATTGTCAACGCTCCGTCCGTCATCCCCTTTGCTTTTTCTTTGTTCGCCCTAAGTTGGCAGGGTATGCTCAGACGTGAGTCCCTTGCTCACTTTGCCATGGATTCAACCAAGACCGGCTGAAGACGGCTGTAAGCCAGAAACCAGTCCTGGGAAGCTTGATTCCGGTCCAGGGAAGACATGGCTTGGCAGTTCGGGCTGGACTGTTCCTATGAGGCACAGGGTCAGACTGATTTGCATACGGCCATGTCTGAACTGGGGTGGCGGAGTGAGCTAAAGAACGGTGATGGATTAAACCCAGATCAGTTGACTGGGGGTGAGTGTTTGTATTGTCAACGCTCCGTCCGTCATCCCCTTTGCTTTTTCTTTGTTCGCCCTAAGTTGGCAGGGTATGCTCAGACTTGAGTCCCTTGCTCACTTTGCCATGGATTCAACCAAGACCGGCTGAAGACGGCTGTAAGCCAGAAACCAGTCTTGGGAAGCTTGATTCCGGTCCAGGGAAGACATGGCTTGGCAGTTCGGGCTGGACTGTTCCCATGAGGCACAGGGTCAGACTGATTTGCATACGGCCATGTCTGAACTGGGGTGGCGGAGTGAGCTAAAGAACGGTGATGGATTAAACCCAGATCAGTTGACTGGGAGTGAGTGATTGTATTGTCAACGCTCCGTCCATCATCCCCTTTGGTTTTTCTTTGTTCGCCCTAAGTTGGCAGGGTATGCTCAGACGTGAGTCCCTTGCTCACTTTGCCACTGGATTCAACCAAGCCCGGCTGAAGACGGCTGTAATGCCAGAAACGGGTCCAGGGAAGCTTGATTCCGGTCCAGGGAAGACGTGGCTTGGCAGTTCGGGCTGGACTGTTCCCATGAGGCACAGGGTCAGACTGATTTGCATACGGCCATGTCTGAACTGGGGTGGCGGAGTGAGCTAAAGAACGGTGATGGATTAAACCCAGATCAGTTGACTGGGGGTGAGTGTTTGTATTGTCAACGCTCCGTCCATCATCCCCTTTGGTTTTTCTTTGTTCGCCCTAAGTTGGCAGGGTATGCTCAGACGTGAGTCCCTTGCTCACTTTGCCACTGGATTCAACCAAGCCCGGCTGAAGACGGCTGTAATGCCAGAAACTGGTCCTGGGAAGCTTGATTACGGTCCAGGGAAGACATGGCTTGGCAGTTCGGGCTGGACTGTTCCCATGAGGCACAGGGTCAGACTGATTTGCATACGGCCATGTCTGAACTGGGGTGGCGGAGTGAGCTAAAGAACGGTGATGGATTAAACCCAGATCAGTTGACTGGGGGTGAGTGTTTGTATTGTCAACGCTCCGTCCATCATCCCCTTTGGTTTTTCTTTGTTCGCCCTAAGTTGGCAGGGTATGCTCAGACGTGAGTCCCTTGCTCACTTTGCCACTGGATTCAACCAAGCCCGGCTGAAGACGGCTGTAATGCCAGAAACCGGTCCTGGGAAGCTTGATTCCGGTCCAGGGAAGACATGGCTTGGCAGTTCAGGCTGGACTGTTCCCATGAGGCACAGGGTCAGACTGATTTGCATACGACATGTCTGAACTGGGGTGGCGGAGTGAAGTAAAGAACGGTGATGGATTAAACCCAGATCAGTTGACTGGGGGTGAGTGTTTGTATTGTCAACGCTCTGTCCATCATCCCCTTTGCTTTTTCTTTGTTCGCCCTAAGTTGGCAGGGTATGCTCAGACGTGAGTCCCTTGCTCACTTTGCCACTGGATTCAACCAAGCTCGGCTGAAGACGGCTGTAATGCCAGAAACCGGTCCTGGGAAGCTTGATTCCGGTCCAGGGAAGACATGGCTTGGCAGTTCGGGCTGGACTGTTCCCATGAGGCACAGGGTCAGACTGATTTGCATACGGCCATGTCTGAACTGGGGTGGCGGAGTGAGCTAAAGAACGGTGATGGATTAAACCCAGATCAGTTGACTGGGGGTGAGTGTTTGTATTGTTAACGCTCCGTCCATCATCCCCTTTGGTTTTTCTTTGTTCGCCCTAAGTTGGCAGGGTATGCTCAGACGTGAGTCCCTTGCTCACTTTGCCACTGGATTCAACCAAGCCCGGCTGAAGACGGCTGTAATGCCAGAAACCGGTCCTGGGAAGCTTGATTCCGGTCCAGGGAAGACATGGCTTGGCAGTTCGGGCTGGACTGTTCCCATGAGGCACAGGGTCAGACTGATTTGCATACGGCCATGTCTGAACTGGGGTGGCGGAGTGAGCTAAAGAACGGTGATGGATTAAACCCAGATCAGTTGACTGGGGGTGAGTGTTTGTATTGTCAACGCTCCGTCCATCATCCCCTTTGCTCTTTCTTTGTTCACCCTGATAAGTCCCTAGTAATTGCTACCCCAGGTACCCAGGGAATGGGTACCAAAGAGGGTCCATAAGGGCTGCGTCATGTATTATGCCACCCTAAGGGACCCCCATACGAACTGCATGCAGCCTGCCACTGCAGACTGCGTGCCATGTTGCAAACCAAGATTGAAAACACAGTATGGCACACTCACTGTGTGCCATACCAAAGTCACTACAAGTAGTAAGTCACCCCAACAGCAGGCCTTGTATCTCCAAGGCAGGGTGCATTATATTACATGTGAGGGCATATCTGCCTGAGCAGATATGCCCCTCTGCTGTCTAGTTCAATTCCTAGATGGTACAAGTGAACAGGGAAGCCATCTTAAGTATACGTACTGGGCACTGGTCATTAAGTGTTCCCCAGATACATGATGGTTTTACTGAAACCTATTGTGTATCAAACACCCTGTCTTAATAAATCTGTACTGTTTCCAGTACAAGATTTATTATGACACACAGCCAGAGTGCACCTTAGAGGTGCCCCCTGGAAAAAAACACCACTATCAAGTTTGCTGGCTGACTGGTATCGTCCAGCCTGCCACACACAGGCATGTGTTTGAACCCTTGCAGGTGTGAGCCCATGCTCTCTGAGGCCAGAAACAATGCCTGCTCAGGAGGAAGGTGTTAGCACCCCCTACAGCAGAATGGCTAGTGATTTAGCGAATCAAAGCCAGGGGCTTAAACCCCCTGCTGACTTTGATACCCGACCCAACTTCACCCAGACCTGGGAGATAACAAACACTGCCTCGAGGCTCATTTGACCCAAGTCCAGGCAGGAAATTAGCTATGTAGTAGGCGTGTGGCACCACCAGGCTAGTCACACCCCTAAAGTGGCCTACCTGATTTGCTCCACGAAAGGATTCCACCATCATGTTTTTGGTGAAAGTAGGATCTCTGTGGCAGGGTTATGCCCATACCTCACAAGTAGTAGTCATATAGGAGGTGAGGTGCCCCCATGGGTAAGAGACAATTGGCAATACCCTTCATTCCCCTTAACGCCCCTAAATTGAGTACTTGGGTGGCACCATGACACCAGGAACTCAGATTTGTCGGATTAAAGAAGGTGAAAGAACACAAGAACTGTGAGCTAGCTGTGGACTTAGCGCCAAACCCTGCCTGGCTGCTCCTGTCTCGACAATTGCAAAGATCAGACTTGTCCTGCAGCTGTGCATCCTCCCAAAACCTTAGAGGGCTGCCAGCACTTTGCCAACCAGCAAGCATCTCTCTTTAAGTGGAGGAGCCACTTCTTTGCAGCCACCGACCGCACAGTCTTAGTCACTTATCTGCTGACCACCGGGTCCACCAACACAGCAGCAGCACAGGAGGAGCTCACTTGATGTCCAGGAGGCCAGCCCTGTCGACCCAAATAGCCTTCGGGACGCTGATCCACACCGGAATCTCCTTCCACTAATACCCAAGGTACCGAATTCTGTTGCAAGCACCAAGGCTTGCTTGTGCTCAGTCTGAACACTACCACCGACAAAACAGACTTGAATGTCAAGGGACTCCAAAAGAAGCCTGCTCCACACCAGAAGCAGTCTTGCTGTTTCTTCTCCCTTACCTGCAAGTGCACCAAGAACTGCGAGAGCCTCAAACTCACCGACCTGCCGGATATAAAAAATGTATGCACCTGAGCCCCCCCCCAGACAGACTCCATTGAAACTGACAGTGTCTCTGTGATTCTGAGACCCTTCAGAGCTGAACCCCCTTTGCGTTCTGCCGGAACTGGTCTCCTAGTTCCTCCTTGCAATCTGTCTTTGTAGGTACTGTTCCCCATTGACTTCAACATATAGCGCTCAAGGCTACGTCTGCTGGAAGCACGTCTGCTGGAAGCACCTCGGCACCCAGACGCCCCATGGCAGTTAAGCCTGAACTCCTGGTGCTTTCTTGGTCCTTGGCCCCTATATACCTTAAGTCCAGAGAACAGTCCTGTAAGTCGTTTGCAAGTGATCCAATGCAGTGCATCTTTCTCCCTTAGGATAACATAACTGCATTTGAGGCTCATGCCTCAAATCTAACATCTGGATTTTCAAAGTGTCTGAAAATTGCTGCCAACATGAAAAGTGCTTACCTGATCTAGAAGATCTTTGAGTCTAAATTAATATAAAAATCTGTGTCATTTTTATAAACTGGTGTTGGATTTCCTTATTGAGTGTGTCTCATTTATAGACTCTGTGTGGGTGCAACAGATACCCAACACTACCATCTGATAAGCCTAAGGCTGCTCAACGACATTACCACAAATAGAGCACCTTGGGATTGTTAAAGAATGCCCCTGTATTGTAGTAAGGGAAACCTGGGCTCTCTATTCAGTGCACCGTATTGTAAAAAGTCCGAAAAGGAATGGAGGAAAAACTATGACCCCCAACTTAAAGTCATGTACACGATGGCCATTAGAATTTACCACACCAACATCAAAGAGGCCCAGGCAAAGCTCGAGGAAAACAAGATTACCCAGGCTCAGAACTCATCTATAGAACTTTTAAAGTGGTAAAATCCCAAACCACATTAACCCATGAGAACTCTTCAATCCAGGCATCAAAGAAAAAATGCAATGTACTAGCCATCTATTTTCATAAAAAAAGTCTCAGATATATATATATATAGCTCCCTCCTTGCAAGGATGGAGACTACAATAAGCCAAGAAAGAGATCAAGCGCTGACCTCCTCCACCCCTGCATTAACTCACTCCCACTTATGAAGAATGACAATGTTCGAACTCATGGGAAAGATTAGCTCAGCAATCGCGCTTTACAAATCACAATACAATACAATACAATACAATTTCCACTTGACACGGCTCCTCCCCACGTACTTTGCAAGGTCATGGAGATTTTGCTGCCATCAATAGCAGAGACTCTTAATCTTTCACTAGAGACAAGCGAAGTTCCAAAAGCCTGGAATCATACAATAATTAAACTTTTAGTAAAGAAACGGAACCTAGACTCTGCTCAACCGGAAAACTTTCGACCTATATCACTTTTACCATTTATTGGTAAATTGCTAGAGAACATATAAATGGGTCCTGTCAGAATTTCTCAAATCAAACCTCCGTCTTCACCCCACAAAGATGGGCTTTCGAGCACAGCACATCACGAAATCTACACTGTTAGCAGCATCCGAAGAGTTGAAAATGACCCTAGATCAAGGTGGCTCAGCCGCCATGCTACTTTTAGATCTAAGTGCAGCATTCGACACCATCAATTACTCGTTCTATCTAACAGACTTCTAGAAGTCAGTAACCAAGGCAAAGCACTGGAGTGGATTGTGTCCTTCCTGGAAGACAGGTACTTCCAAGTCATGGCAGCCGATTTCTTCTCAGACATAATGCAGCTGACCTGCGGGGTGCCACATGTCGCTCAGCCCCACATTGTTCAACATTTATATGCGGCCAATGGCTTACATAGTACAGGAATTTGGAATCTCCATAATATCATACGCAGACGACACACAGTTGGTGGTCTCACTTGACTCTAGATTTAAAGATGATTCAGATCAGCTCAAGCCATATTTGGAAAGGGTAGTGAAATGGATGACAAGAAGCTGTCTGAAGCTCAACGGGGACAAAACTGAGCTGATGGCCCACAGAAACACTGCAGTCACCAGGCCTCTAACTAGTTGGCAAAGCTTCTTAGGTATTGGACCAGTCCTGAGCACTGCTATAAAATATCTTGGATTTTGGATGGATAAGGAGCTAACTATGGAGGCCCAAGCAAATAAACTGGCAGGCATTTGCTTTTGGTTACTCAGAATGCTCCATAAGATCTTAGAGCCCATCCCTTAACAACAACCAAAAAAAAGACAGTGATACATGCACTAGTCACTACATGCCTTCATTAAGGAAACTCTCTCTTTCTGGGTGCACATAAATTTGAAATTAAAAAAACTTCAGGTTGTGCAGAACGCTGCAGTCAAACTTCAGTGTAAGGTCCCAAATCAGGAACCAGTGGGAAAGTATCTAAGAACACTACACTGGCTACCAATCGACGATAGAATCAAATTTAAAAATATGAAAAAACAGGAAGATCACCTGGTTACCACTTTGAAAAAGCTGCTATTTATTTCAGCAGACTTGATGCCTTGACCACTTGTTCACAGGCAAAATGCGATTTGTATCGCATACCTTTTTTAGAGTACTTAGATATTTTTTCTTTAACAGTTCTGTATGTCCAAGCACAACACTAAATCAATTGTGCATCCAAGTTTGTTGTATGACAAGTAAAATGAGAAGCAACAGGAAAAAATGATGTGATCATGTGATTTTTTCCTGTTGCTTGTCATTTTACATGTCATTTGTTTATTTTTGTTTATTACTTGTCATACAGCAACCTTGGATGTACAATTGATTTAGTGTTGTGCTTGGACATTCAGAACTGTTAATGAAAAAATATCTAAGTACTCTAAAAAATGTATGTGATACAAATCGCAATATGCCTATGAACAAGTGGCCAAGGCATCAAGTCTGCTTAAATAAATAGCAGCTTTTTCAAAGCGGTAACCAGGTGATCCCCCTGTTTTTTTTTCATATTTCTAAGTGTCATACCTTGCACTTCTTGGACAAGACCCCTTATTTTTCTAAAATAAAGAATCACATTTAAAGCACTCCGCCCAACACATAGAGACATAAATAACAAGGGACCCTGCAAAATCAGAAACCTGGTGGGCTATATGTCCCCAACAGTTGTCTTAGATCCTGCACTGAGCAGCTGTTAAAAACAACTTGATTAAAAAGAGCCAGATTGGGTGGAATATCCTTCACTCACCTGGCTCCCAAGCTATGGAAATCACTACAACGGGAACTCAGATTCCTAGATATAGAATCTACTTTCAGGAAAAAGCTGAAGACCTGGATGTTCCACCAGCTCTGCTACTCCCCCCCTCTTGCTGTTTGGACTGTATTTGATGCCTAGCACTGGGAAGCCCTGTGCGCTCTACAAAACCATTTAACATTAACACCGCATTTTGGTACACTATATGAAGAGCAAGGTTCCTAGAGCCCACAATTGGGGCAAGATGTTCTGCAATTTTGAGGAAATATTGTGGCTTGTTCTTTGGGACCTCTGATACAGTGGTTACTGGACAGTATCCTTAGTGTTGTTAACAACTGGTGTGTCATGGCCAATAATATTGTTGCACTCCTTTTTCAAGTTACTCTCTACAGAAAATGTACTCTACAGGTAAGCTGCGGGTTAGAGACACAAGCAATTATCTAGGAAGATAAATTACGTCTATGAAGGAGTGGTCTTTATCTAAAACCTAAGAGCATCGTTGTGAGCAAGATAAACTTTTATAGTGTTTGCACAGCAGGTACTCAAAATTTATAACAGGAAGCCTTATGGCATATATCACTGGGTAGAAACTTGAGAGGTCTTGGTAGCTCTTAAAGAACTCTAACTGTAGTTTGCTTTGTCAAATCAGTCAATGAGGAAGGAGGTGCCAGGCAAAGAAATACAGTGTATTGATTTAGGATATGATTGCTCAACCCTATGTGCTAGTTTCTTGGAACACGTTATATAATAACAGTAAACTTTAAGCAGTGGCTTACCATATTATGATGTCTTCATAGGTAAAACCTAACTTTTCTTCACTGTGACCAACATTACAGACAAGCTACAAAGAAATCAAAAGAAATTTTAAAATGAATACTTTTTTATTTTGTTCATTGTGTGCAGACTCCAAATATTTATCAGTTTAATTTCTAATTTATTTATACTAAATAAGCAAACAGTATCACAATCTTAATTTACACAGTGGCAACTAAACCAACCATGCAAAAAATCATAGCATGCAAATGGTTAAATATGCTAGTCAATATGTGTTTTTTATCTGGTGTGGGTTGATTTTACTGAAAAGGATATTTGTATGCTATTTGAACAGTTTTACAAACACAACTGATTAAGCCGTTTCTTTTGAAACCGATGTGGCTAAGGCTAAGCCTTTTAATTCACATTACGTCTATGTCAGCAAAGCCAACTGCCCCAAACAATCACAACATGAATACTGTGGTGGATATAAAAGGAGAGAGCTCGGTTAAACAGAGGCGGTTATGAAAGATCCTGTTGCATTCATCTGTCTTTATCTAGCGTAAACTGTCATTTGCCAGGGCTATGAAAAGAAAAAAATATTTTTTTTTTTAATTACCTACGCCCCGTTCAAATTCCAGAGGGCCCCAGCACCCACCATGCCTCTACCCCATGACGAGTCATAAATGTCATTTGCACAACTGAGGAGCGTGCTCATGAAGTGAACTTCTCCTGAACCGCACTAGAGCACTTAAATCTCCAAAAGTATAAAAGCTTCCCCCTTTAACAAAAATTTAAAAAGCAGGTGAAGAGGTGCAACAGTTTTGTGCCGGCTTCTGTCCCCTCTCACCCAAGTCAATAGTGTCAGCATGCCATACGGCATGCGGACATCACTACCTGACCAAACAGCAGCAGGGATCAGCAGTGATTACTATTGTCGCACCTTTAGTGCAATTTCTAAGTACCGGAGAAGTATTACTGAAAACGAAAGCCTCTCCCCTTTCCAGCAATACATTTCCTAGAAGGATCCCTGACCAAGAATCCCCAATAGGAGTCACGGAGACGTATTTTTTGTTGGTAGGGGTAGCCCTCCCAGGCATGGATGCCCCCCGCACCCCCTCCGCTTATCCCCCAAGAATTGCCAACTCATTTTTGAAGTTCTGCTTTCCTTGGGGTGATTGGCTCTCCCAAGGAACGGAAAACATGCAAGCGATTTCCTTTTTGGCTTACCTATGCCAAGGGCATTTTGCGGCCAGAAAACTAATTGTAATTTTCAACGGGGTGTGGGCATGGAATTGTCACTCCCCAAAGCAGCGGGGCTGATCCCCCAGGAGCCAGGCCAATTCAGCCTTCGATCTGTTACAGCATCATTTACATTATGCTTCCATCCTCCATGTCATAGGTCAATGTATCAGCCCATGTCAGCCATGATCTATGTTGTGTCTTTCACATGTTGCTTCTGCCCACCACAGCGTACATCGTGGGGCACGGAGTCTGCCCACTTCAGCCTTTGATACATTATTGGGACATTCACATTATGCTTCAACCCCCCACATCATACAGCAACATGTCAGCCCACATTGGCCGTTGAGTTATTGTGTCAGCCCAATTCAGCCTTTGTTTTGTTATTGTGACATTCACATTTTGCTTCTGCCCACACTTCATAGGGCAATGTGTCACCCATGTCAGCCTTCGATCTGATATTGTCATTTACATGCAGCTTTTGCACACCACAGCCTCAATGGTGGGACAAGGGCTCAGCCCACTTGAGCCTTTGATCTGTTATTGTGACATTTACATTGTGCTTCTGACTACCACATCACATGTGAGAAGTTAGTTCAGTTTAGACTTTGAACTGTTAATGTAATATTAACATTATAATTCTGTCCACCATAGCGCACATTATGCACAAGGGTTCAGCCCACTTCAGCCATTGACAGCCTTAATGTAACAGCATTTTGCCCTTTCACAAGGAGAACATTTTTACCCAAAGAAGTTCCCTTCAACGCCAGAGACGGATATGGTAATATGTGTTTCTGCTTACTGTATGTAAATCAAGCTGAAGTTAAGAAAAATCTATTTTACATTCTTAGGCAAAGTTCTCTGCATCGCAGCCTGGAGTAAAAAGAAATTCCCCTTTGTAGTGATCCAGTGTTTTGCCATTACTGAACACACAATTTTAGGTATTAGGTATCAAACACCTACACATGGTATCATCTTTGTGGGGACTATGTGTGGACACCAGTCTTATGGGGACTAACCTTTACCAATAACAGATAGATGTTAGGAAAAAAAGCCATACTTTTGGATCCTGCTTTAAATTGGCCAATATGTTGCTCTTTAATCACAAGAACAGAAACATCCTTGTGAGGACTTGAATGCACCACACCATCCTTGTGTGGACATAGTCCACAATTATCATTTGTGGTTGAATACAGTCATGAGTACATGGCTAAATGTTTATTTGAGCACTAATATACACGAATAAAATCATAATCTATTCTTAATTGAATGGCTGCATGTCTCCTAGAGGTGCCCAACAGATGGATTATGTTAAAATGTCAGAAAATCACCTACATCAGGATTACTGAAGCGATATTAACCCTTAGGTAAGTGCTCAAAGTCTTAGGTCAGAAGGATCTGAAACATGGAGAAATTAAAATGATGGAAACATGCAAAGTGGCCAAATGGAACTCGGTGCGATTAAAAACGTTAATTAATGTCAAAGTAGCTATTAGACCACATTTCCCAAGCAATGAAATAGAATGCTTATTTTTGTCTAAAGATGGTGTGTGATAATACCCACAAAGGTGGTATTGGATCATAGTTTCTTCACAGATGCTGTATACAACCACGATAAAAGACCCCCACATGTGAAGAAAATGATGTTCAAGTCCCTACAGAGATAGTATAAGATTATAGGGATGTTCAAGTCCACACTAAAATGGTGTATGAAAGTACTCTTGTTGAAGTTCTAAAAAAGATAGTGTGTAATTATAGTGATGTTCAAGCCCCCACACTTCCTCCACCCCCAAAAAAATAAATATATAAAGTGCGTTTATTGGGATGTTGTAATCCCCACAGATAGCATGTGATTATTGTTTTGTTCAGCTCTCCACATAGATAGTGTATGGTTAGTGAGTTTTTCAAGTTCCCACGGAAATAGTATGAGAAGATAATTGTGTTCTAGTCTCTATATACACAGATATTTAATGGATGTAATGATGTTTAGGTTTAAACGGGAATACCCTGTGATTATAGGTATGCTGAAGCATGCACGTAGATAGGGGGTGATTAGAGGGATGTTTGAGTCTTACAAAGAATGCATGTGAAGATAAAAATGCTTAAGTCCCTTCAGAGAAAGTGCACGGTTATAGGAATATTCATTTCCGCACTGAAATAGTGTGTGAAAGCAATCTTTCTGAATTTCCCAGAGAGATGGTGTTTAATTATAGTGATGTTCAAGTCCCCACAGAGATAGTGCGTGATTACTGTATGCTCAGAGATACTGTGTGAATATTGGGATGTTTAAGTCCTCACAGAGACCGTGTGTAGTTATTGGAATGGTAAAGTCCCAACCGAGATAGTATGCAAGGATAATTGCTACAGTGACAGCATGTAAAGATCATGTGTGAATTAAATGATGTTGAATTTCAAACAAGGATGGTGTGTGATTATAGGCATTTTCAAGCCCACATATAGTGTGTGATTATAGGGATGCTCAAGTCTTACAAAAATTGCGCATGAAGATAATGATGTTCAAGCCCCCACAGAGATAGTCTGTGAATATAGGACTGCTCAGGACTCCACCGAGATACTGTGTGTAGGTGATCAGATTCAGGTCCCACAAAGATAGTTAGTGAAGGTAATGTTCAAGTCTCTACACAGTGTGTTAAGATAATGATGTTCAAGTCCCCACACAGATACTGTGCTACAATAGGCAAGGCAAAGTCTGCATATAGTGTGTGATTATAGATGTGTTCAAGTTCCTAACAAGATAATGTGTGGAGATTACCATGGTCAAGTCCATAAAGTGACAGAGCGTAAAAAAATTAAATGCAAGTCCCCACAAAGAAAGTGTGTGGGTATAAGCATGCTCAAGCCTCCAAACAGTGTATGTGATTATAGTGGTGTGCAAGTCCCTACCGAGATAGTGTGGAAGAAAAATCATGTTTAAGTGGCTTGGTGTTGGACCCATAGACCCATTGCAGGCCAATCTGGTGGAGGGATTGTTATTTGTTTTATCACCGGTCCTGTAAGAACTTTCCTGGGGCACTGCAAATGGTTACCTTTCAGCTCTCTCAGGGTTTATTGGAACAACCATCCTTCTTCAAACACCTCTTGTATTCGGTAAACCTTGAAGGGAACCCATCACATTTTTGCCAAAGCCCAGTCTTATGCCACTTTATTTTCTGAAAAAACTGGTGCTTGGTACTCAAATAGTGATCCTGCCGAAAGTGGTGACGCCTTTTCACATTGGATAAGCCATCACTCTTCCAACCCTTTGTGCTCCAGCTCATCCCATGAAAGAGGAGGAAAGACTCCATTGTTTGGACCCCAAGAGAGCACTCTGGTTTTACATCAATTGCACAGAGGAACACTGTGGACTATCAGCCTTTTGTGGGGTTCTCTGGGGCAAGCATGAACAAAACAGTGCAGAGTGGACCACCTCATAATGGAAAGTCCTCTGTATGCAGATCTGTTACGCACTGGTAAAGAAACAGCCCTTAGAAGGTATGAGGGCTCATTCCACTAGATCTAAATGGATATCTGGAACGTTGGCTTCAGCGGGATTTGCATTAGAGTTCCACCGGACCAAACATTTTAAAAAACTTGAATCACAGTGAGTGAGGAAGCCTTTTCTCCCATTTGCGTCCTACACCAACCATGACCAGTGATGCAGGACCTCGAACTCCGACTGACCAAAAGAAACATCTCAGAAAAATGTTGCAGCGGCCATTACAGGGCTCGGGGACTCGGTACCCAAGTTGTGAAAATAAAATATAAATAACATATAAGTGGGCAGATTAGGGACACCCTGAACCCCAGCTATCTATGCAGATTATCAGTGTAGTGATGACTTCAGACAAGACTCCATTAGTGGCTATTGCATGCAGGATTACCAGCAGTGACCACTACTGTACATCAGGCAAGCACCAGCAATAATGTATAAAAAATTATATCACTACCCAAGGAAGCATGAATTGCCATTTTAATATCAGAATGGGAAGCAACTCACAGGTAATTAGAGAGCTACCAGTAGCTCTTGTGCTGCTCATTGAACAATCCAACAGTAAAGCATGGAATAGCTACAGAGTGGGCAGCAACAGTGTGATTCTCCCTAACACATCGAACAAGTACAATACAAATAGCAAGTGCAGCATGTGGAATTGCACACAATACCCCTCTATACCCGCTCAGCTACCACAGTACTCTAGCAGGACCCCCCCCACACGACGAAACGCGTGGTCCTATGATTACACCGAGGCGCCGTTTAAGTAACGGGTCAGTTAGCTTGACTTGTGCGGTGTGGGCCAGTGTATATGCAGCAGGCAGAGGGCAGGATTGTTTTCGTCAAAAGGCCTGAGTTTGCAGAAGCCATGGTGATATGAAGACAAAAAAAAACAATGCAACACCGAGGGCTTCATTTAGACTTAGGTAAAGCAGGAACACCACTGTAAATCAGTAGTGCTCCTGTTCCACCAAATTCATGGTTTCCCACTCAGTTTAGAATTGTGAAAGCACTAGATTTCCGAGGCTGTGCTACAGCCAGCCCACAACTACAGTGCTGTCAGATCATAGTGAATGCAACTGAGCCCTATTTAGGGTGAGAGAAGCATCACTTGTTTTCCCTGCTAAGGAAGGCCTTGCAAAGCTTGATGGTCCCTTGTAAGGAAAATGCACAATGGCCCCATGCATAAGATCAGAATTCGCTATTTGTTGAGGACACTGTTTTTTTGTTTTCTGAAAACAAGATTCCCCTTTGGGAATCTTTTTTTAGAGAACAGAAAGTGTTGTTGAGTTGATGCAACAAATATGATGCCTGATTGGCAAAGATTCAGTGTTGCTGAAGGCACAAAGGCCATTGCTCACCTGGTACGAACACTAAATATGATGAGATGTCCACCACCAAAGAAGTGAAGGCCAATGTCTCCACTGACCTGGCAGACTATCAGGTGGCCTCCCACCGCACTCCACATGATTGTAGGAAGTTGGCTCTGTATATACTATACCAAAGTAAGGTGTAGTGTGCACAGAGCAAAACACATACAGATGATGAACGGAATGCAGAGCAAATCAAACATTCATCCCCCAGTCAAGAGATCTGGGGTAAAAAAAAACTATGGATTTAAGCCAAGATCTCTGTACTGGGGTGAATGTATGACATTGTTCTGCATTCTGTCCATCAATTGTTCTTTTTGCATTTGTCAGCCCGAGTGGGACGGGTATGCCCAGACGTGGGTCCAGAGTTCTCCATGCCACTGGATTCAAGCTAGTCTGGCTGATGAGGGTGAAACCCCGAAACCGGTTCTAGGATGCTCCAGGGAGGACCTGGCCTGGCGGTTCAGACAGGGCTGTTCCCATGGGGAGCAGGGTGAAGACTGATTGGCATATGGCTAGGTTCAAACTGGAATGGCATGGGGAGCAAGGCAACGATGGATTTAGGCCCAGATCTCTGTACTGGCGAGGACATATGACATTATTCTGCATTCTGTCCATCAATTGTTCTTTTTGTAGTGTGCACAGAGTCCAGTGGATCCCCCAGAGGCTTAAGTCGATAATGCTAAAAGGTTAATTTGTGGTAGTGTGGTCAAGCAGTTAGGCTTATCAGAAGGCTTTGTTAAGTATTTGTTGTACATACTCAGGCAAGAAATGATTACACACACACTCAAGGACCAACTGTTTAGTATACAAAATTATTAATTTATTAAATTATTTTTATTTTTAGAACCAAGAGGAACTCAGTTTCAGGTAACAGTTTCAAGAGTAGTAATACTTTTCAAATACAGTAGGTATGGATTAGTTACTTACCTGTAATCCTAGTTCTCTTTCAGGGGTATACTCATTAAAGTCATAAGCACTGAATAATTTCCGCCCGTGAGCGGGAACCCGGAACATATAACAATATACATATATATGTGTAATTATACAATAATTAGTACATAGTACTAAACCAAAATATACACATATATATGTATAACCCCATAATATGCAGCCCAACATAATGTATAGGCTAATAAGACCTTATTACACACTTTCTGCAGTATGAAAATACTCCATACACCAATGCAATAAACAGGCTAGAGTCTAGAAATGCATTTCATAACATAAATACCCTTTATTTTCATCAAAGAATCTGTTGTAAAAGGCAATTAGCCTAACAAGGCTGCATATGAAAAAATGTCTGTGTACAGAAAATCAGACTGGCACCTCGCCTTTAAGGCCCCAGAGAATCTGAGCACTTTGCCTTTAAGGCCTCCAGGAGACACACTGCTCCCATCATGCCCCACAGGTGACAGTCAGGTCAGTTCTTTTGTACGGTACAGTAAACTTTAGCAGGAATCTGCACTTAAAAACTTCATAATACATATTGAAAAACCTCAATGCTACTGCTCGCCCGGGGAGGCGGGAGGGTGCTTACGACTTTAATGAGTATACCCCTGAAAGAGTACAAAGATTACAGGTAAGTAACTAATCCTTCTCTTCCAGGGGATACTCATTAATAGTCATAAGCACTGAATAGAGTAGCAAGCTCATACCCACAGGACGTGGGCGAACAGATAAGAGCATAGCAACAATTTTAACACAGTGTTCAGCTAGAACTAGCAAATAAATTTCTGAGCGATGCTTGACCACCTTGCGCATCAGCCTGTGTGTCTGAATCAAGACAATAATGGCGTGTAAACGTGTGTACTGAACGCCACGTCGCTGCTTTACATATCTCTGTCATAGACACATTCCTAAGAAGAGCTGTGGAAGAAGCTTTCCCTCTCGTAGAATGGGCTTTAGGTCTACCTGATAAAGACCTATGTGCTAGCTGATAAGCCAGAAGAATACATGACACAATCAATCTAGAGATGGATCTCTTGGATGCTGCCAAACCAGTGTTAGTAGGACCATAATTGATAAATAAACGGTCTGTCTTTCTTAAAGCTTTTGTCCTGTCCAAGTAAAACTTTAAGACTCTCTTTAGATCCAAAGAATGCAGAGCCCTTTCATCAGAACTAGAAGGCTTTGAGAAAAAAGTAGGCAATGTTATGGTTTGGTTAATATGAAAATCCGACACTACCTTGGGCAGGAAAGCAGGATGCGTCCCCAATACCACTCTATTTGCATGGAAGACAGTGAACGGTTCTTTACAACACAGAGTCTGAATCTCGCTAACTCTACGAGCAGAAGTAATGGCTACAAGGAACGCTACCTTCCAAGTTAAGTGTTGCAAAGAAGCTTTATGTATAGGTTCAAAAGGGGCACCCATTAACTTGGTTAACACCACATTAAGCTCCCAAGGTGGAGAAGGAGACCTGACTGGTGGATACACCTTCCGTAAACCCTCCAGAAAATCCTTCACCACAGGCATCCTAAAAAAGGATGTCTGAGTGGGCGATTTTCTGTAGGCTGTGATTGCAGCAAAATGGACTTTAATGGAATTAAACTGCAGACCAGATCTTGCGAGGTATAACAGATAAGGTAAAATCACCTGTTCCTGACCATGAATCGGGTCAAGATCATTATTTTGACACCACAGGAAAAAACGTGTCCACTTGAATCCATAGGATTTCCTTGTAGAAGGTCTTTTTGCCTCCTTTAGAATGTGCATACAGTCCGGATTTAGCTGCAAGTGTCCATATTGGACGACTTCAGGAGCCATGCTGCCAGGCGTAAAGATGACAGATTGGGATGAAACACTCGCCCCTTCTGCTTGGACAGAAGATCCGGGCGACATGGCAACCTCCTGTGTGGCACCTCCGACAACTGAAGGAGATCTGGGAACCACCACTGGCGAGGCCACTCGGGAGCAATCAGAATCATCCTGGAGTTGGTCTTGTACATACGGTTGATTACTGTTGGTATCAACGGTGTTGGTTGAAAAGCGTACAGTAAGTTCTGATACCAGTCTATCAAAAGGGCATTCCCTTGCGACCCTTTATGGGGAAACCTGGATGCGAAGACGGGGCATTTTGTGTTTGCCGCGTCTGCGAACAGATCGATATCCGGTGTTCCCCATGACTGGAAAATACTGTGCACGACTTCTTCGTTGAGCACCCAATCGTGAGCTTCAACGAAGTCTCTGCTGAGATCGTCCGCCTGCGAATTGAGAGACCCTGGCAGGTGAACAGCTGTTATTGACAAGTCTCTTGCTAGTAACCAATTCCAGATGGTCTGGGCTCCTAAGGACAGAGTCCTGGATCTGGTACCCCCCTGCTTGTTTAGATAATACATTGTCGTTGTATTGTCTGTCTGCACCAGGATGGACCGAGTTTGTAGAGATGGAACGAGAGACTTTAGAGTAAGATGGACAGCCCTGAGCTCGAGCAGGTTGATGTGATATCCTGTGATATCCCTTCTCGAAATCCGACCATAGCCCTTGTACCTGCAGAGGGCCCATATGAGCACCCCAGCCTTGGAGTGAGGCGTCCGTGATCAGAGTCTGCGTCGGAGGGTCCTGATGAAAAGGCACTCCTCTCATCAAGTGTGTTCTCTTCATCCACCACCTGATGGAATCTTTTGCAGACTGGTGGAGACAAATCCGATCCTCCCAGCATCCCGTGCTCTGCTTCCACTGATCATCTAGGCACTGCTGCAGAGGACGCATGTGCAATCTTGCGTTTGGAACAATGAAGATGCAAGATGCCATGGACCCCAGGAGAGAGGACACTTGCCGAACTGTCAGGTAATTGGACTGAAGAAGAAGATGACATTTGGACTTGATCGATAACCACCTCTCCTCCGAAGGACACACGTTTTCTCTTTCTGTGTCCAGCAGGGCCCCCAGATAATGGATCCGCTGTGTCGGATACATTATAGATTTCTGAAAGTTGACTTGAAGACCCAGCCTGCGCATGAGGTGGAGGCATATCGACAGATGCTCCTCCAAGAGAGATGGGGACGAACTCTTCAGAAGCCAGTCGTCTAAGTACGGATATATGAAAATCCTTTTCCCTCGAAGAAAGACCGCAACTACCGCCATACATTTGGAAAATGTTCTGGGAGCTGACTTCAGGCCGAATGGAAGTACTGCATATTGGTAGTGATGAGCAGATACTTGAAACCTGAGAAATTTGCGATGTTTCCTGGAAATGGTAACATGAAAATAGGCATCTTTCATGTCGATGGAGCACATCCAGTCCCCCTGATGTAACTGGGGGAAGATCTGTTGAAGCGCTAGCATTCGAAATTTCTCTTTCCGAATGTACTTGTTTAAAAGCCTTAGGTCCAGAATAGGCCTGAATTCTGCGTTTGGACCCTTCTTCCTCACTAGGAAAAAAGGTGAATATAAGCCTTGATTTCTCTGCTGAGGAGGAACCTTCTCTATGGCTTTTTTTCCTAGGAGTATACTTGCTTCTTTTTGTAAAAGCTTCACATTCCAATGTACCATTTTCTTTGGAGGAATGAGAGGAGGTGGCCTTTTGAAAAGGAGATGGTAACCGTTCTGAATGATACCAATCACCCACTTGTCCTTTGTCAGTTGCTTCCACTCGTTTAAGAATGACACAATGCTTCCTCCCACCGGAGTGGTCCACGGCTGCGGAGGAAGACTCCCTTCATTGCTTTTGAGGTGGTTTGGCAGCAGCGAACTGCTGCCTATTTCCTCCTCTTCCTCGTCCAGGGCGACGCTGTTGGAACTGCGATCTCTGTTGGTTCTGGCCCTGGTTTTGCGAGAACCAATTTGTTTGTTGACTCCTTTGTTGAAAAGGCCTCTTGTCGTAGGGACGAAAAGTTCCTCGACGTTTAAATTCTTTTTTCTTCTCTAGGCCTACAGCCTTTAGAGTATCCAACTCTACCTTCATTTTTGCCATCTTATCGTCTGCGTGAGACCCAAACAATGTCGACCCATTGAACGGTAAGTTGACCATTTTCCTCTGGGCTTCAGGTTTTAGTCCAGTAAGAAGCAGCCAAGCTGAACGCCTAGAAAAAATCCCATGCGCATAGCCATGCGCTGCAAGATCCGCAGAGTCGGCAGCTGCACTAATACTTTGATTAGCGACCAAACCTCCTTCACCTACAATCTCCAGGAAATCTGTTTGATCTTCTTTTGGAAGCTTGTCTGCAA
Organism: Lissotriton helveticus; assembly: GCF_964261635.1. NCBI lineage: Eukaryota > Metazoa > Chordata > Amphibia > Caudata > Salamandridae > Lissotriton > Lissotriton helveticus. The sequence goes on from NC_136059.1 coordinate 372,783,134, forward strand.
ACCGAGCCCCACAAAAGGCAACCATAACGGCCCAGTAAGGCTGCCGCACTGGCCCCTCTCATCACCGACCCAGCAGTGTTACACATCCTCTGACCTAAGGAATCCATGCTCTTACTGTCCTTCTCAGGTGGAGCAGAGGAAACAGAAGTTGCAGAATGCGCCTTCCTGGCTGCCGCCACTATAAGGGAGTCTGGAGGAGGATCAGAACGTAAGAATAAAGGATCTTGGTCAGGAGCCTTATACTTCTTGGCAATCCTAGAAGGGCCTGAACCCACCGTGGCTGGAGTCAAGAAAGTTTTCATAGTAGGTTCCAACAAACCAGGAACCAAAGGCAGAAGAGGTCTAGCAGAAGTCTTGTGATGCAAAGTCTAAAAAATGACAGAAGACGTCACTTGGGGAACTGCCATCACAATGTTGAACTTATTTACTCCACGACATAACACATCGCTAAAGGTACCCAAGTCATCCACTGGGGATACCCTCGTAGGGGGACTTGACGATATCGTAGGACAATAGTCTCTATACGAACTTCTACTCGGAGATGACGAGGAAGAAGATGATGTAGGAGACCTAGTTTGCCTTTCAGGAGTAGCAGACTTCTGCTGTCTGCGTTCTCTAGAGCAAGATCTCCCTCTTACCGGAGACCTAGAACGTGATCTCCTAGGCAACACAACCTTCTGAGCTCTCACACTAGTTAGGTTCGCGGTTGGTTGCATCTTCCAGTGTCGTAGGCTTTCCAACCATCTCGGTGACATGTTAATCGGCTGTGCTGCACGCTCCGGAGAGCCCTCTGGCGAAACTTGCACAATCTGAATTCCCAGTGAAGATTTGGAAGACTTTGAAGAGCCACTCCGCTCAGATCGTGGTGAGCCAGATGGAGTTTGTTCTCTGGGAACTAGTAGCCTTTCCTCTGACACCGTCTGCCTTGAAGTCGAACCAGAGTGCGCCAGCACCGAAGAATCCTGGTGCGCAACTTTTTCCTGCTGGTCTTGAGGTGTAGAGGTCACCAAAGGCCGTGGAATCACTTCAGGCCTCGACAAAGACCTATGGGTGGTCCGAGAGGCTGATCTCGAATGTCTAGATGCCGACCTTTTATCAGGTGGGGGAGACTTAGCCACTGATACTCTCTCTTCATGCCTCAAGCCTTAAGCATGTATGGACGTCGAACCACGTCTCGATGGAGACTTTAATCTCCTCTTCTTTTCATGTCTGGACGTCGCATCATCCTTCGACGTCGATCTTACTTTCTTTTTCGACGTCGATCTTCTCTTTAACATCTTTCGTCTTTCCTTCGACGTCGACCGTCGTCTCTCCTTCGACGTCGACCGTCCTCTCTCCTTTGACGTCGACCGTCGTCTCTCCTTCGATGTCGACCGTCGACTTTCCTTCGACGACGAGTGCTGTCTCTCCTTCGACGTCGAGTGCTATTTCTCCTTCGACGTCGAGTGCTGTTTCTCCTTCGACGTCTAACTCCGTACCCCCGACGTCGTTCTTACCGCAACAGACACCAGATGTCTTGACGTCGAGAGAATCTTTGACGGCGACTGCATCGACATCGACTTCTGCCTCACCGGTGATGTCCTCGACGCCGATGGAGCTTTGTCTTGCCTCAGCGTCGATAAGCCTAAAGGCGATCTGGATCTCGACGCTGAACGCACCTTTTTCGACGTTGACGCTTCCTGAAGGCGCTTTTTCTTGGTTGTAACTTCAAGAGACGCAGATCTTCGACGATTTTCACGAGAAGAGGGCCTTCCAAATGAGATCAAGCTTTTAGGCCCCTTTCCTTCTCTCTCCAAACGACCTAGAAGCCGCATCTTCTCCCTTTCTCTCGGAGTCCTGCTGGAAAGGTTAAGGCAGTGATAGCAATCTTCTACCATATGAGAAGAAGGAAGACAAACCACACAAACAGCGTGTGGATCAGTCTTTGACATTTTCTTCCCACAGGAAGGACATTTATAAAATAAAGGTGGCATAACTGACTAAAAAACTCCCAACAGTTCAGTCAGAAAATGAAAGCAAACCACCACTAGAACTAAATCTTGTCAAAAAAGACAGGAAAAAACCAAATTTTGACTGAAAAAAGTCAAATTTAGCCAAGCTCAAATTCCAGGTTCCTCACAGAACAAGCCGGAAAAAAGAACTGACCTGACTGTCACCTGTGGGGCATGATGGGAGCAGTGTGTCTCCTGGAGGCCTTAAAGGCGAGGTGCCAGTCTGATTTTCTGTACACAGACATTTTTTCATATGCAGCCTTGTTAGGCTAATTGCCTTTTACAACAGATTCTTTGATGAAAATAAAGGGTATTTATGTTATGAAATACATTTCTAGGCTCTAGCCTGTTTATTGCATTGGTGTATGGAGTATTTTCATACTGCAGAAAGTGTGTAATAAGGTCTTATTAGCCTATACATTATGTTGGGCTGCATATTATGGGGTTATACATGTATATGTGTATATTTTGGTTTAGTACTATGTACTAATTATTGTATATTTACACATATATATGTATATTGTTATATGTTTCGGGTTCCCGCTCACGGGCGGAGATTATTCAGTGCTTATGACTATTAATGAGTATCCCCTGGAAGAGAATGTTTTGTTATGTCAGTTCAAATACTGTACAGTAGTATTAAAATACTTTGGCAAGGTCAATCAAACAGTAGCAAATGTAAAAGATAGACATTTTGGGAGTTAATTATGATGTTGGGCGGAATCAACAGCTACTCGATCATGGGACCGGCTGACACCCGGTCGGATGTCTCGACCAACAGATTCCAATGCGACGAACACAGTTCGGTTGCAAGGTCCCTTTCCTCAATGGGAGCTCGTGTTACGGCTGTAAACCGGCCGTAACACAAGCTCCCATTGAGGAAAAGGAGTTGGAGTTCATCCCTGCACGCTGCGGCAGGCACACTAAGGTGCCTGCCACAAGGTGAGGAATGAACAGGTGGGCACCATTGGTGCCCTTTCGGCCTCCAACCGGAGGCCATGCACCAAAGGGGGCCCGGCTGAGGGCCCCAAACACTTTTTCAGTCATGGTTTCCATGTCGGACAAGCCAGCATTGAAACCATGTCGGAAAGCGTGCAGTGTAGTCTCAAAGGCGGAAAGACCCGACCTTGAGATTACGTGCCTGCTTCCGACTGGCAGCCAGAACGACCGGCAGGATTACTTTCCGACCACCTCCAACATAATGAGGCGGTCGGAAAGTAAACCGACCAGCCCATTACAATGGGGCCCCCAAGGCTCGCTTTACGGGCCGTACTGTAATCAGACCTTAAGTGTAATAGGCAGGAATGCATTGCAATCCTATGGGAGAAAAACTGTTAAATGGATTACAGGTAAGTACTTGGCTTACACATCCGGTCTTCTGGGGTTTGGAGCCACACTGGGCAAGGGTCACATCAAGGTAGGTACTGCACCACTAGGGAGGCAGAATGTCTAGGTCACTGGGCCAATGTTAGTCAATAGAGACTGTGGCTACCCACAAGAGATGCAGTTTGCAGGTAAGTACTTGTCGTTTCAGGGCACAGGCCGCCGAGGTTAAAGCATGCACTTGAGGGGGCACTCGCCAGCACCAACCTTACACCACCAGCAGCACAGAGGCGGCCAGGTGCAGGGTCAATTCAAAGTCGGGGGCCCATTGCGTTTCAATGAGGAATCTCAGTCGCACCAAAAGGCTGCAGGCCCGATTAGCCAGAAACCGTCCCAGGATGCTTGTTTCCGGTCCAGGGAAGACATGGTTGGCAGTTCGGGCTGGACTGTTCCCATGAGGCACAGGATCAGACTGATTTGCATATGGCCATGTCTGAACTGGGGTGGCGGAGTGAGCTAAAGAATGATGATGGATTAAACACAGATCAGTTGACTGGGGGTGGATGCTTGCAATGTTCAACACTCCGTCCATCATCCCCTTTGGTTTTGCTTTGTTCGCCTTAGGTTGGCACGGTATGCCCAGACGTGGGTCCCTTGCTCAATTTGCCACTGGATTCAAGCTAGCCTGGCTGATGACTGCTGATTAGCCAGAAACCGGTCCCAGGATGCTTGTTTCCGGTCCAGGGAAGACATGGCTTGGCAGATCGGGCTGGACTGTTCCCATGAGGCACAGGGTCAGACTGATTTGCATATACCACCGCAAAAAATCAGAAAAAACTACAACGCATCCAGAACGCATCAGCCAGACTCATACTAGACATCCCGCGTAAAGACCACATCTCTGGTCACCTGAAAGACCTCCACTGGCTCCCCGTCAATAAGAGAATAACTTTTCGCCTCCTAACCCACGCACACAAATCACTTTACGATCTTGGACCCGAATGCCTCAACACACAACTTTCCTTCTACACCCCCCCCCGCCAGTTACGCTCTTCCAATCAAGCCCTTGCTGCTGTACCTCGCATCAACAAAACCACCATGGGAGGAAGATCCTTCTCCTACCTGGCAGCTAAAACCTGGAACTCACTCCCCATTCACCTTCGCCTCACTCAGAACCACCTAGCATTCAGAAAGCAACTCAAAACCTGGATATTCGACAAGTAACTCCCCACCCTTCTTCAAGCGCCTTGAGACCCTATGGGTATGTAGCGCGCTATATAAATTCTTTGACTTGACTTGACTATGGCCATTTCTGAACCGGGGTGGCGGAGTGAGCTAAAGAATGAGGATGTATTAAACCCGGATCAGTTGACTGGGGGTGAGTGCTTGCAATGTTCAACACTCCGTCCATCATCCCCTTTGGTTTTGCGCTGCCAGGAAGTAGCCAATGGGTTACTTACCTTTAGGGTGACTACACCCTTTGTATGTCCCCTCCCTTTTTGGGAGGTGGCATCCCCTAATCCTATTGGCTAAAATCCTTCCAACCAATATGGAGATTTACCAAGGAGGGTGTCACTTCAGTTTAGGACACCTTATGGGCTGTCTTGGTTGAGAGAGGACACACCTCTCCTGACTACTAATTTTCACACCAACCCTGCTGCCAAAAGTTGGGCTTGGTCAGGGGGCGGGCCTCTCTCTTCACTAGCTGGAGAGGCCCTGGCTCGCATAACAAAGGGCAGGAAGCATTTGAGGCTCATTGCCCTGAATGCTGCTCCTGCCTGTGGGTAGGTGTGAAGCACCTCCACTGGAGCAGGCTTGGTTTCTGACCCACAAGAGCACAAGGCTCCCACCTCAGGGGGTCTTAGACAGGTCTGCAATGGCAGGCTGGTGCAGGCCAGTCAGCAGCAACCCAGAGAGTTGGTCATTTTGCAGGGAATATCTCGAAGATGCTCTCTGCGTACATTTTATAATAAATCCCACACTGGCATCAGTGTGCGTTTATTATGCTGAGAAGTTTGATATCAAACTTCCTAGCATTCAGTAAAGCCATCATGGATCGGTGTAGTTCGAAATGACACACTGCCAGCCCATGTACTCAATATGGCTTCACTGCACTTATGATGTCTAAGAATTGACTTAGACACTGTAGGGGCATATTGCTCATGCAGATATGCCCTCACCTGTGGTATAGTGCACCCACCCATTGGGATGTGAGGTCTACTAGAGGGGCAACATACCTATGCCACAGGCAGTGGTTTGTAGACATGGCACACAGGGATGTGTGCATGTCGACTGTTCAGTTTTAGCAACTACTAAACACACAGTCTGCAATGGTACTGTGTATGTGTTGGGTGAGGGGTCTCTTTGGGTGGAATAATACATTCTGCAGCCCTTCAAGACCTCTTTGGTCACAATGCCAACGGTACTGGGGCCTAGTAAGCAGGGACCCAGTACACACTCAGCCAAAGTTGCATCAGATACCAGGCAGAAAGTGTGAGTTGGGGGGGGGGGAAGGGTCACTGCAACAGAATTCCATTTTCCTACAATAGTGCCCTATGATTTACTGTCTCACCAAAATGTATTTAGCAAAAATAAAGTGGAGAACATCAGCCTAATGACCTACTACTGGAGAAATTCCATTTTGTTGAATTTACAAAATGAGGCAATGTGTTCCATTGAAACAGTGGAGGAAATTTGAGTGCTTAATATGAGGCAGTGGTTTCCGGTGCTCAGCACGGCACTTAAATTTCAACACCAGTGCTTAAAATGGTCTGCCACATGGTGGCACTGTTTATTTAGAGACCAGCACACTAACAGTTATTTGTCAATTCAATATACCCTAAAAATTACTAATACCTACACCCCAAGCCATTCTTATAGCTTAGTCTAAATTGCCATACCTGTAGGAGGGTGATGGTTAGTGGTTGTGTTGGGAGCGGTCACTGGCAGTAAAAACAGGGGCAATGGGTGGTGCAAGCTGCAGTGGCCTCCTGACAAGGGCCCGGCACTTACTTTTTCATCAATTAAGCACTGAATGTGATCAAGAAACATGAGAAACATTAGACATGCAAATGGCAGAAGAAAAGAGGCAAGGGTAAAATGAGGCAGGAGTGGGTAGCAATGTACTAGGCTATAGAGATATTACAGTACAGGTAGAGGTACAGGTACTAGGGCAGGGTTAGAAACGGGTATAATACTAGAGGTAGGATTAAAGGCATGGATATGAGTATTAGGGTATAAGCTGGTGTACAGGTTCTATGTGATGAGTAGTTATCAAAGACAGATGGGGTAGTGACACAAGAGTGTAGTTGGGGTAGAGGCTGCACAGTAGAGGTAGCTTGATAATAGGTAAAGGGAGACACTAGGACATATGTTGGTGGTGTAGGACCAGGGAAAAACCAGAGGCAAAAACTAAGGTGAAAGCAGATGTATGGACAGGGGTAGAGTATAGCATAGAACAGAAGTCCTAAATATCGGTATGGGTGGAGCCCTAGGATATTGGTATAATTAGGGTACCCTTGTACAGGCTGGAGAGAGGCACACATGCACAGGTTGTAAATGATGAACTAGGGGATAGGTAGCTTACAGGAGTAGATGTATAAAGGTATGATTAAAGGAAGGGATAGATGTACAATAGTATGGGTACCAGCAGATATATTGTGATATAGCTGGGGGTATCTGTGCAAAGGTATATCTGCCTATATGGCAGGTGTGGCATTCACAAAGAGGCATGTACGTGGGCCTCAGTACAATAACTGCAGGCCTTGTTTAAGGACAAGACTGAGATGTATTAGCAGAGGTTATTGTGGGATTCTATTGTGGAACAAGGGGCTGCTGAAGGTGAAGTTTGAGGAACAATAATAGAAATTAGTGTGAAAACCACAACAAGAGTGGCACAAGGTGTTGTAGGTCAGGATTGAGAAAAAAGGAAAATGCTACTTACCAGTATGCATCTGTTTTTGGCATGTAGAGCTGCAAAGTTGTACACTTAGCATTAGATCGCCACCTGGTGTTGGGCTCGGGTGATAGCATGTTGTTGTCGTCTTGGAAGAAGTCTTTGTAGTCACGAGATAGGTGACTCCTCCCTTGGACGATAGTGCGCATGGGAATCGGCTCCATCCTTAGATTGTTTTTCGCCATGATGAGAAATGATGGAGTAAGTAGAAAGAAAGAAGGGATGTCCATGCGTGTATATCTAACTAAGATAAAAACTGGAACAGATACAGGTCCCGAGGGAGGCAGGAGGGCGTGTACAACTCTGCAGCTCTACATGCCAAGAACAGAGGCATACTGGTAAGTAGCATTTTCCGTTCGAGGCACAATAGTGTTTAGTAAATATATGTGTTGTAGACCATGTTGCTGCCTTGCAGATGTCTTCTAAAGGAATGTTTCCTAAGAAAGCCATGGAGGCTCCTAGTTTGCGTGTGGAGTGCACTCTAGGAGGAACTGTTAATGTGCGTTTTGCTTTGTGATAGCATATTTGTATACATTTAACAATCCACCTTGCAATTCCTGATTTGAAAATGGGATTGCCTTTATGTGGTGGAGAAAAGGCTACAAATAGTTGCTTTGTTTTGCGAAAGGACTTGGTCCTATCTATGTAATAGAGAAGAGCTCTTTTGACATCTAGTGGGTGTAAAGCTCTTTCTGCTACGGAGTCTAGGTTTGGAAAAAACACTGGTAACTCAACAGATTGATTTACATGAAAAGGAGTGATTACTTTAGGAAGGAATTTAGGATTAGTTCTTAGAACCACTTTGGTTCTTGTATAGTGAAAGCTTGAATCTGACTAACTCTTCTAAGAGAGAATATAGCAACAAGGAAAGCTGTTTTCCGTGTGAGAATTTGTAGTTCACATTTGTGCAAAGGCTCAAAAGGGGGTCCCATGAGCCTGGTAAGAACAATGTTTAAGTTCCACACTGGAGAGGGTGGTAGCCTAGGAGGAATAATTCTTTTTAGTCCTTCCATAAAAGCTTTTATTGCTGGTACTCTAAACAACGACATATGTTGTCTGTTTTGTAGTTTATGATTCTAGCCCGTACAGGATCTTTAAACACTTCTGGGACATGTTTAATAACTTCTTTAATCATTGGCTGTATTTGCACAGTTTTTTGGGAATGTTCAAAAGTGTCTAGTAAAAAATCCTCTTGTGCCTCATCTGAATACATGGTAAAATTGTGATAGATGGCAGCCCAATTAATCAAGTGTCCAAACCGAATATTGTCTTCTGGAGGAGAAGGTTTAGATGGATACATATGTGGATCAGGAATATTTGGTATATTTTTTGGGGTTTGGATACTCCCAGTCTGGTGATCCTGTTGGGTAGGGAAAAGGGTCATCTGGGTCTTTTCCTCCCCCCATGCTATACTGATCATCATCAGCATCCTTAGGCGGTGTATGTTGTGGAGAATGAACAGGAGAATTTTGAGGTGAAATGTTTAAAGGGACAGCAGGAGAGGGAGATACAGGACAAGAAGGGTGCATAGGAGATGTGGCAGAGCCCTTCTTCTTGACAGGCACTGGAGGTGTAGGTGCTGTATCTGACCTTCTCTTCCTGTGTGGTGTGGTGGAAACATGTCCTGTTTCTGGGTCTATATATATCATTTTTTGCCAAGGATCAGGTCAAAAAAGGTCTTATTCAGAAATTGCTTTCGGTGCAGATTTTTTCGGCTCTGGGACGGTTTTCTGCTTGTCTTTAGCCTTAGGAGTTGTTGTATAGTCCTTTGGCGTAGTTTTCGGCATCAAAGTTATCGTTTTCGGTGTGGAGGCCTGGTTCGAGGGCTTGGAGGCGTAGACAGCAGACTTTGTAGGTTTCGGCACTGAAGATTTTGGTCTGGAAGCTGTTTTGGTTGGCTTGGAAGCATCGGAAACAGGCTTCATTTGTTTCGGTGCCCTAGTGTCTTTAGGAGTCGACGGTTTCTTGGTCTTTTTCGTAACCGGGACTTCTTTCGGTTTCGGTGCCGAGGGAGCTGGTTGTATCGGCAGGTGCAGTATGGAGCTACCGGAAGGCTTTAATATTTTCATCGGAGCTGGGCTCGATGGCGGGGCTTTCGAAGCAATGTCTCGGTCTCGACTGGGCCCCCGAAGGCGGAGTTTTGACCTTAACCTTTGGTTTAGGTGCTGGGGCTGGGGTAGGGGCAGTCGTACTTGCGCGTTGACCTGATGGTATGGAGTCATCGGAGTCGTCAGTGTCAGATACGATCTGGAGATCATCGGTGCCGGAGCTGATCTCTGCATGTCGCGTCGACGGGCCCTTCCATCCCGAATGGTCTTCTTGGATCGAAAGGATGCACAAGCTGTGCAACTCGACTCGTCGTGTTCCCGTGATAAACACAGGTTACACACCTCGTGATGGTCGCTGTGTGGAAATTTTGGTCCACACTCGGGGCATCTTTTGAATGGTGTCCTTTCCATGAAGTGTAGGCCTCACCACGTGGGTAGGCCCGAAGGCCCGCGTCGACGACCGGAATCGTAGTGATGACAGTGAGTCAATGTATATTGAAGTTAAAGGTTTTTTTTAAAAATTTTTGCAGGTCAAAGTCTTTTAAAAGTAGATTTTCGAACCGGAGCGGAAAAGTTGCATCCGAACCCAGTGGCGGAAAAAACCAATCTAAGGATGGAGCCGATGCCCATGTGCACTATCGTCCAAGGGAGGAGTCACCTATCTTGTGACTGCAAAGACTTCTTCCAAGATGACAACAACATGCAATCATCTGAGCCCAACACCAGGTGGCGATCTAATGCTAAGTGTACAATCTGCATCTCATATGCCTCGAACAGAAGAGTTGTGTTTGTGTGGGTGTCCGGGTGCTGGATAACAAGCGAGGATAGGTCTCTGGGACCTTATGTAGAGATGTTCGAAACTCGATGGGGTTAAAACAACAAAAAACACGGGCGTGGCTAGCTGCCGATCATGGCGGACACGGATTGAAAAGGCTCCGGAGCACGAGCATATTTATCCTGAACAACACATAGAATTTTAGACCTGGTTGCACTGTACCAGGTAGGCGAGGAGGGGAAAACGATGAGCGACAACCCTTGCACGTCGAAACCACACTGATTTCCAGCACAAAATTGATTTGGAACCGTGACCTGCGGGACGGCTACTGGCTAAGGAGAGTCGACGTAGCTGCTCACTTAGGAGGCGAGGCCTCAACCAAACCTTGCGCTGCCACAAAACAAGCATTTACAATGCAACGGTCTTGCCTTTGCAAAAGTTAGAGCTATTGGCATTGTAAATGACAAAATTTTTATTGTGTTGGTTTTGAAAACAGATAAATAAATGGCATTGTCATTTACAATGCCAATAGCTTAATCTCTCGCAAATGCGAGACCTGTTTCATTTACACCCACACACACAGACATAGAGCCACACACACACAGAGCTACACAGAGCCAAACACACACACAGCCACACAAAAACACAGCGCCACACACACACAGCGCCACACACACACAGCGCCACACACACACAGCGCCACACACACACAGCGCCACACACACACAGCGCCACACACACACAGCTCCTCACACACACAGCGCCTCACACACACACAGAGCGCCACACACACAGAGCGCCACACACACAGAGCGCCACATACACACAGCGCCACACAGAGCGCCACACAGAGCGCCACACAGAGCGCCACATACACACAGAGCGCCACACACACAGAGCGCCACACACACACAGAGCGCCACACACACACACACAGAGCGCCACACACACACACAGAGCGCCACACACACACACAGAGCGCCACACACACACACAGAGCGCCACACACACACACAGAGCGCCACACACAGAACCACACACACAGAGCGCCTTCGCAGGAAGCCCTCGGCTTTACATCTCACAAGCACCATCCACGCGCCCCATTCCAGTATTTAATGAATGATATGCGCGCATAGCGAGCGCTGCAGGTACTTCTGAAGATGTAGTCCTTATCAAACAGTACAATATTAGCGCCGGAACTGTTTTGCGGTGTTGTTCGGCTGCATGTGCTTCTAGGAAGCCAGCAGAGAACTGGTTCTACACAAACTCTTCTGCAACCACCTCCCCGTGACCTCTGGGACTAGATAATTGGTGTTAATTTGTTATCAATGTCAAGATGGCGACAAAGATATGGCTAATGAGTCTTATTCTTCAGAACAGAGAGGTAAATAGTGCAGGACCTGTACACGACAGTCTGTTCCCTCCAGAGGCACCGCACAAATACTGACATGCTTGAAAACAAAGCCTGGGCGCAGGACTGGAGCTGTTCGTGACTGAGTCAAATCATCTAAAGTCACTGAGGCAATGAGTAATTACCTGAGTGTAGTCTGCGTGTGCCTGACCACGAAATGAGCGAGACCACATTCTTGGGCATAAGGAGAATCCTGTTTTATGTGTGGGTGGGGGGGAGGAGTGTTGGTGGAGTTGGAATTGCCATTTTAATACATTACTACATTATTTATATGTACCAGAGACTGATATTCGAAAACATGGTCAGATATGACATTTGTTTGCGATTTATTCAATCTGCATTATTTCCGCATGCCTACATTATGTGCATAGAGCTCTTCAAGACGAAGAGTTCACATATCGCTCAGGCATTTGCAGCACTATGTGCGTGCTATGGTGTTCGGCATCTGCGGGTAATTACAACCCCTCCCCTGTGTGCTGCCTCGGTTCACGCCGACGCGCTCACGTCACGCCAGACGGCCCGGAGCCACGCTGCTCCTAGCTGGGCGCAATCAAGCCTCTGTAGTCCAAGCTGAACCATGGAGCGCGCCGGAATGTGGAAACTGCGGTACCAAGATCAACACATGATTCTTCCAGTCGGAGTGCATGCCTCACCGAGGGTCTGAAGCCAGGAGGATCCTGCCTTCTCCCAACATCAGAACCAGAGGGAAATATATCACCGCATTCCTCTCCGAAAGTAAACACCACAAGAGCAATTTTACGTGCTGTAATCTCGGGGCTTACAACCAAGGTAAACATCAGTGATTCTCTCTGCCTTATGGATAAACCAGCAGCAAATTATTAAAACAAAGTGAATCTTTAATGTTCAGTGTTGTTATGGGAAATACATTTTTTTATGTCCTTAAACCGCTGCCCCTAAGGAAAACAAGCAGTTCAGAAAACAAGCGCACCGACGCCAAGATATTCTCTGTAAGCCCCCTCCTTTTCAGACTAGGGGGCGTGTTTTTGACTGAGAACGTCACTAGGTAGAAAGAAAGTCAAAAACATGCCCCCCCCCAATCGCAAAAGGACGGGGATTAGATCGAAAAAAGAACGTCACTGGGACCTCTTCTCCAATGGCTGGCCGCCGTTTAGGAGGTCAGCCAATGGAGAAGAGGGGCGGGGCTTAACCTCGCTACTACAAACATTACATCTCATCAGCGAGATGTGCGCAGCCTACGCTTGCGGAGACCAAAAAAACGAGCTAGGAAAGCTAGAAATCGACTATACACCAGCAAAACATCCAATAAACAGGTCCCGGATAGCTACCTAATTTTTAATCTCTGTGATGGCGAACAGAAACACCAAAAATCATCAGGGGAAGTAGAAGAAAACCAGTCCACTTCAACGGAAGTGTTGCACCGACCGAAAGTAGCCGAGCCAAGAGCAAACATTCCAGTTGTGGCATCGCGGAACCCTGAGGGTAGCAACTATGACCAATTTACAACACATACACAAAAAGGGAGCAGAATAAATTGGAGCTTCGAGAGCAGCGATCCGGAGTCACCCACAATAAACAAACCTGAGGGGAGCATAATGGGACAACCAAAGGGCATTGGAAATAAAACAAAACAATCCACCAAGTCAATAAAGTTCCAACAAGGACAGATTCTGACTGCACAAGAAAATGGTGATCCCGAAAGATAGAAATACTAATAAAGACCTAAAATTAGGGGTGTACAGACAAGGATCCCCGAAGGGAATTGATAAACAAAATCAATAATTCTAAAGCAATAGTAAGTGCCGTTCAGCAACTGACCATCAGCCCTCAAGGAAATAACCCTTTATACATGGTTCCGAGATCCAACTCACAATTCAGCAAAGCCGATACCAAACAAGATAGGCAAGTTATTGTGAAGGTAGACAAGAGCTCGCGAGATTTGCTATTGGTCAACATAAATACGGAGTGTGACAATGTAAATACCAATAGAAAAACTGAAAAAGAAAAAACCTCAAGGCCAGGTTATTTGATAACTTCATATGAGCAAGGCCGAAACAGCAGTACGAGAAGCACAAAAAGAGCCAATCAGAGCGTTTTTATGAAAGTAGATCAGCCTCTAGAAAACACCAAGAAGGACCATTGTGTGATTTATACAAAAAGGCAGCGTAACGAAATAAATGACAAGGACCAAGAGGTGTTGCAAGGGGCCAAAGGGTCAGATGACACAAAAACAGAGCAACAGCGAAGAACAACTTCTGGACTGCCCACCTCAGGGTGGAGGGAGGAATGAAATTATAGTATATAACTGGCAAAACAGAGCTTGCGTCCATAAATATTCTATCCTGAAACATCGCTGGAGCAAAAGGCAGAGTCCTGGGATAGTTGAGGTCCCAGGTAGGATAGGCCATCATGTAAATGCAACACGAACTCAGCAATACGGACGAGCTAAGGGGGTCCTTGCTGTTTACATCTCTGCAGCACTGAAAATCAAGTTTTCACAGCTGGCATCAACAACCTCAGCCATGCAAATATTAAAAATGGAAATGGTCACATACTCAGGGGTAAGCATCATCATACTTATTAATATCTATGCACACCCAAAATCTAAGATAAAGAAAAAGCTTTTTTTTTTTTAAGTTACCGACGTCATTGCGGAATTTAGCTTCGAACAGCCAACTTGGGAAATAATCCTTACAGGTGATTTCAACGCAAATTTATTAAACCCCCAAGAAGAGGAAGACAACATTATTACAGCAAACGAAATCTGGGCGGTAGAAATGCAGTTTTTTCCGGTTGTACCTCGCAATGACAAAGTGGGCCGGCAATTTATAAGGAACCTCGAACAGCTAGGTATGCGTGCACTAAACGGGAGAACAAAACAGGATAAACCCACCAACTGCATGTATATTGGTCCTTGTTCAAGCTCGATCTTGGACTATACAATAGTTACTCTCCCCCTTCTAGGGTTAATCAAGAGGCTTCTGGGCTCAGGTGAACTCAATAAACAGAACCTCAAACATCATAAGCACGACCTGCGTTCCGGAGAACGCATGGATACAGCATCTAATCGTCACATTTTCCATAAACAACTTGGAACAGTTGCCATCAGCCTCCATGCATGAAAGGAAAAATTAACATCCACAGCACCTAAACGCCTCATATTCTACAAACAACTTGGAACAGCTACCACCAGCTGCAACTACCTCGCATGAAAAGAAATATGAAGATTTTTCTCAACCTACTCTCGTCCACTCTGAAGTAGAAATCTTGTAAATTATAAGGAAAAGTCGGCTTGATAGTGCACCAGGACCGAATGGTTTCCCACAGGCACTTTACAAGCAAGACCCTCACTAGTGGGCACACAACCTCAGTAGTCTGTTTCAGATGATCAGCATCACCAGTCGCATTCCGGAAAGCTGGAGAGGCTCGATTATTAATCCGATATACAAGGGCGGGGATCGTACAGATCCAGCAAATTATCGCCTGATCGCGCTGATAGATGCGGAGGCAAAATATTATGCATTGCTGATTCTAACTGACCTAGTAAATTGGTCCGATGTGAATAAAAAAAATCCCCACAAACCAGTCAGGATTTCGGCGTGGCACAGGCACAATTGCAAACGTATTAGCAATAGGCTTAGTTGCAGAGAAAAGTCTACGACAGCGACAGGCACTCCATCTATGTTTCGTGGACTACAAGGCGGCCTTCGACCGTGTCAGCTGACACACACTATGGGCTAAATTAAAACTACAGGGCTTACTGGATTCGATTTTAAATGCAATCATGGACCTTTACACTAATACCTGGATGCAGGTTAAGATCAACAATGGCAAAAGACTCACAAGGAAGATTCCAACCAACGAAGGGTTAAAGCAAGGCTGTGTCCTCGCCCCACACCTGTTTAATCTATTCATGGCCGATTTGACACCAAGGCTAGACGGGGTCAACGCTCACCCACCATGGTTAGGCACATTGACTTTAACACACCTATCTTATGCAGATGATGTTGTTCTTCTGAGTCAGACTAGAATAGGACTGCAACGTCTAATCCATGAGCTAGCTGATTTCTCCAAAGTGAGCCTGATGGAAATAAATATTAAAAAAACAAAGGTCATGACCATAACACACTGTCGTCCCAAACAGCCGAAATTCACAATCAACTACATTAAGTTGGAAGTAGTTGATAACTACAAATATCTGGGGATACACCTGGATCAAAGGTTTTCAGTCACCAGGCATTTTGAAACAATTGAAAAGAAGGTAACTGCTTTACTGCATGCATTCTGCAGTATTATCAAAACAGCTGAAAGGCCCTTTGTTTACCCCTCTTCTGGCAGTCATCAAATTGATTGCTAACAGTCAATGGTTGAAATAATATTTTCTTACCTTAATAAAGTTGTTCAGATGGCCAAGCTTCCTCATATTGGAAACACCTTGCAATTTGGCGACATTCTGGAGAATCTCCCTTAAATTGTCACCGGCCTCTGCAAATAAAGAGCAACTGTTAATTAAGCTTCATAACAAGGCACACAACGCCAAAGGTTTATAGTGTAACCCCTTTGGCCCTTCCTAGGCCCAGCCACAAGTACAGGTGAGGTAGACCTACTTCATGAGCTGCACTACATGAGACTTGTGGAAAGGATTCACAAAAACATAACCAGACTCCATGTCAAGCGGAGGCCGTAGTTGGCTTCTCAGATGATGCAGGGCAAGGAAGTGCCCTAACCATATAGATGCCCTACTCTCCGGGCTTGCACTCATTAATGATACTGTGGAAAGTAGATGAGTATAAAGGAACATTTAAGAAAATAAAATTGTCCTAGAGGGCATAACATGCATTCAAAAACAATGCTACAGTAACCACCACTTAAAATAACACAAACTGCAAAAATTGTTTAAATGGTAAGGGTTTGATTAAACAGATATTTTACCTTTTGTGAATCGGAAAAGTGAAATTTATGATATGTATTCTCAATTGTGCTCCAAAGAATCTGCCACTAATGTGCATACAAGCATGGTGAGGTAGCCATCAATGTAATATCAAAATGAATCTCACTTATGCAAATTAATATCCACTTTCTTTGGAATGAGAGCTACTCTTCACCAGTTAAAAAAAATAGAAGCACCTGTCATGTTCTAGATTTTCAGGTACCACTATCCTGTGGATGGGAAGTGCATATGTTCTCTGCTACATCCCTCTCTGCATTAACAGAAGATATTCCCTGTAATGGCCATAGAGTCACAGACCTGATCCCTGATTGAGACAGCCATAGAGTATTTTGCAGTTCTCAGTTGTACACATCGTGTGCCACTGCACAATTAATACAGTACCTACTTCAAAGCTGCCTGACAAGCTATACTCTTTACAAAGTGTAAGCCTTGGTTACACTTGCTCGGTCAGTAAGAGTACAGCATTCATAGTGAGTAGATTCAAATGTCGATTTTTTTTTTCTTATTTCAAATCTGTTTATTGAAAAGAAATTTGTCAAAGAACATAGTCATCAGAATTAGCATAATACACTGGTGGGATCTTGCAATAATGACATTTTACAGCAATGGCCAGGCGGGTGGGAGTATGAAAAGGAATAGGGACCTGTCAGGTACCGTACTGGGAAAGTTATACAGTATGTGAAAGGCAAGATGTATAGGGTCCTTGGTTAGGGAAAGCCATTGAGTGTAATTTTCAGAGAGTTCGTCTATAGACCAGTGTGGCAATCTGAATTTGCACGAACAGCAGTGAGACTTTGCTATCAAAGTTAAAGAACAATCAGGCAAACCAGGTATCTGGGGTTGGGGAGGAGGTAACCGGGTACAGGGGTGGGGTGGGGGGCGGGGAAGATGCGCTTGGAGGTCAGGCAAGGGAATATGTCAGAGCGCATTTGGAAGGAGAAGAGGCCCCCTCAGAGGCATACGGCTGGGGAGATTTTTGGTGCGCTCCCCTCGAGAAAGGCAGAGGAGTGTCTTCAAACAGATGTAGAGCTTGCAGCCGAGAGTGAGCAAAGCAAGAGTTCTCTATCTGAGATAGATGTTGAATAAGCGGCTGCCAAGTGTGGGTGAACTTAATTGGTGGGGGTTAGGTGGGGTTAAGGCAGGCTGTTAGTAACGGCAGGACATACCATAGGCGAAGGACCGAAGTTGAGATAGGCGGAGTCGAGGGCTTTTTCCAGTATGGGGCTATAGATTGTCTGTCCGAAAGGGTCATGGCTACCAACTGAGAGGGTCTAATGCCTACTGGAGTCACCGTAGGAGAGCTTGGTATGGGGAATCCCATGGTGCCCTTAATATGACTGAGGACGTCTTTCCAGAAGAGCGTCAAGCTGGGACAGGTCCACCAGATGTTGATAAAGTCACAAATCTCGCCCTGACACCTCCAACATGTCGGGAAGAGGTTTTGGCACCATCCGCTGAATGCGAGCAGAAGTAAAGTACCATTCTGTCATCAATTTGCAGGTAGATTCACGTTGGGAAATGCTTTGGTAGATTTAGGTGATATCACGGCAGAGCCCTTCACAACTTTCTGGAGAGACCGCCTCCCAAGCATCTATGTTCCATTGCCTTTGATGTGCGAGGAGCTGAAGCTGACCAGAGTGTCGTAAAACTTTATATGTGCAAGAGATTAGACCCTGTGAACCCTCAAAGGCCGGGACTAGGGTTTTGAAAGGGGTAAGCGACTTGGTCGCTCCCTGTCCATAAGCAGGAGAGAGCAATCAGTAGCGAAGTTGGTTGTATTGCATCCTTGAAGTGTTTGCAACGTGAAACGATTTTTTTACACTGTTCGAAAGTTATGAATCTGTCCCCGTGAAATAAGTCCTGAATTGTGCGCACTCTCCCTCTGTCCAGGATACGAAGGCGTGTAGCTGCAAGGCAGGGGGGAAGATGGGATTGCGTGCTATAATGGTGTTGGGAGATGGGAATAAGGTCAGGCCCGAGATACCGCGAGTTTGTCCCATATTTCAAGGACAGTTTTTGTGGGAGTAGCTATATATGCACTACGGGGTGGGCCGCTCTGGGGAGCCAAGCTAGGTCTCACAGAGGTCTACATGAAACGGCTCGGTCCATGTGGAACCAATGCTTTTCGCTCTTCAGAACAACCCATTTCAAGATATAACTAAGATGGCAAAACATCTAGTACTCAAGAAGGTTAGGAAATGCCAGTCCTCCAAGATTACGGGGTAGCATAAGAAGTTTGTTTGAAAAGCCGGGTTGACCCTTACCCCGTATGAAGGCGGTTACATCTCGTTGGAGGGCTTGGATATCCAATTATGGGATTGGGGTGGGAAGGGTTTGAAATTAGTAGAGCACTTTTGGAAAGAGGGACATTTTAATTGCATTGATTTGCCCCAACCAGGAGAGAGGGATATTATTCCAGCGGCGTACATCTTGTTGTATGGCACGTCTATAAGTTAGCGTGGGTCTGGGAGGATAGGGAGGGAGTCAGATCAAGGACTAGATATCTTACTCATCTCTCAGTCCATTGCAGAGGGAGCAGTGTCTGTAGTCTCTGAATCTCCAAGGTTTAGAGAGAGTAAGGTTTAGGGCGTGGGATTTAGTTAAATAATTCTAAAGCCAGAGGCATCTTCCAAGGAGTGGAGAAGTGAGGCCAAGGCCGGGAGGGAGGAGGGAGGAGCGGTTAGAGAGATAAGATCATAAGCAAATAGTGATATCTTGATCTCATAACCTCCAAAGAGGATACCTGAAATGGTGAGCGATTGGCGTATTGCAATTGCTAGAGGCTACACTACTAGAGCAAACAGGAGCGGAGAGAGCAGGCAGCCTTGCCTGATGCTCCTGTGTATGGAAATAAGGGAAGTAATGCAGCAATTGACACGGATACGCGTGCACTGTCGAGTGTAAGAGGCCATCAGTCTAGAGATCATGGCCGGGCCAGGTCAATTTGATGCAGGACATCGCGAAGAAAGTGCCAGTCCACTCGATCAAATGCCTTCTCCGCATCCAGTGACACCAGGCAGGCCGGGATGTTTCTATGCTGTACCTTGTCAATGAGATGACCTATGTGGCGTATGTTATCTGCCCCTTGACGGTGACGAGTAAATCCAACTTGGTCCGGGTCGATAATGCCGGGTAAATAGGGCTCAAGACGATTTGCAAGGATCTTTGTAAAGATCTTCGCAACAGTGTTCAGAAGGGCAATGGGTCGGTATGATGTGCAGAGTAAGGGGTCCTTCCCCGGCTTTGGAATGAGTTCTGCTTCTGACATACTGGGGGTGAGGCCTGTGGTGTCAGAGTAGCTATTGAAGAGGGGCAAGAGATGGCTTTGAAGTTGATTGAGGAAAGTACGTTAAAAGGCATCAGAGTCCGTCCGGTCCGGAGGTTTTCCCCACTGGGAGCAGTTTTAATGCATTTGTCAGCTCATCAAGCGATATTGGCTCGACCAAGAGACGCGCATGGTGGGAGCGGAGACGTTCCCAGGAGCAGGTGTTAAGGAAGGAGGTGATATTCTCTGGCGCATGAGGGTCGTCAGCGTATAAATCTTTGTAGAAGTTAAAAAATGCTAGGCCCTTGTCGTGTTCAGAAGTGACCCTGGAGCCGTCAGTTAGTTTAAGTTTAGAGATGTGAGTACGTGTGGCTTGTGCCCGCAGACATCGCGCTAAGCATGAGCCCACTTTGTCCCCTACCACGGAAACGTTTTGTTTAAGGGTAAATAGGGATCATTCCGCAATGTTAGTGCGATGTAAGTTCAGCTGTCCCCGAAGCAAAGCAAGGAACTTTTTATTTTGGAATGAGGGCGGTTGGTGGTCTTTGAGCTCTAGGGCCTTAATGTCTTTAGATAAATAGAGGAGATGACTCCCAGGATGGTTGCCTTGAAGGCGTCCCACTTAGTGAATACGGAGGTTTCGGAAGTATCATTTGTAATAAAGAAGGCCTCAATCTCTCTACGGATGTCTGCCACATCTACCGGATCACTAGCTGCCATCAAAGAGTGCTTTGATGCAAGTTTGAAGATTGAAGAGTGACCGATACATGGACATGGTCAGAGATTGAGATGTCAGACATCTCAGCTGTTGTTAGGGAGTGGATCAAAATAGAGAGAAAGCAATATTCAATTTGTGAGTATGAGCGGTGGACGTGTGAGAAAAAAAAGAGTAGTCTTTAGTGTCGGGATTAGGTATCTCCGAGCATCCAGAAGACCTAGGTCGGTAACAGCATTCTTAAGGGCCACCAACATAGCCCTGGTGCCCTGGTACGCTTGCGCTCTGTGGTCCCAGTCTGGGTCCCATACCAAATTGAAGTCGCCTCTGAGGATAATTGCCTCCTCCGGAGCACGCAGCAAATCGCTCAGGTGGGATCCCAGGAACGTGTCTTGGGCTTTATCAGGGGCATAGAGATTGAGGAGATTCAAGGGCTCTGCACCCCAGTGCATGTGGAGTTTGAAGTAACGGCCCTCGGTGTCACAAACTACCCTAGGAGTTCTCCCGTCCAGACCAGCCTTCAGTAGTATTACCACTGCTGAGGTTTCAGACAGGTAGCAAGCCCAGTATTGGGTTGTGTATTTGTGATGTGTCACGAGGCCTGTGTATGCAGAAATGAGGTGAGTTTCCTGAAGGAATATAATGTCAGGATCCAGCAGGAGGAGGTATCGCCAGATCTGACGTCTCTTATTAGGGGAATTAAGCCCCTTAACATCAAGGGAGAGAAACTTAAGGAGAGGCACCATTGTCGTCATGGTGGGTGTATCGGCGGAGAGACCTTAGCAAGACCGCATGCGAATAGGCTAGAGCTTCGTTGGGACATGCCTGATGGGGACAGATGTATAGGAGTACACCACATGTGTCCAGTGGGATGGGGTCCCATTGAAGTGTATAATGGATTGGGGTAGTCCTGAAGTATATCCAGCACTAGAGATGCTTCAGGGGAGTAATAGGGGGGGAGGAAGGGCAGGTAGTAGCGTCAACATGAAAACGGCCAACAGGGCCAACATATTTCAATGTGGTCATGGAACAGCTCGTAGTTCAAAGAGGGAGCCATTCTGAAGAAGTCACTCTTTAGAAGACATTGCAAGTATGGGCAGACACAGCAGTCGAAGGCAGCCATCAGAGTCTCCGCTTTCAGCAGCCCATCGTTAAGGTTGCGACAAGAGCCACCAGCTGCCAGGTCACCTTGGTGTAGTGCAGAAGGAGATGTTAATGCAAACAGGAAGAGTGCAAGGAGGCACATCATACAAGGGGTATTGAGTTTGTTAGGTCCCCTTTAGGGTGTCAGAGGCCTAGGTCCCCGGACAGGTATGCAAGGGCATCTAGCTCAGTTCAGTCTGTCTGACAGGAAAGCGGGTCGGCGAGGGAGAGTCGCTCAGGGTCCGGATATGGTTAAGGATATCTGTTTGGCTTGGGAAGAGTCCTGATCTTTGAGACGCATCCTGTGCTTGGGAAGTGGAACAGTGGACCATTCCGACGGGAGGATTCCCTGCAACAATTTAGAAAGGAGGGGGATTACGCATCCCCTGTGTGTCCAGCGTGAGGTGAAGGAGCTGTTTTGCTTCTGGCAGCGAGTGAAGGACTTTGTGCTTGCCCTCCGAAGAGAAGATTAGTGCAAAGGGATGTTCTCATTGGTATTTGATTTTAAGTTTGCACAGTTTGTCCGTGACTGGTTTAAAGACCTTGCGCCTGCAGAGGGTGACGGGCTATGTCCTAAAAGATCTGGATTGAGTATACGTTGTAAGAAAGATATGTGGCTCCAAGTACCTTCAGCAGAATGGCTTATTTCACAACAATGAAATGGACTCGCGTGAGCATGTCCGGAACAAAATCATGGCGTCCTCTGGGACCGGGGACCCAATGGGCTCTGTCGAGTTCCGGGAGTCGGGGTGTTGGAGTGGGACGCATCACCATCTGCCCGAATCGCTTGCAAGTGGTCTTCTGCTCAGCGGGGGGACCCCCGAGATGCGTAGGTTGTTAACACCGACTTCGATTTTCAAGGTCCTTTTGTTTGAGCTGTAGGTTAATAAGCTTGTCTTCAAGTTCTGTCATTCTGCGCCAGAGTCTCTTGTGGTCCTCTGCCCTCACGTCCATCGTGCGTTCAAGGTCATACTCGCGACCTCCAATCTCCGTAACATCACACCGGATGTCTTGCAGGCAGAATTTGAAGTCCTGTTTGAGCGATCCGATTTTTGTCTTGATTTCATGGACAAAGGAGCGCATGAACCCCTGGATAATCAGAACCGCAGGCGGGTCCCCATCAGTCAAAAGTACCGCAGGCAGCATCCTGAGGTTGGATTTAATCCATAGAGAGGCTACAGAGTTATCTCTAGCGAGGGTGGGAGCCAGGTCTTGCTTGCCTTAGATCGAGGCATGGCTGGCGGATGTTCTTGGCAGTCCACCATCCACTCCGGGGGAAGTGCAGCGCAGATCTATATTGTGGGAGATAGATCCCCTTCACCGTTACAGAGACCAATACAGTTCCGCAGTAGGGGAGGGTTGTAGGCTACAAGGGATTGATGCAGTATGGGCCCAAAGAGTGAGGACGATCAGCTAGGCCCGCCCGGTGCTGAAGTGAAAAGAAGCCTCGCCGGGAGCCCCCAGTCAGAGGGAAGCGTATTGGTTAAAGTGTCCGGGCGCCACCATAGATGCAGTGGTTGAAACTTGATTGAGCCGGAGCGGCCACTTCTATGTAGCTGAAGCTGTTGTAGCTGTAGGTCGGCGCCAGCTATGCACCCGGAGGCGGACGGAGGAGGAGGAGGCCCAGATACTGCCGTTGACACGTGTTGGGCTCAATAGCACAAGTAGATTCGGGTTAGGTGATTAGTGGCGGTTTCCCAGTTCCCAGAGCCGTGGACAGACATTTTATTCAAGCCCCCTCCTCGGACCATCAACACAGCTCAGCTTCAAAGGGCCGACAGGCTTCCAGGGTCCCACCCGGGGGCAAGATTAGCAATTCAGTCCGGGGGATGCGGCGGCGAGCCCAGTCCCCAATTTACCACAGACAGCCCCCCAAAGCAGTCTCACAGAGCTTAAGACCCTGCCGATTGCTTCACAGTATTAAATGGGCAACGCCGCAGGTAGTGAGGGGTGCCTGAGGTGCAAATATCAATAGAGGGGGAGGAGTACCCTGACTAGCCGTGCAACCTCCACATCCAGTCTCCCCAGTCAGCTAATGGAGCTTCCACCTTCCCCAGCGGAGTCCAGGAGGGCACAACCTCAGGATTCAGGTAGAGCTGACAGGGGGGCTGCCAGTAGAGGCCAAAGGGAACAGGGGACCCCTTCCGCGAGATTCCTGAAGCCAGCCAGCCTTACCTCTCATCTCACCAGGTGGGCTGTCAGCGTTGGTGGGGAAGACGAGTTGCCGCTGGACCAGCTCTCCCTAAGGCAATGGGTTCCATGGGGATACAGTGCCGCCCCCCTGATCGTATTTGCAGCAAATTAGTTGCTCAGTTCACCCACTATTGAGAGTCTAAGCAGCAGCTCACTGGACCCAGTATAGGCCCGAGTCGTCACAGCTCCACTCCAAGCCGCAAGGGAGGGAAAGCCCGAACCCCACACAGGCCTCTGACGCTGGCTCTGGGCGATGCGGCACTCACAGACCCTGTACTAAGTACGCTGCTGAGCAGGCTCCCCTCAACCCGTCCGGGTCAGTGTCTTACTTTGTG
The DNA here is from genome assembly GCF_964261635.1 of Lissotriton helveticus. NCBI lineage: Eukaryota > Metazoa > Chordata > Amphibia > Caudata > Salamandridae > Lissotriton > Lissotriton helveticus. Next base: position 372,807,218 of record NC_136059.1, read on the forward strand.
GTGGACTGATCCAGTGGCAGGGCAGGATTAAGCAGAGGTAAGGGCCCACGTGGGTCGAAGAAGAGTCCCCAACGAGATCCTCCCGATGTCAGCAACGAAGGCGGCGGGTCCACAGGTCAGCCGATCTGACTCCCAAGCTGAAACTCCACTATCGTGGGGAGCGGGTGTGTCAGTCGGCCAGGCGAATCCCAAGTCGGATTCGACGGCAGGTAGATGGAGGCTCCAAGTCAGCAGGAGCAGCCCCGGGGGAGCCAGTCCCCAGGCGCAGGCGATAACAGATGGCACATGATAGAGGCCGCAGGGAAAACCTCTCAGCGTGACCTCGGCTGCGAGGCCCAAGATGGCGGCTATGGGGACGAGGCGGGTCTTCTTCTGGACAGCCAGGAGCCCCAGCAGCCTCCCGAGCACCCTCTCAAGCCAGCTAGAGGTGTCGGTTGATAACCAGTTAACCGGCTCTCGATGCCGTGGCCATAGATGAGCCAGACAGCCGGTGTATTAGCTTTAGAGGGCCGCAGAGGAGCAGAGACTTGTTAAGACACGTCTCACTGCATCTGCGGCTTGGCCACGCCCCCGAACAACTTTCTGGGAGACTGTTTTCCAATGGGAGTTTATCTGTATTCGCCTTGTAAATATGGGTCACTTGGGGAGTTTGTTTCATTTATTTACAGGGGTAATGGGGTTATAAAGTGACGCAAGGCACCTATATATCCTCAAAGTGTAACTCATATAGGTGCAATGGTGATGATCCTAAACTGTGTTCTCATAACAAATATAAGCGCATGGTAAATCCTTATGATTGAAAATCAGTAGTTGAAAAAAAATAGGTTGTGAGGCTGGGTTTGTGTGTGTAACCAGGCCAGTTGCAGGTAGCGACAGCCCTGGAGGCGAATGTGATTGGATAGGTTGGTTTTAGCAGTTGTCTGAATCTGAGATAATCTATACTTGGATAGACTGTCAGGGTCCAAAGAAGAATTTTCAGGATGAGTGTAATAATGTGTTTTAGAGGTTGAGGAATGAGATTGATAAAGAGGGAGGTATTGATTAGCTTGGTGATGAGTGGGAGCCAGGCAGGGGTGAGGGTTCCTTGAAGGTTGTAAGTGTTTTACAGACTTCATGATCGGTCATAGGGGTGAACCACATGAGTGTTAGGAAATTGGGGAGGTACAGGTAGGATTGTCATCAATTTACAAGTAGAACACGCTCCCTCTGACAGTATTACTTTTCTTTTTAATTAAAGGCAGAAGGTTAGAAGATAAATCCTTTGACCGCTCGAGAGGGCTAGGCTTTTAGTTGGGAGACACTATTTCACTATAGGCATCAAAATGATCTATAGTAGAGCTGTCTACATCTGAGATATGGTCTTGGAGAAACTCATTTTGCCCTAGTGAAAGATGATTTATGGCATCTAGAATGTACTCTGCAAGCAGTCAGATTGATAGGTACCTTTGAGTTGCTCCACTGTCTTTCAAGAGATTTGTCACAGTGTCTTAGAAGGCAGAGGTCAATTAGTGAATCATTTGTTAGTCTTCTGCATCTTCACCTTTTCAACCGAGAGGGGCGCAAATGTATCCAGTATTGAAGTAACCTTCCTATCCAGGAGGGCTAGGAGGTCATCCGTGAAAGATGAAGGAGGATTAGGGATGTTTTGGAGTGATTGGGAGAATTCAACAGAGTGCAGGTTACTTATATGTCTCCTAGAGGTTCTGGCACGTATGAGAAGGCTGCGTTGCTTGCTACATGCTAGAGCTCATTGATCAAGATGAAGCTGATTAGGCTAGGTCAGACCAGGAGATGTGGAGGGTCTCTTCACAAACTATCTCAGAATAGTAGGGAAAAGTTCATCAAAACACTGACCGCACAAGAGTACAGGACTATTGACCAAATGGTAGAAGCTAGGGTGTTGATGTCTGTGAAGATGTTTTCACTGTAGAAGTCCGAAGAATCGTTGGTCCAAATGTTAAAATCACTTACAATGCAGACTCAAGTTGAAATGGAAAGCAAGTGCTTTGTGAGGTCAAAGAGATACAATGGTAAGGGGACAGGTAATTTGGGGAAGATGGATGATTCCAGGACAGATAATGTATGTTGTGGGGTTAGCAACTATCTTTAATAGGGTATTTGTCTCGAAAAGGATTAAGGCAAATCGTCAAGTCTGAGCACAGAGCAGACTAGACTTCAGCCGGTGGAGGCTAAGGCAGAATGTAGCAAAGGAAAATGTACTAAGTCGCCCAAGACAGGTATTCTTGCAGGAATATTAATCATATTGAGACCCATCTTACTCTCTGTGCAATGTCCCGCAAGACTTAGTCTTAGGTCTGTGCAGTTTCTCTCACTACTTGACCTCCTCTTGTGATAAAATCTTCTCCTTGGCTTCTCCTACCATCAATATGGAGGCAACACACAAATTCTTTCCTTTATATCCTTCCCCACAACCAATTAAAAATCTCTGATTGCCATTTGTCACTCGATATCCCTGGAATTTCTAATGCTAAACTTTTTTAAAGCCAAGGTTGTTTACTTCACTGCTACCTGCATACATCCTCTCCTACTCCCCCCACACCCCGCCACCATTTCTGACTGACTTTCTCCAGTGGTATTAAGCCCCTCCATGTATAAGGATTTGCTTATCACCGGCAGTGGCTACCAATTAAACAAGCATTGGAAATGCAATGGGTTTCGCCTTTGATTAAGTTAAAGCCATTTGCATTGCTATAAAATACCATTAGCAAAGCAAATGGCTTTAACTTAATCAAAGGCAAGACCTACTGCATTTTCAATGCTTGTTTTAATAAGTGCTTGCTACATTACCTTCAATTTTATTTCACGTTTGCTGCAATGGTCTCAGGTGAGATTTAATGCTTTGGACTGTATACGGTTCCCCTTCTGTCTGCCTCTAAATGGCGGGTCCTAAAATTGTGCTATGTGTGCACATAAGACTGGATTGAATATAGCGCTTCCCAGTAAACCGGACCCCTCGCAATGCTTACGCTGGTTTCATGGCATCACTCAGGCCAGATTCTCACTGCATGTCTCTCGCCGTCAGACTGGTAGGGGGTAGCGGTGGTGAAGATTGGACAGGGAGGGGGGAGAGGAGCGAGAAAAGAGTGGGGGGAGAGAAACACTCGCAGAGCGAATGCGGCAGAGGCAGCGGTTCACAAAGAGAGGTGGAAAAAGCAGGAGTGATGGAAGAGAAAGAGGCATTAAAATATAGAGGCAGGGCGGAGACTTCCCCCGAAAGAATTAACATGGCGCAGGGAGCGTCATTGCAGGGGGACACGTTTTGTGTGCATGGCAGCAGGGCTCCTCTCGTGCGTGATACCCCAAACACGGGGGCCTTAAGGCAATGAGGCGCGCGGTTCCAGATAGATTAACCAATGACTCGTGCCCAGTACCAGAGTGTGAAGTCACTCTTAATATTTGTGTTGCCCTGTTAAATCCTGGCATGCCCACTATCACCGCAACTGTGATGGATTTGCGCCATAGAAAAGGTAAAGAGATTGTATAGAGCGCCCCCATGCATTGACTGATACTGACAGTGCATTTTTTTATGCAGTTTTATATTGAGGACACAACCCAAAGTTATTGGAGCGCTTTACATGAGCACCAGCTACGTTACACAGGGACACCTTCATTTTGGGGACGGGTGGCATGGGGAGATTAAGTGATATGCCCAGAATCACAGGAAACTGAGCGGAATGCCAAGGCTTGATCCTGGTTATCCCAAATCCAAAGTCGGCAGCTCGGCCGTAAGGCCAAGTGCGTTAGAGTGCGTTAGAGGTGCACACAGAGAGGTGCCAGGAGGGAGCGGTGCCCGTCCCTGCAGCTGGCAGCCTGGCCCGCCCGTGCTTTCAGCCTAACAAGGGGAAACACCCGCATCCCACTAGCAGCTCACATGATGGGCCAGATATCTGTCTACGTGCTACCCGAAGCTTATATCTGGGGGCTTGGGTTTGAAACGTATTGAACGTTCACAAATTACATTACCAGCCTTTGTAAAGCGACTTGTATTACTAGGATGAAACTGAAGCGCTTCCGTAAAGCGTTCGGGACACCTCTTTGGTTGGGCTCTGGTGGTATTTCCGTCAGTTATGTGTGCTTGATTTTGTTTTGGAGAGACTAGCTAGATGTTTAGTAACTGTTTGTATTTTTTAAAATAATTTAGTTAAATTAGTTTAATGGCATACGGATACTGGTAATGTGTTTCCTATGTGAAAGGGTGTGCAGAAGGACTTCGAGCATCTTCGCTGATTTGGCCCCCATAGATGGTCCAATGCAGCTCTCTGCAGATTATCTTGTGGTCACCATTGCAAGCTGCCTGTGTTGCTGGTTGGAATTGGTCATTGACTGGTTGACATCAGCTGTTTTTTTTAACCGGAAAGAAATGTTAATTCAATTTTCATGCATAATTCAGTTTACAAACCCCATGCACGCAGCTGGGTCCAGCATAAACCGTGCCACGGGTCAGCCGGACTCTGCACTGTCCGGGGGCTGTACCCAGTGTGCCCTGCCCCCGTCACCAGGCGTCTGAGGTCGCAGACTCTAAGCCCTCGCTGCCGCGGAGCTCGGCTCTATTGATTAGGCAGCGAGTTCCCCGGGAGATTTCAGCTTCCCACGCACATGAGGCAGCCAGCCCAGCAAGGCACAGCCCCGCAGTTTCAGCTTTTCAAACCGTCTGCGTCTCTCCCTTCTCCTTTTAAAGGAATACAAAAAAACTCACAGTGAGAACAGCGAGACGGAAGCAGCGGCCTCACTTCAGCCCAGCCAAGATAATTCCTCCTCGCTGCCTGCAGACCAGCAAGCCGTGTCTCCGTTCTCTGTTGTGGTTTCGGGCCAGAGGAGACATGGGGTATGTGGTGCATGCATGGTGGCGGTTTGTTGGCTTTTCTATGGCCAGAGGCTGCCACTGCTCTTTAGAGCTGTGAGCGGACTGGTGCCACTTGGTATAAATAAGTAGGGGGTAGATGCGGTGTTCTGTTCTCTTTAGGGTTCCAGCTGTGTGCTATTGTGCCACTGTGGTATAAAATGCTTTAGGGATGGTACGGGCAGCTGGTGGCATGCTGCCAGTCGGCAGTGGTGGCTGCTGCTCGTGGGCTGGCGGGGACTGGTTAATGAGGCAGGGTGTGCGTCGAGCCCTGATCAAGGACGGGGCACAGAGGAGAGTGTGCTGGCAATCCATCCATCCATCCTTCACTGCTACGTATCACCTCAAAAGATGCGAGCTGCGCGGGGGCTTCTGGGAGGAGGGCGTTGAAGAGGCACTAGAGATGCGTTGGAAGATAGGTCGATAATATGCGAATCTATCCTCGCCTGAAACCTCTGTGTGTTGTTACAAAAGAGCTCAGAGATGCTGGCAAAACCCAAGAGTTCAGCACTGATCACACACCATGGAAACTGCCATGAACAGGCTCCACTCACAGTAAGACAGCTCAGGAAGCAGTAAATGCTACAGTGATCCCAATAGAACCTGCAGATCACGTGTTCCAGTGCTTGTGAGATAGCTTGCTGTGCCAAAGCGCGTTGATAGCAGCAGCTGCTCCTGGCAGCATATCGGGCGCTGCAACCTCAACGCTACAAAAAAAAAAAGGGGGCCCCGCAAGTGAAAGAGGACCGCGCTGCAGACGATTTCTTGTCTTTATGGGGCCGGCCCATAAACATAAGAAATCGTTTGCCACGAACGGAAAGCAGACGAGCCCGTCCAAGTGGGCCGTCTTTTCCAATAGCTGGTCACCGTTTAGCATAAACGGTGACGCCAGCCAATGGGAAAGAGGAGCGGGCTTGAAGCCATCACTGAAAGTCCTCAAAAACATTAAATCTCGCCGAGCGAGCTGCACATGTACTTCACCGGTACTTAGTACATTGGTTTACTTCAACTAGCCTTCAATACTCCTTTTTCAGCAAAACATAGTTAGTTACTTCGCTACTCCAACGTTATTCAGTCTTCCGAAAAGTATGGATGCCTCACTCTTTCAACCAAAAGTAGGATGGCTCTAGGGTAAAAACTATTGTTATAAGCATTAAAAGCAGTTATAGTGCTCCGAAGCGTTTACTCTCATACCTTGATGACCTTTTCACTCGCTATACCAGTACCAAAAAGCCTATCTGAATATCCTGGAAACACCCATATTTCCAGTTTTTAATCTATCCATCTATCCACCTTCTAGGTCCTCTCATTGAGAAGCGTACTTCCTGTCATACGAGGCTTACCTCTGACTAGGCAACTTTAAAAGTGCCATACACTTATGTCACGCAATCAGAACAAATCAAACAAATTCCACTCTGATTTCAAATTGTAAATGTTATCTGAAAAATAAATGAATGGGCTCCCTTAAAAGTGGACAGAGGTTTGCTCTAGCATGTTGGGGGATAAAGTCCCCTTGAATCCTGAGGGTCGTTGGGGTACAACTAGCCCACCAGGTACCTCCAGTAAGCGACAGGTACCTCCAGAGCGTGTTTGCACACATGTCACCTCAGGCCCGCCCCCTCCGTTCACCACTGCGCAAACGCACCCCATGGCGCGTTTTAAGTAGGTGGATCAAGTCCCCTTGAATCCTGAGGGTCCCTCGGGTCCAACTAGCCCACCAGGTACCTCCAGTAAGCACCACAGAGCTGCGTTGCAGAGAGGTGTCAAAAGTGGGATGGCCTGGACCACCTCTCTGCAACGCAGCCCTGTGGCGCTAACTGGAGGTACCTGGTTGGCTAGTTAGCCCCCCCGGGACCCCCAGTATTGAAGGGGAATTAATTCCCCAACTTAAAAATACACGCCCGGGAGAGTTTGCAGAGTGTTGCTGGAGGGGGCGGGGCCTCCGGCACGATCGCGTGTATTCTTTTTTTTTTTTCTTTTTTAAGAACGGGGCTGTGTGATCCCCCTTCCTTTTCTATTTTATGGGCCCTGGAGACCCCATCCCCCAGGGAATGACCCCTTTTTTAAAATGTTGTTGAAAATGGAAGGGGGCCCCGAGGCCATATTTGGCCCTGGGGACCCCATCTCCTAGGGCATGGCTATTGTTTTGTTTGTTTTTTAATTATTTGGAGGGGGGCTGCCTGGCCCCCCTCCTTAGGCCATTTATGGTCCCGGGGAACCCATCCCCCAGGGCCGGCCTTTGCATTTTTTTAAATTATTATGGGGATTATTATGGGGAGGGGGGCCGCATGGCTCCCCTCCCTGGTTACTTCTGGCCCCGGGGACCCCATCCCCTGGGGTCTGGCCACTTCGTTGGGGACTGTGGGTAGGTCCCCAATTCCCTCACGGTCCCATCGGCTCCCGCCTCCTGCCTCCTCAGTTAGTGTTGCAGTAACTACTGTTTATATTAAGCGCTGACATCAGACTAGTTTTGTGCTTATATGTTGCTTAGAACCATAATGCCTCTATTGCCCACAATGCATCTTGGCACTTTCCCGCGCTAATCATTATTTGCATATACCGATAGAAATGCTTCTGCCGCAATGTTTCCTTTTTCCGTACCGTATGATTATGTTGAAATCACGGAGTAAAAATACATATGTCAAGGACATACAAATCAAGGAGCGCAGCCATGCTTTGAAAAGTCTCTAGCAATGCAGTCTTTTATCACCAAATCTGTTTAAATAGATGGATATTTTCTATTAGGGCGAAATTTATTGTTATGAATTTGTGACATGATTTATGCTTTAATTATCAATTTGTATTTGAATAATGTCATACAACACTGATTTGAAAACATGAATTACAATGTATTTCTTTCATGTCCATGAACATTGAAATGTATTTCTAGAGGAATTAGAGACACAGGAAGTCACTTGATAAAGGCATAACGCCGAAACGCGTCGTCTTTGCTAACTAGTGCACAATAAAGTTTTCTGTGCAGTTTTCCTGGTGTGCCGTCCTTGAATCCAGTGAATCATTTCCGGAATAGAGGAATTTTCATATACACACATATACATATACACATACACATATATACATATATATATATTCACATATATACATACATATATATACACATATATACACACATATACATACGCACATATACACACACATACGCACATATACATATATACACACACATACATACGCACATATACATATATACACACACATACATACGCACATATACATATATACACACACATATACATATATACACACACATATACATATATACACACATATATTACCTACTGGCAGTCGCCAGTAGGTAGTTATAGTTAGGACCTAGTTTCCATAGGAAATCTACAACATTCTATTGGGAATAACTTTGGTGCCGGTTGATGAATCTTCGCGGATTTTTCAAGGAAGATGGCCTGCTCCGCTCCTTCCTTGAAAGTTTTGGGGGGATTTGTCAAGTGGGGGCTGAGAAAAAAGGGGGTCCCCAAAACGCGTTTTCCCCATGTTATTTTCCATAGGACGATTAGACAGGGCTACAGCCCGAACGGCCTAACGGAATTACAGCAAACTTGGCAAAATGGTAGGGACTGGTACGCAGTACGGTCTTTTGTTTAAATGGTGTACATTCTTACAGTAGTTTTTGAGAAAATTGTATTTGAAAAAAATTATATATCTACAGGCGCGCACCGTGCGCGCACCGGTGCGTGCACGGCTGCGCGCACCTTTCCGTGCGCGAGCTGAATTTTGATTTGCTGTTGGATGTCTGTCAACATTCGAATCGGTAGAAATCAGGAAGTGTTGGCCGCCATCTTGTTTTCGAGGCAGAAGGGAGCCTAAAAAAAAAGTGGGAAACATGAAAAGAGGCCAGGGTGGAGTCTCCCTGACCCCCTAGGCTTTCTCAGAGGGTCCCTAAAGGACCCTGAAGGGCCAAAAAAACATTTTTTCTTTTTCAAACAAATCGCGGGGTGCGCGCACCGCCGCAATTTTGTGTAGTTTTAAAACAGAGTGAGAAATAAAAGTGGAGAACGTGAAAAGGTGGCAGGGTAGAGTCTTCCTGACCCCCTAGGCCTACAGAGGGGGTCCCTGAAGGACCCCGAAGGACAAAAAATACATGTATTTATTTTTTAATTCGCGAGGCACTGGGCGCGCACGGTGCGAGCACGTCATAAAGAAAAAAAATTTAAAATACAGTTTAATAATAAGTTAGAGTGTTTTAGATGTTGGTTGGCTCTAAAAAGAGCCGTTGTGTTCATTGGGTGTTTTTTGTACCTACAGGTAAGTACCGATGCAGAGTCTAAAGTTTAAAAGGAAGACTCTATTCCCCTCATCTGTAAAATGTACACCATCTCTCCTATAGACGCCTTGCATGTTGTAACACAAGTTATTGTGGTATATAGAACCCATACCATAGTCTCTGAGGAAAGCAGAAACAGACTTATTCACATGTTTCCTTGCTTTCTCAATCTGTGGACAAAATTGGTTGGACCAGTTCCATTTTTGCCTTTGGCATATATTAGAATATACCAAGGCAGTTTATGGAAAAAGTGACATCAATTGCCCAAAGGTTTCCTTTAAAAGCATTTCCAGACCTACCCCAGTCAAAGTGCCCAGGTCATTGCCACCACAGTGCACAATTAGGAGGTCAGGGTGTGGTAGATGCATAAAGGATTTTACCAATGGAATCAATTGGTGACATCTCAATCCTCTCTGGCCAATCCACAAAATATCCACATTTGGTAAATCAAGATTGTGAAAGCATCCATTTGCTACATACCTTTCACTCCAGAGAATATAGCTATGTCCTACTATCCAGACTTTCAGCATCTTGAAGGCAGATGTGGTTGTACTCAGATGGGTTGTGGAAATTAAATGGCAGTTTGAAAGTAGGAGTTTAGAAAAAAAAGTGGTTGAGATTCAGTGCACTTGAAAAAGAAGAAATGATTGGTGGTTTCTGATAATTTAAGATTGAAAACTAGGGTGCATCCTACTGTTTTTTTAAAGTAATAATACTATTAGTTTAGAAAAAGTCATTGAAAAGAACTTTGCACAGGATAAGCTGGAATATTGAGAAGTCAAACACACTTGCTGGTTTGGTTTGCAACATTGAGAGATGAACTTTTAACCTTTTGAGTTCAGATAGGTGTTCTATGGAGAGTTTCCATGGTAACAGGCAGAGAGAGCAGTGGGGGGAAGGTTGAACATTATGTGAGTTTGAAAGTGTTGAAATGTACAACCAATTAAAATGTTAGTTTGGTTTTGAATTTGTGTGGGAAGAAATTTCATTGGGTATGTACAGAGATATGTGCGTTTAATGAGAGGGAATCAGGGCCATTTGTGGTTGCGAGATTCTGCTGAAGAAAATCTGGTGTGTTTTTGGCACTGTTCTCAATCTTCAAAAGCATTTTTAAAGGTGAGTAATAGATGTCTCGGAGATGTAATAGTTGTAATAGATGTATTAGTTAAAGTTCTGGCTCATGCACAGAGTCTTCTGGACGCCTGCTCGTCTGTATGCCCACAAACTCTGCCCTGACGCTTTCTGCTGGAATTGCAAACGGGCTGAAGGAGATCTAGACCATCTCATCCTTCAATGCGACTGCGTCTCAGCCTATTGGGACAAAGTATTTAACTTCATCCACAAAGTATTTAACATAACACTTACCAAGGAGTTACCTTACCTCGTTTTTGGCTTTATTAAGGAAACCCAACTATCTGAGCTGGACAGAGCCCTTCTTGACCTTCTACTCACGACGGCTGTTAAGGTCGTCCCGAACAATTGGAAAGACACCAAACGAGCTAGCTACGCCTGCTGGCTAAACTGGGTGATTAACCTCCGAGGGGCAGACAACTTCACTCTCCAAAACACCCCATGACGGCCCTCACAAAGAAAACTTTGGAACTCGCTGGATATCTATTTTAAAACCCACAAACCACCGTGATCCTGCCAATTCCCAAACCCCCCAACAACTCCTGGATCCCAGCTCCACCATATGTCACGCATAACCCCTGGACTAAACTGGCAGGGTCAGAACTAAGCCTCCGCATCATGGTGCAACACCTTCCAGCATACAGACTTTCCTTTCCTCTCTCCTCTCTATTTTCTTTCTTCTTTTCTCTATCTATGTCTATCCTCTCTTCCTCCTCCGCCCCTTTCTATATCCTTTTAGTTATTCATCTCATTATGACCCTTTGAGGGAGGGCAGCACTCATATACCTCACGGACCCACTTGTTTGTGATATCGTCTTCATTGACTTTGACTACCACCATGTTTTGTTTTTTTGTATCTTGTACGCTTATATCCATATGTTTTGTGTACACAGCATAGATAATTTATCTCTTCTGAATCTATGAAACTTTCAATAAAAAATTTTGAAATAAAAAAAGGTGAGATTCATTTGTGAGGGAATATATGTTGTGTATTTTAAGTTAATAATAAAAATGAGTTGCAATGTGGAAGTTACTCACTCTCCCGCTCTTTCACTGTCTTCCTTTCTGTCCAGTGTTCTTTTTCCTTCTCCTATTTCTCTATAAGGACAAGGTAAACCTTTGTTTTACTAGCGCTTTAGGCTTTGTGCGCTCTTAGCCTTAATCATTTGGTGATTTGGTGATTTTAATACTATTTCCCTTTTTTACTATTTTGGTTCATTCTTTGTTTCTTGACCCCTGTTTTTAGATTTAGTCACTCGCGCATACTTGCACTATAATTGTGTAATCCACCGCTGCTTGAGAGGGTCCTTTGCCAGTGCATTTGATAGTTTGCCGCCATCTTGGGGGGAGAAAGGGACGTCTTGCGGGCGCCATTTTAGGGAGCGCTCTAGTGCACCGGCGGACACGCTTGAGCCCTATTTAAACCTGCAATGGAAGCGAGCAGCGATTGCGCCGCAGTCGCGCCGGAGTCCTGCCCGTCTGCGCCCGTCAGGAGGCGCTTAGCGCCAGGGACTCTGTACCTTGTAAGTCTATTGGAGGAATGTACTTGAGGGACGAGCTCCTGAGTATTCGGCAGCTGTCTCCATACTGTGCTTCTGGATCTGTTGATCCGCTGTGCGGTCCTTTCCAATGTGCATGTGGCAACTTTTCACTTAAGACCCCAGTCCCTATTTCAGTTGTTACTGAGTCCTCTCTTGATGTATTTCCACACAAAGAGTCTGTGGCCCCTCGAGATCTTATAATCTGGAATCTCAATGTTAGATCTTTGGCCAAACATTACTCTGTTATCCATGATCTCATTACTGAGGAGGCCCCGGATATTTTCTTTAGGACTGAAACATGGCTACAGGATGAAGCTACTGCTATAGTGAATCTTGCACTCCCTCCTGAATATTCCATCTACACCCATAATTGTAACTCTAGGGGTGGGGGTATTGCTGTGGTAGTGAAGTTATGCTTTCCTTGTGTTTGGAAGGTATTGAATTTGGATGGCTGCGAGAGTGCACATTTTAGGATAACGGTTAGCCACCATTTCACCTTCTCTGGACTTTTGATCTACCGACCTCCTGGTAATGATACTGCTTTTAGGAAGGCTCTTCCAGAAATTGTGAGCTCTCTTGCTATAGGCTCTGCTAATTTTAGCGTCCTTGAAGATCTTAATCTTCACCATAATCTCTGTCATATTCCAGCTATTAGCAGCACTCTTGCAGATCTTGAGGCACTGAAAACTAAGTCAGCTGGTGATCCACCCTACGCATGTGGGTGCGCACATATTGGACCCCATATTCACAAATTTGACAGGGGCTAAGGTGTCACGGCCAAGCCCAGTAGCTTGGTCCGACCACTTTCTAGTGAAAGTGCACCTTACGATCAAGGACCTCTTCTTTAAACCTTTAGATAAAGTTGTTCTCAAACGCTCCTGGAAAAAATTAAAGCTTGAAGATTTCCATCGATTACTTGAGGAAAATCCGCTTGGTCCTCTTACTGATGTTGAATCTGGCTACGATCTTTTCTGTGACTGGATTATCCGGGCTCTCGACTTTTTGATCCCTGCCACCTGGAGTAAGTGTCGCTCCCTAGAACCCAGTCCATGGTACGATAGTACCTTATTGCCTCTGAAAAAAGCTTTTAAACAAGCGGAAAGGCGCTGGCGTAAAACCTACGAGGCTGGGAAAAAAACACTATATCTTACCAAAGTCAAAATCTACCACAGAGCCATATGTAGGGCCCGGGCGGCCTACTACTCCCAGGAGTTTAAAAACAGCCCTAATCTTTTTAAGCTGATTTTTAAAGTTCTCAAAGACTTGACTGCCAAGAGAGCCCCAAAAGCTGAAATGTGTTCAGCGTCCCACTGTGAAGACTTAGCGGCCTTTTTTCTTGGAAAGGTACAGGCCATTTATCGCTCTTTTCCTAGTTCCACTTCTTTGAGCGAGGCCCTGAGGCCCAATTCTACCTAGAATGTGGTTCTCTCAATTCTCCCTGGTATGTCGGTGGAGGTGTTCGACAGGTTGGCGACTAAGGTCAAATCTGGGTCTCCTGCCGACCCACTTAGACCGGCACAGCTTAGAGAATCATCTATCCTAGGTCTTCCCCCTGTGCGCCACCTCATAAACCTATCTTTTTCTTCAGGCATAGTTCCAACTAAATGGAAACAGGCTGTTGTCATCCCTATTCTGAAGAAACCCACGCTGGATCCCCTTAACCTAGAGAATTATCGACCTATTTCCCTTCTCCCATGGGCCGCGAAGGTTGCTGAGGCTCATGTTAATGGCATCTTGTCTGAACATCTGCAGAGGGTCAATATTCTGGATCCCTCCCAGAACGGATTTCGTGCTGGCCATAGCACCGAGACAGCCCTTCTCTCGATGACGGAACATCTGCGGTCTGTGCTGGATTCCGGTCAAACTGCGGCACTGGTGTTACCTGACCTCAGTGCCGCGTTTGACACGGTCTCGCACACGATATTGATGCAAAGTCTGGGAGAAGCAGGTGTCTCCGGCATAGCACTTGACTGGGTCCGGTCTTTTTTAGCGGATCGCTCATTTAGGGTTGCCACCTCACCCTTTGAGTACAAATCTTACCCTTTAGAACTGGGAGTGCCGCAGGGATCGGAATTGAGTCCCACACTGTTTAATCTCTACGTGCAGCCGCTGGCTGCGGTCGCCAAGTGCTGGGGTATGACTGTGGTCTCCTATGCTGACGACACGCAGCTGGCTGTTGCTCTTAGTGGGAACTCCGACCTTGATGCACCCAGGTTTCGAGATGGTCTCTTGGCAGTGGCTGGCTGGATGACAGCTAACTGTCTTCAGCTTAATGCTAAGAAAACGGAGGTCTTGATTGTGGGTAAGCATAGCAATCTCTGGGGTGACAAGTGGTGGCCTCCAGAGTTAGGTGTCACTCCTATCCCAGTATCTGAGGTCAAAAATGTAGGTGTCTGGTTAGACCCCGTCCTCAGTTTCTGTGGCCACACAAAAAAAGTGGCAGCCACGTGCTTCGGGATTCTGCGTGGACTTAGGCCTATTTTAAAAAATGTTGATGCCCCTACTAGGCAGTTGATCATTCAGGCAACTATTCTATCACGGCTTGATTACGCCAGTTCGCTCCTGTTGGGGGCTAATCAGGCGGAAATTGCCCGGATGCAGCGTGTGCAGAATGCTGCGGCTAGGGCCCTGGTAGGTCTACCGAAGTTCTGCTCTGTGAAAGAAACTATCCGTACACTCCATTGGCTGCCGATGGCGCAAAGGATTGACTTCAAGACTATGTCTTTCCTTTAAGATCCTCAAATTGTCTTCCCCTCAGATTCTTGAGAATCTCCTTACCCCCTACGTTCCTTCTCGTTCTTTGAGGTCTTTTGGTCAAAACCTGGCTGTAGTCCCACGGTTTAAGCTCTGTAAAGCAGGTGGGCGATCTTTCCGTGTTTTAGCTGCTAAACTCTGGAATTCACTTCCATCTCATATCCGTACACTTGATGATTTGCTTGATTTCAGAAGGGCCATTAAAACTTATCTGTTCCCTCCTGTACCTTAGTATATCGCTTTCTCGTTCTCTGGTTTTTCTGTTTTTGCGGTGTTGTGTTTCTTCTGCCTGTCCTAGCGCCGGGACGCCCCTTTGCTGGGGCAGCTGTGCGCTATAGAAGTCTTAATAACATAACATAACATAAATCCTTCTGTTTTACTTACACCTTTTGCCTTTTTCTTAATTTTTTTTTCTCTCACTCTCTTTTCCTTACCCTTTTTTTTTTCTTCACTGTCATTATCCCTTTCCTTTACTCCTGTTTTTGTAATTCTCTCTGACCATCGGATTTAATTTCTTTTGTTTATTTTTTCGCTCTCATTGTCTCTCTCTTTTTGTCTTCCTCACCTTTGCTCTCTTTATAGAACACTACTAGGAAGATCCTCTTTCCCTTCCCCCTTTCACTGTAGTAATTCTTTGATTGAATTGCAAGGATTTCTGTTATGTGTCTAAGGTCCCACCTCCCTCTTACCGCATTTAAAAGTATAACTCACCGCCGCTTTGGCGGGTCCGGGTTCCGAGGGTGGTCCAGCTCCTCGGATTCAGGCGCCATCTTGGATTGGGCTTTGGCGCTTTTTGCGGGCGCCATCTTGGAGCGTACTGACGCTCGCTCGGGTCCAGGGAACGCCTATTTAAGGCGGACTCGGCTACTTCGACGGCGGTCAGGTACTGCTGCTACCTTTTGGTTTTAGCGCGCTGCTTTAAGCGCTGTGGTTTTTAACTTCTTATTTTGTTGGCGTTTTGCCAGCGTTTATTTTTTCTTTTCTTTGCTCCCTGTTCGACCTGGGGAAAGGGGTCCCACCTCCCTCTTACCGCATTTAAAAGTATAACTCACCGCCGCTTTGGCGGGTCCGGGTTCCGAGGGTGGTCCAGCTCCTCGGATTCAGGCGCCATCTTGGATTGGGCTTTGGCGCTTTTTGCGGGCGCCATCTTGGAGCGTACTGACGCTCGCTCGGGTCCAGGGAACGCCTATTTAAAGTCGTCCTCTCCGCGCAGCGGGATCGCGCAGTGGGACGCCGTCGCTTAGCCGGAGTCGTGCCTGAGTCCTGCCCGTCTGCGCCCGTCCGCGCCTCGGACGCGCAGGACTCGGGCCAGGCCCCGTTAGTGCGGTGTGTGGGCTGCCTACCTTAGCCATGTTGGTGTATTCCAGTGAAAATCTGCGGGACTTGGCTCGACGGACTGGTAGTTGTAGCCTTCCCCCTATTCATCCTTTAGCTGGCCCCTACCTTTGTGCTTGCTGCCGGTGGACCTTGGATCATCCCACCTCCATTTTACATACTAACCCGGTGGCGGATCTCTGCAGCAATCACTCTGAGCATGCCCTCCGCATCTTCAGTCTCAATGCCAGTTCTCTGGTGTTACATTATCAGGCCGTGTATGACCTGTTACAGGAAGAAGCCCCGGACATCGTGGCCATCACAGAGACGTGGCTGAAGGATGACGACGCGGCCATTATCAATCTGGCATTCCCCTCTGACTATTCGGTCTTCACCCTTAATCGATCTACCAGGGGAGGGGGTATTGCTCTTGCTATCCGATCCAGCTTTACCTGCAGCTGGTCGGCCCTGACCATCACGGGTTGTGAAAGTGCGGTGTTTAAGATTCTCGTCACCCCACATTTTTCACTCTCGGGGATGGTGGTTTATCGTCCCCCAGGGAGCGAAGTGGCGTTTAGAGCTGCCTTTCCCGATGTGGTTAGCTCCTTGGTGGTAGGCTGTCCCAATTGGGGGACCTTAACCTACATTTCGATAAACCTAACATCCCTACGGTCAGTGGCATTCTTGCTGACTTGGAGGCCCTTCAGCTAGTGCAATTGGTCCAACAGTCCACTCACACCGGTGGCCATACGTTAGATCCTTTCTTTACCAACTTGGCAGATGCTTCTGTCACTGCCGTCTCACCCCTTGGCTGGACAGACCATTCTCTTGTTGCCATCAGTACCTACTTGCCGGGAAGGATTATTATCCCCCCTGCAAAACTGGTCGTAAGGCGGCATTGGAGTAAATTACGGCTGGAGGACTTTCACCGTGTCCTCGCCGCAGAGCCATTAGATCCTCCTGTGACTGTTGATGCAGGTTACGATGGGTTCTGCGCTTGGATCTCCAAGGCGTTTGACGCCCTTATTCCTCTTACCGCCTGTAAGATCAGTTCTAGGGATTCTAGTCCGTGGTACGATGGCGCCTTGCGTGCACTCAAGGGTACTTGTAGGCGAGCAGAGAGGGCTTGGCGGAAGGCGTACGATATTGGGAAAAAAGCTATTTATCTCGCCTCCGTCAAATCTTATCATCGGGCTGTTTGCCGAGCTCGGGCAATTTACTACGCTGCCGAAGTTGGCAACAGCTCCAACCCCTCTAAAACCATTTTTAAATTGATGAAGGATCTTTTAGCTAAACGTCCCTGTGCTCCGACGACTGGCTCCATCGCTCACTGTGAGGCCCTTGCGGTGTTTTTTCAGGATAAGGTCCAAAACATCTATAAGACCTTTCCATCTACAGGGCCGCCAGGGGAGTCTCCGACTAACACCTTTGGAGACTTCGTTTTGCACGCGCTGCCCCCGTTGACATCTGAAGGGTTTGACATCCTGGCGAAACAGGTCAAATCTGGGTCCCCCGCTGACCCGCTTAGCTCGACTTTTTTTAGAGATCAGTCGTTTGTGGGACGGACCGTGATACACTCCTTGATTAACATCTCGTTGGAGTCCGGCACGGTTCCCCTTAGCTGGAAGCGGGCGGTGGTTTCTCCCATCTTAAAGAAACCCTCATTGGACCCAGACAAGCCTGAAAATTATCGGCCTATTTCTTTGCTCCCTTGGCCTACCAAAGTTCTGGAGGCCCATGTCAACAAAGTTCTTTCGGCCCACCTGATCCAGGCTAACATCTTGGACCCTACCCAGAACGACTTCCGTGCTGGCCACAGCACGGAGACCGCCCTTCTCTCCATGGCGGAACATCTTCGCACGGTGATGGATGCGGGGCAGACTGCGGCGCTCGTTCTATTAGATCTGAGCGCCGCGTTTGACACCGTTTCCAATTCCATCCTGTTGCATCGCCTGGAGGAGATTGGGCTGGGCGGCACTGCCCTCCAGTGGTTCCGCTCCTTCCTTGACGATCGTTTCTTTAGCGTTGCCCTGCCATCGTTCCAGTCCAAATTCCATCCTCTGAGACAGGGGGTCCCGCAAGGCTCCTCGCTGAGCCCCACGCTGTTCAATATTTACGTGAGACCGCTGGCTGAGGTCGTCAAGCAATGGGACATGACCATGGTCTCATATGCTGACGATACTCAGCTAGCGGTTACGCTCAGCGGAGATGCGGACCGGGATGCCCCCAGGTTCCAGAGTGGACTTAGGGCGGTGGCAAGCTGGATGAAGAACAACTGTCTCCAGCTCAACGCTAAGAAAACAGAGATCATGATCGTCGATAGGGGGGCGGATCTGTGGGGTGACAGGTGGTGGCCCGCTGAACTGGGCCCGGTCCCCTGTCCGGTCACTGAACTAAAGAATTTGGGAGTATGGATGGACCCTGCTCTTAGTTTTGTGGGCCATTCGAAGAAAAGCGCGGCCTGCTGTTTTGGCATCTTGCGGTCGTTGCGTCCCATTCTGAAGTTCTTTGACCATGGTACCAGGCAGCTGATAGTCCAGGCTACTGTGTTATCTCGCCTGGACTATGCTAGCTCTCTCCTGGTAGGGACCAATGTGGCTGAGATCACCCGCCTCCAACGCGTGCAGAATGCCGCGGCGAGAGCCATTGTCGGCTTACCTCGAACGAGTTCCGTCTCGGGCATTCTGAGATCGCTGCACTGGCTGCCTATTAAGTCACGTATCCAGTTTAAAGTGCTGTGTCTGGCGTTCAAGATCTTGAGGGGAGGAGGTCCGCAAATTCTTGCGGATCTTCTGTCCTGGTATGTTTCTACCCGCACTTTGAGATCTGGGGGCCAAGCTCTTGTCGTGATCCCTCGATACAGGCTGTGTCGGATTGGTGGCCGATCCTTCCGGGTCAGAGCAGCTGAGCTTTGGAATGCCCTCCCAGTTGAACTGCGGTTACTTGACGATCTGCTAGCTTTTCGTAAAGCTTTAAAAACTTTTCTCTTTTAATAAATTTTCTTCATTTTATCTGTTGTGTTCCCGGTAGGTGCTGCATATTTCCTGCCATGCGCCAGGACGCCCCTTAGCTGGGGCAGCTGTGCGCAATACAAAAATGTGTAACATAACATAACATAACAGGTCACAGTGTGAGTCTCATGTTTGGATGTAATGCTGGCAAAAAAGTAATGCTGCAAATTGGAACTGTATTTTGAAAATGACTCAGGTTTCTGCACTGTATTGTAGCGCTGAAATAGATAGGATGTGTTCTGTCTCTTAATCGTTTTAGTGTGGTAAATGTGTTTTGGTAAAAAGTTTAGTTTTAAACTTTTTGTCCAGGATCACACTGAGTGTCTGTGTAAATTAAAGAATTATATTTGTACCTTTTATTATAATCTCTCCTGTCTCTTCTCACAGTCTACCTCCCTCTGGTTATACCGTTTTCTTTCATGAAAATATTGTGTCTTATGTTTGGATGTAATGCTGGCAAAAAGTAATGCTGCAAATTGGAAATGTATTTTGAAAAATGACACAGGTTTCTGCATTGTATTGTAGTGGTGAAATAGATAGGCTGTGTTTTGTCTCCTAAACTTATTCGTGTGGTAAATGTGTTTTGGTAAAAACTTTGGTTTTAAACTTTTTGTCCAGGATCACACTGAGTGTCTTTGTAAATTAAAGAATTATATTTGCACCTTTTACTATAACCTCCCCTGTCTCTTCTAACAGTCTACCTCTCTCTGGTTATACTGTTTTATTTCATGAAAATATTTTGTCTTTTGTTTGGATGTAATGCTGGCAAAAAAGAATGCTGCAAATTGGAAATGTATTTTGAAAATGACTCCGGTTTCTGCACTGTATTGTACTGCTGAAATATTTAGGTTGTGTTCTGTGTCTTTAACTTTTTCGTGTGGTAAATGTGTTTTGGAAAATAGTTTGGTTTTAAACTTTTTGTCCTGGATCACACTGAGTGTCTGTGTTAAATTGTGGTAAATAAAATATTACCCTGGCAGAATTTCTAGGCATTAAGAAAGTATCATGCATCAAGTGAGAAGCAGAGTCCGTGGTATCTGAGTTAAAATGGGCTTTATTCCAATAACTCGAGTCAAAGGGAGAATATGTTCCATCACCTCTGAGGTTCAGGAAGAGTCTTCTAACAATTATTTACTGAACATAGTATATATACATTTCTTGTACATAGGCTAAGCAGAGCAAGAAAGAAAATGAGATAAGAACATGTGGGTGTACATGAGGGTGTGTACTTTGATGAGTCATAGGTAGGTGATAGGTAGGTGTCATAGGTGGGTGGGTACTTAGAGGAGGAGTTGGCATGACCAGCTCGAACTGTGCCCTAATTGTGCAATTTGAGCATGACGTGCAATTGACGTGTAACTGGGAGGAGGCTGACTTTCAACCTAGCAGAGAGATCTCTTATGTCAAGGTGACCAGCACATCTAGTACAACTGATATCTAGAGTCAGCAAGCAAAAGAAGCAAAGGTTGTTCGTCACTAAAAGACAGAGAGGGCATATTTATTCGTTGCATGAGCTTTCTATGGGTGCAAGCACTGTAATTTACTTAATTGGAGACAGAATGGCTAGGCCCTATCTCCCTCGGACGGGTTCTGTTTACTTTTCCTCAGATAACTGTTATTCATAATACTGTCTTGGCAGGCCTCTTGCTGGGCTTCTCTCGGCTGAGCTAGAAGTATGCGAGGTCAGAGGGACGTAACTGCAGCTTCAGTGTGTCAGGAGTCATGAACTGCAAATACATGGGCCTTATGCTACCTTAACGTTTGGGAGATTTTGATGACTGGCATTTCTAATGCAGGACATGAATGTAGAGGCCTAGTGATTCAGCCCACTACAGGGAATATGCATGGATGACATGCACACACATGTAACATAGGGTATATGTAGTGGACATTTTTGGTCAGGCAAAATATCATTTTCCTCATTCCCTCTTTGTCCCCTACATAACCCTTTAGGATACATCTATATTCATGAGACCGTATAGTTCATCATACAGAATCATTTGTTCATCTTTAACTCTTTGTTTACGTGGATGGGGAACACAGGCAGTGGCACACAGGCCGCAAATCGCCGGACCACACTGCAGACAGAGACAGCAACCAAATACCATAAGTAGGGCCATTCCTAGGAAGGACATAACTTTCCATCCCCATGCAGATATTACACCCCAGAACCAACTGGACCAACTCCATGTGCCTGGATCTTGATGTATGGCATGAGCAATCTTGTGGAGCCTTGTTATTGCTTCGTACACAGATGGTGCATTATCTGGGATGAAAATGCAACAACTAGATCGGATCACTCTACAAGCTCCGCCCCTATCCGCCAAGATGACATCTAGAACGAGGCGGTTTTGAAGAACGACAAGTCTAATAGCAGACTGTTCCTGGGTCAAGTTCGCCAGGGCAGATGCAGTTACATTTACAAATGTTTCAAGAGTCCTTGTTAACCTGCGTATCAGTTTACTGTTTTGGACGGGACCTATGAAGAAAAAGAATCCTCTGTTGAAATCTGTATATTGCTCCCAAGCTGTTTCAGTCTGATCGATGCCTGCAGAATCTGTCTCCCTCTTTTGTCTAACATGTCCTAGTCGTGAATCTCTATGATAATTTGATGGGGCTAGAAAAACGGGTGGCAATAAGAATGCTATATAACAAGTCCCACCCCAGTCTAAGGGCAGATGTACATAGGCTGTCTGACCGCAAATGAAATAGGTATGGCGTGATGTTTTGAAAGAAGAAAGTCCTTCATCATTAAACTCTACTACAGTGTTACACTCGCTGTGTCCCATATGTACTGAGCCTTTCTTACTAACACATAAATCACCTTTTGCTGGCAGGACTGATATAAACGGTGGACCTGTATTTTGCTTGGGCTGAACATTTAACATTACAAAATTAACAGATGCATTTCCCTGTTCGTACTCTTCATTCTCTAAATCGGATCCCTTTCTTTGGGGGAATCCGTCTTTGTCTGTAAAGCATGCTTCATTCATTACTTTATTCAGGTTTCCATATATCCAGCCACCTGGATAAGCTATGTACCTTCTATCTATTGAGGTCATTAGAGCAAACCATGCTCCACACGAACCATTGTGTGAGAACGGTAAAGGGTAGAATGGCAGAACTCCCTTCGTTTCTTGATAAGGAGGCAGTTGGCCACATATCCAGCAATCAGTCGCATTGCTGGTCTGGTGAAATGGTGTAACATTCGAATAAATGTATTGTTACGTAGTGCAAGTCGATATGACAATTCATGGGGAGGCAGGTCACTAAATGTATGCTCTATGGTACTGTTACTGGAAGAGTGTATATGTGAGGAAATGGGAAAGAAAACATGTAGCAATAAACTAACACCAAATATAACAATGCACAGAACAAAAATGATGATCAAGGTAACTATACATCTACTGCGTAATATCTTGCAGTACTTTTCCTTCTTATCTCTCTTCTTGCTATTCTCATATGTGATCTTATACATGTCAGAATCGAGTCTAACCGATTCACCACCGGGTGGGCTTAAACAATTAAACTACGTCTGACTTGCTAGTTCTTAATCTAGACCTATACTCTTGCTGAGGGGTATTGTCTAGCAAAGGTCAGTGTTCTTTATTAAAAGTTCCAAAGTTCCAAAGTTCCAAATAGTGATGAAGGTGAGTTCGGCCTTTACGTCCTTCCACCAACTTCGGCGTCTTCCAACGTGGCTCAAGGGGACTTGAACGATCAAAAATCCGGACACAAGTATAGAATCCTCTGGTGCTATGGCATGTTCCTTGACCTGGGTGTTGTCAGGGAAGGCAGCAGCAACCTGTGAACAACAAGAGAGTAGTGCAGAAATCAAGGAAGCCAGGTAATCTGTCAGCATGTTACTGTCAACATCAGTTATTTTCTTTGGCATAGGCGTACCCCACATATATACTCCATAAGGAGATAGGCCTGTTCTGGAATGAGCTACCATACGCATGTAAAAGAGGGCAACCGGCAAGGCCACCATCCAATCCACGCCTTTGTCTGTACAGATCTCAGCAACTTTGTCTTAATTGTCTGATTTTGTCTTTCTACAAGGCCTGCGGCTTCTGGGTGTCTGACACAATGGAATTTCCATGTATAACCTAACAGAAGGGACACTTGTTTCATTAATTCAGAGGAGAATGGCTGATCGTTATCTGAATAGATCACATGAGGTAGATCACATGAGGTGATTCATAGCTGGGGAAGTACTGCGCACTAATTGTCTGGCTGTTGTAACAGCAGAATAATCTGGAACTGGATATGCTTCTGTCCATCTAGACAGTGCACACACAACTACTAGGACATACTTGTTAAACCTCTACATCTGTCCATTTGGATATAATCCATCTGGAGAACTTCAAAAGGGTGGTCAGGAGGATGAAATCCGCCTTGTTCCACCGGAATGCCTTTACCTGGATTGAACTGGTAATAGATCATACATGTTCGCTGCTTGTTAAACCAAATGTTCTGTAAGCTGTCTAGCATTGCCTTCTCTCCCAAGTGTGTTGGACTATGTGCTGAGAAGAAAACAATGTACCTTTTCCCCTAGTCATCTAACCTTGGTTAGTCTGGACCCCTCCTTGTTCAGTCCAATTCTTTATCTCATCTGTTGTGGCATGTGTCTGTATGTCAAGTACATCTTGTGTAGGGTCCCTGACTGTCATACTTTATATCAGTAATGGTACCTCTGTCCTTGTCGTGTCTGTTGGTGTCTGGGCTGTCTGAGCTGTTCGGTCTGCCAGGTCATTACCCTGGGAAATGGTGTCTGTAACTTTGGTGTGAGCTTTATATTTCAGGATAGAAATGGCTGTAGGTAAATGTATGGCCTCTAACAGGGCCTGAATAAGCTGGTCATGCTGAATCATGGTCCCATGGGAGGTCAAAAAAACAAAAAACCTCTCTCCAAAATCATGACCTACGCCATAGGCATATTGTGAGTCTGTATAAATGTTTACTTTCAAGTGCTTTGCTCTTATGCAGGCTTGTGTCAGAGCAATGAGCTCTGCTGCTTGAGCAGACAGTGTGTCTATTTCCTGTGGTCACAGCATAGGCTGCTACTAATTCTCCTGTACTTGTTCTCATGCATGATCCATCTACATAGAGTGTCAGGTCTGGGTCTAGAAGTGCAATATCTGTCAGGTCTTGTCTTGGTTTATTCCTTACTTCCACACAGTCATGTGGTGATGCATTTACTGTACTTGAGAGCAAAAGCGTTGCAGGATTCAGAATATTACAACGTCTGATCTCTATGTGTGGTTGAAATAATGTCAGTTCATATCCTGTCAGTCTCGCTACAGTCAAACGTAAAAATAAATAAAAATAAAAAAGCATAAAATGTTTACTGTGACATGGAGTCGCTAAAACTGGCGCGTGACATAATGCTCTTTTTAATTCCTCAAATGCCAAGGTGTGTTCTTGTGTCCAAGGGAGAACAGTCAAAATGGCTGCCTTCTGTGTAGTTAACTGTATGAGTGGTTTGCTAGATATGCATACTGGGGAATCCATTGCCTACAGTAAGAAGTGAGGCCAATAAAGGCACGTACTTCCTTTTGCGTCCTGGGCTGTGAAAGGTTAGTAATGAGCTGTATGATTCTTGTGTTAGCTGTCTACCGTGTTAGCTGTATACCTGGTGTACCCTCCTTGGAAAGCAAGTGTTGTACACCACTTGCCTTACACAGAAAGTACAAGACTGTCAGAGATGCAATGTCACAGTCTGGTTCTGATCTTGCTGTAATTAGAATGTCGTTTATGTACTGTATCAGTGCTGTGTTGGTAGGCATGTAAACACTGTCCAGCCGTTCCTTTAGTGTCTGACTGTAAATGCTAGGGCTCACTGTCATCAATCTAGCAAAAATAAATGACATAGAAATAAATAAATAAAGAAAAATGAATTTTCAATTCAAAAGCTCTGCAGTTTACAAAAAAAAAAAAATCCTACTCTAGATCTTGGGAACAGTATGACCATACTACCTACAATATGTTCTCTAAATGTATTTGAATAAAACCAAAGTATTCTTGTCATAGACAGAAGGCTGGAGCCTCTGTGAGAAACAGCCCCTCCCTCTAGAATTATGTTCGCGCTCGGAGTTTTGAATCAACTCCAAGCCGGGCTACACTGAGATCTACAATTGAATGACTGCCAGATGCTGAACTCATTGCAAGAGCAAGACTCCTGCCAATTATTCTGTTTACACTACTGGGGGAATAACTATCCATTTGCAAGCGTGACTTTATCTGAAGTCAATGAAGCTTTTAGTGTTGACAGTTTCAGAGGAGCAACTTGGCCCCCCTTTACATAAACATTGTCTCCGTGGCTCGTCAAGTATTTTTATTCTGTTCGCGAAGGAAGCCTGACTTAGCTGGAGAACAGCCAATAATCGTCCGCGGAAAGGAATTGGAGGATGGCCAATATCAACAAGACAGGCACTCCAAGAGAGAAAAAGCCCTCCCTTTACATAAACATCATTTACTGGGAACCAGGCCATCTCGGACGGACTGTGTCTCAAGGTCAAAAAAACACATTCCTTGTACTTCAAAACATATCTGTTCCCAGGCCAGAGCTTTTCTAACTTTAACTGAAGCAAAATTTAAAACGTGGTAAAAAGTAAATTAATAAAGACATATATTTTTCTGTAACTGAGTGACATGCTAGCATTTTAAATAATTCTGTACTGCTACTAGCTGCAAGGGAAACAATAAACAGAACAAAACAATCATGGCATGGAAACACACCATATTTTACTTTTTTGAAAATAACATGTCGAACTCCTTAATTCTGCATTGCATAACCAATATTTTCATAAGTAAGTGTGCAAGCTTTTCTATTCTACCTATTAAAAGGGCCAGATTCATACTTTTTCAAAAGGCCATCTTTTCTAATTTTAGTGGGGACTGTTCTCTGCACATATCAATTGAAGCAGCCTGTCATCACGCCATACCTATTTTCCAAGTCTTGTTTAATGAACACTGCTTTTACCGTGCAATATATCACCATTCTATCAGCAGCCTGTCAAAGTACATAGGTGAGCCTTGAAACTAAATGAATGCAAACTAAACTAATGTAGGGGACTCTTAGCAATGCACTAACATGGTAGTGTATTGTAGCTATCAAAAAGGGCCACGTTCATTAATTTCACAAATAGCCACTTTCCTAAGTGAGTGGGATAACTGTCACACGCTATTCTAAAGGGCAGCTTGCATTGGGAAAAATATTCTGTAGAAACATTCCTATTAAAACAAAAAACACTGTTGCATTACACTAATTAAAAGCACATTCTAAGATGGGTCTGTTTCATATTTTCTTTCCAACCGTGAAAACATTGAAGCACTCTTTGTGCAAACCCTTATCTCACATTTCAGAAATACGCCCATTGGATAACATGGCAAATCGCACCTCCACACAAAACATGCTTTTTCCACCACTTCCACAGCTCAGATCCTTTTCAAATTTTGCATCACAGTAGTCCAAGCTATTTCCTAAATCCTCACCAAAAAGCAACTAAATCCCTCCACTGGAACGGGTACGAATTTCCACTCAAAAACACGCCCCCCGCAAACACCAAAAAACGCCAAAATCCCTCAACACCTTGTTGATCAGCATGTTAAAACAAATACTGCCTACTCAGTACAAGATATTAACTCTTTGGCAGCTGAAGCACAATCTTTCCCCAATGACTGCAGTACATGGGAAAGTCATGAACTCATCTCTCCACGTTATCACATCTCACGTACGCACATCTTCAAAACATTTTCTCTAAGCACTTGAAAGAGATCCAGCTCTCTCCTGCCTAACGTAACGGCTAGGGACCTGATGATAACATGCTCTGCACAAGCCATAACTACATGGCGCTATTCACAAGCCATATTTACAAGAAACTCAACAAGTCACAAAAATGACACGCTATTCACAAGGCATATTTACAAGGAGCTATACTTAGGAAAATTCAACATACTACTCACAAGTCTTAATCACAAGGCGCTATTCACAAATAAACCAACTAGTTACTCACAAGGCACTTTCGCAGTCCAGAAGGGACTTGTCTAGATACAAGGAAATGAACGCTTCAGATGCTGTCGGCTTTAATTCTACATACTCTAAAGGGTACACGTGGTGGCGTTCTCTACCTACTGGGTCTTTCTGAGGTGGTCACTTTAGCTAGTTTTTCTGACAGAACGGGATAAATACCAGTTAACAACGGCATTTCTTGGCTTGTTTAGTTCTCTCTGCTTTATTGAATTCTTTCTCTGTTCTCCTATGTCACTCTTTGCGCCATAACTCAATGGCATCTTTCTGAGAGGGTCTTGACTTCTTTCTCCAAATGGCGTTTAGCCCATGCTTATTATACATAAAATGACCAGGTGTGTCTCTAGGCCGGATATTAACTGTCTATTCTAGTAAACCTCCTCTGGTCCCTATCTGACGTAATTTTGAAAACAGAAACCAATACAATGGAAACACAATACACAAAAATAGACTGTAACAATCAACAATCATTCACACTAAAACAACATAACATTGAAACACTAAAACAGATACAACCTAAACTGATACAGAGAGTTAAACATGTACTTGAAAAACATTTTTGTGCACTGAAAATACAGTACAACCATACCGGTCCCAAAAATTGAGACACGTCTTTACCGGGCCCACGTTTAACAGTGGACCCGTCTTGACCATTCCCACGTTTTACCGTGGGCCCGTCTTGACCGTTCCCATTTAAAATGAGCCCGTCTTGAAACTTGATACATTTCCCATAGTGGTACTCACCGGGAAAGCAGAACTTGAAACTTGAAGGCCTCGGAAACTTGACTTGACTACGCTTGCGCCTTGGAACAGGTGGACCTCTGGAGACCTCGGACCTTGCTCTCTCACGGGCTGGGCCTCTGGTTGAGACGATCCGCGTTCCTCACCGCCTCACATGGATGCCTGGTCGCAGTCCGTCCTCCTCCGTGGGCCTGAGGGAGTGGCAGGAAGTCCTGCTGGTGCGCTTTGAAGTCCGTCACGGCTGTAGAAGGGGGCAAAGACTAGACCGACAACTCCGGCGAGTGGGGAAAGGGATATGTCCCTGTAAGGGCGCCAAATTATGTGGTAAATAAAATATTACCCTGGCAGAATTTCTAGGCATTAACAAAGTATCATGCATCAAGTGAGAAGCAGAGTCCGTGGTATCGGAGTTAAAATGGGCTTTATCCCAATAACTCGAGTCAAAGGGAGAATATGTTCCATCACCTCTGAGGTTCAGGAAGAGTCTTCTAACAATTATTTACTGAACATAGTATATATACATTTCTTGTACATAGGCTAAGCAGAGCAAGAAAGAAAATGAGATAAGAACATGTGGGTGTACATGAGGGTGTGTACTTTGATTAGTCATAGGTAGGTGATAGGTAGGTGTCATAGGTGGGTGGGTACTTAGAGGAGGAGTTGGCATGACCAGCTCGAACTGTGCCCTAATTGTGCAATTTGAGCATGACGTGCAATTGACGTGTAACTGGGAGGAGGCTGACTTTCAACCTAGCAGAGAGATCTCTTATGTCAAGGCGACCAGCACATCTAGTACAACTGATATCTAGAGTCAGCAAGCAAAAGAAGCAAAGGTTGTTCGTCACTAAAAGACAGTGAGGGCATATTTATTCGTTGCATGAGCTTTCTATGGGTGCAAGCACTGTAATTTACTTAATTGGAGACAGAATGGCTAGGCCCTATCTCCCTCGGACGGGTTCTGTTTACTTTTCCTCAGATAACTGTTATTCATAATACTGTCTTGGCAGGCCTCTTGCTGGGCTTCTCTCGGCTGAGCTAGAAGTATGCGAGGTCAGAGGGACGTAACTGCAGCTTCAGTGTGTCAGGAGTCATGAACTGCAAATACATGGGCCTTATGCTACCTTAACGTTTGGGAGATTTTGATGACTGGCATTTCTAATGCAGGACATGAATGTAGAGGCCTAGTGATTCAGCCCACTACAGGGAATATGCATGGATGACATGCACACACATGTAACATAGGGTATATGTAGTGGACATTTTTGGTCAGGCAAAATATCATTTTCCTCAAAATAAAGAATTATATTTGCATTTTTTTCTATAATCTCCCCTGTCCTTTATTTTCTGGAATTTCCACTCTTTCCTTATATTTTCTTTTCTTTTTTGAGAGTGCTATTTTTTTGTGTTTCCTTTGTTGCTGTTGTTTTTACTATCCCCTAATGTTCTGCTTTCATTTTATACTTCTTCCTCTGCTTTCTTAGTAATACTCTGTTTTTTTAGATCTCTTTTTAGCAATGACCCACGTAATATATATAGAGTGCTGTATTCACTATGGGCAGATTTAGAAGCATATTCGGACTTTTTGTTCCTGTATTGCGTATTATGTT
Source organism: Lissotriton helveticus (assembly GCF_964261635.1). NCBI lineage: Eukaryota > Metazoa > Chordata > Amphibia > Caudata > Salamandridae > Lissotriton > Lissotriton helveticus. Next base: position 372,836,510 of record NC_136059.1, read on the forward strand.
TGGATGAAATGCTGGCAAAAAACTAATGGTTCATATTTGAAATGTATTTATGAAATGAGTTCGGTTTAGCAGACATAGAGATGGTACACACAGAGAATAGATGGTGCAGGCAGAGAAAAAGATAGTGTCACAGATAGTGGAAGAATAGATGGTATAGGATTGCAGGCAGAGGGACAGAGAGTGGAAGCAGACACAGAGATGGCACACACAGAGGATAGATGGTGCAGGCAGAGACATAGATACTGGAAGCAGACAGAGATGGAACACACAGAGAATAGATGGTATAGGGTTTCAGGCAGAGGGACAGATAGTAGAAGCAGACAAGGAGATGGTACACATAGAAGATAGATGGTGCAGGCAGAGACACAGATAGTGGGAGCAGACACAGAGATGGTACACACAGAAGAGAGATGGTGCAGGCAGAGACATAGATAGTGGAAGCAGACACTGAGATGGTACACACAGAGGATAGATGGTGCAGGCAGAGGGAGAGATAGTGGAAGCAGACATAGAGATGGTACACACAGAAGAGAGATGGTGCAGGCAGAGACACAGATAGTGGAAGCAGACAGAGATGGTACACACAGGAGATAGATGGTGCAGGCAGAGGGACAGATAGTGGAAGCAGACACAGAGATGGTACACACAGAGAATAGATGGTGCAGGCAGAGACACAGATAGTGGGAGCAGACACAGAGATGGTAAACACGGAAGGGAGATGGTGCAGGCAGAGACACAGATAGTGGAAGCAGACACAGAGATGGTACACACAGAAGGGAGATGGTGTAGGCAGAGACAGAGAGTGCAGAGAGTGGAAGCAGACACAGAGATGGTACACAGAGAGAATGGATGGTATAGGACTGTAGGCAGAGGGAGAGATAGTGGAAGCAGACACAGACATGGTACACACAGAGAATAGATGGTATAGGGCAGCAGGCAGAGGGAGAGAGTGGAATCAGACACAGACATGGTACACAGAGAATAGATGGTATAGGGCTGCAGGCAGAGGGGCAGATAGTGGAAGCAGACACAGAGATGGTACACACAGAGAATAGATGGTATAGGGCTGCAGGCAGAGGGAGAGATAGTGGAAGCAGACACAGACATGGTACACACAGAGAATAGATGGTATAGGGTTTCAGGCAGAGGGACAGATAGTAGAAGCAGACACAGAGATGGTACACACAGAGCGTTGATGGTGTAGGGCTGCAGGCAGAGGGACAGATGGTGCAGTCACAGAAAAGATGGTGCAAAGAGAGGGTGAGATGGGTCAAGCAGAGACTCAGATAGTACAAGCAGACACAGACATGGTACACGCTGAGGATAGAAGATGGAGGGCTGTAGGCAGAGGGACAGATAGTGCAAGGAGATACAGACATGGTACACACAGAGGATAGGTGATGTAGGGCTGCAGGCAGAGGGACATATGGTGAGTCACAGAAAAGTTGATGCAGAGTGAGGGTGAGATGGTGCAGGCAGAGACTCAGATAGTGCAAGCAGATACAGACATGGTACACACAGAGAGTAGATGGTGTAGGGCTGCAGGCAGAGGGAGAGATGGTGCAGTCACAGAAAAGATGGTGCAGAGAGAGGGTGAGATGGTTCAAGCAGAGACTCAGATAGTACAAGCAGACACAGACATGGTACACACTGAGGATAGAAGATGGAGGGTTCTAGGCAGAGGGACCGTTAGTGCAAGGAGATACAGACATGGTACACACAGAGGATAGGTGGTGTAGGGCTGCAGGCAGAGGGACATATGGTAAGTCACAGAAAAGTTGGTGCAGAGAGAGGGTGAGATGGTTCAAGCAGAGAGTCAGATAGTGCAAACAGACACAGACATGGTACACACAGAGGATAGATGATGGAGTGCTGTAGGCAGAAGGTCAGATAGTGCAAGCAGACACAGACATGGTACACACAGAGGGTAGATGGTGTAGGGCTGCAGGCAGAGGGACAGATGGTGCAGTCACAGAAAAGATGGTGCAGAGAGGGTGAGATGGTTCAAGCAGAGACTCAGATAGTGCAAGCACACAGCTGTAGGCATAGGGACAGATAGTGCAAGCAGACACAGACATGGTACACACTGAGTATTGAAGATGGAGGGCTGTAGGCAGAGGGACAGACAGTGCAAGCAGAAACAGACATGGTACACACAGAGCGTTCATGGTGTAGGGCTGTAGGCAGAGGGACAGATGGTGCAGTCACAGAAAAGATGGTGTACAGAGAGGGTGGGATGGTTCAAGCAGAGACTCAGATAGTGCAAGCAGACACAGATATGGTATACACTGAGGATAGATGGTGGAGTGCTGTAGGCAGAGGTACAGATAGTGCAAGAAGATATAGACATGGTACACACAGAGGGTAGATGGTGTAGGGCTGCAGGCAGAGGGACAGATGGTGCAGTCACAGAAAAGATGGTGCAGAGAGAGGGTGAGATGGTTCAAGCAGAGACTCAGATAGTGCAAGCAGACAGAAACATGGTATACACAGAGGATAGATGGTAGAGTGCTGTAGGCAGAGGGACAGATAGTGCAAGCAGATACAGACATGGTACACACAGTGGATAGGTGGTGTCGGGCTGCAGGCAGAGGCACAGATGGTGCAAAAAAAGCTTGAAAGAATATTCCCAGCAAGACTCCCTTTGTAGTAATCATTTTACTAAATTGGAAGGGATAGTGTTATGTGTCTAAGATCACAGTGTGAGTCTGTTTTCATTTAAGAGGAAGGTGGCTGATTAATTTGTGTTGTTAGTGTGTTTAAAAATATGGGAATATATGTACTTAAAAAATTGATTACTGTAGTTTTTTATTATCTATTAGTGAAAATGATATAAGTAAGTGTTTATATTTTTTTGCAAGGATCAGCAACATTATTATATTGGTGCAATAGAAGAGCATCAAGAGAACGTTGCTTTGATATTTGAGATCTCAGGCGAATTAATAGAGGATGTCAAAGATGGACCTTTTCCAGAGGAAATTGATACTGAAAATGAAGATTTCTTTGATGAGAGTTTGGACAGTGTCTTTGTGGAAGTGGTAGAAGATTTGGAATTTGAAGATGGAAATTTTGTATTTGATGAAAATGAAATACCGGACGAAGTCATGTTGGCAGTTTTATTGGAATATGAAATGTTTGATGAATACAGCTTTCCCAGAGGCAGAAGGCCACTTATGGGTGGATGGGTCGTGTCTAAAAATACCGGACGGTACTACTTCCGCTGCCTATGCAGTCACTACAGCCCTTACAGTGATAGAAATAGCTAGAATTCTTCAGAAATCAGCCCAGGCAGCGGAAATAACAGCCCTTACACAAGCATGCATCCTTAGTACCAACATGTCGGTCAATATATATGTTCACCCGACTTTTTGTTTCAGCTTCATTATGGAATACACACTCATGGTGGGGTGGCTGTGTGAGGGGATCAGTAGTTGGTAGGGGTAGGAGTGTGGCCGGGTTAAGGGTTGGGGAGAGGAGTTAGCCTAACGGCTAAGGCGCTCGACCTCGGACCTGGGGATCTGGGTTCGAGTCTCGGTAACGACGCCAAAAACCTCCTGTGATTCTGGGCAAATCACTTAATCTCCCCGTGCCTACAAATGAAAGTGTGTGTCCTCATGTAAAAACGTAACTTGTGCTATGTAAAGCGCTCTGATACCTGATTCGGTTCGGGTCTAGTTCGCGCTATATAAAACTACAAAAAAAAAAAATACATTTATAATTTATAATTAAAAATTATTCGAGTGAGTCTTTTTGTAGTATTGTAATAATTTGGATCGTTGATGTGTTTAAAAAAAATGAGAATAGATGTTCTGATGAAGTATGTTAGGGTATGTAGTATTAGAAACTGCTATGCAGTATGTCTGTCAGGCATGTTAATTTGGAAATAGTCTCCATGCTGTGTACTGAAGATCGTGGCTGTGCTGTAGAAATGCCATATACAAAGAGATGGTACACACGGAAGAGAGATGGTGCAGGCAGAGACACAGATAGTGGAAGCAGACACAGAGATGGTATATACAGAGAATAGATGGTGCAGGCACAGACACAGATAGTGGAAGCAGACACAGAGATGGTATACACAGAGGATAGATGGTGCAGGCAGAGACACAGATAGTAGGAGCAGACACAGAGATGGTACACACAGAAGAGAGATGGTGCAGGAAGAGACACAGATAGTGGAAGCAGACACAGAGATGGTACACACAGAGAATAGATGGTATAGGGCTGCAGGCAGAGGGGCAGATAGTGGAAGCAGACACAGAGATGGTACACACAGAGAATAGATGGTATAGGGCTGCAGGCAGAGGGAGAGATAGTGGAAGCAGACACAGACATGGTACACACAGAGAATAGATGGTATAGGGTTTCAGGCAGAGGGACAGATAGTGGAAGCAGACACAGAGATGGTACACATAGAGGATAGATGGTGCAGGCAGAGACACAGATAGTGGGAGCAGACACAGAGATGGTACACACAGAAGAGAGATGGTGCAGGCAGAGACACAGATAGTGGAAGCAGATACAGAGATGGAACACAGAGGACAGATGGTGCAGGCAGAGACACAGATAGTGGAAGCAGACACAGAGATGGAACACAGAGGACAGATGGTGCAGACAGAAACACAGATAGTGGAAGCAGACACAGAGATGGTACACACAGAGGATAGATGGTGCAGGCAGAGACACAGATAGTAGGAGCAGACAGAGATGGTACACACAGAAGAGAGATGGTGCAGACAGATAGTGGAAGTAGACACAGAGATGGTACACACAGAGGATAGATGGTGCAGGTAGAGACATAGATAGTGGAAGTAGACACAGAGATGTTACACACAGAGGATAGATGGTGCTGGCACAGACACAGATAGTGGGAGCAGATACAGAGATGGTACACACAAAAGAGAGATGGTGCAGGCAGAGACACAGATAGTGGAAGGAGACATAGAGATGGTTGACACAGAGAATAGATGGTGCAGGCAGAGACACAGATAGTGGAAGCAGACACAGAGATGGTACACACAGAGGATAGATGGTGCAGGCAGAGACACGGATAGCGGACGCAGACACAGAGATGGTATATACAGAGAATAGATGGTGCAGGCACAGACACAGATAGTGGAAGCAGACACAGAGATGGTACACAGAGAGGATAGATGGTGCAGGCAGAGACACAGATAGTGGAAGCAGACACAGAGATGGTATATACAGAGGATAGATGGTGCAGGCAGAGACACAGATAGTAAGAGCAGACACAGAGATGGTACACACGGAATAGAGATGGTGCAGGCAGAGACACAGATAGTGGAAGCAGACACAGAGATGGTACACACATAGAATAGATGGTATAGGACTGCAGGCAAAGGGACAGATAGTGGAAGCAGACACAGAGATGGTACACAGAGAATAGATGGAGCAGGCAGAGACACAGATAGTGGAAGCAGACACAGAGATGTTACACACAGAGGATAGATGGTGCAGGTAGACACACAGATAGTAGGAGCAGACACAGATGGTACACACAGTAGAGAGATGGTGCAGGCAGAGACACAGATAGTGGAAGCAGACACAGAGATGGTACACACAGAGAATAGATGGTATAGGGCTGCAGGCAGAGGGAGAGATAGTGGAAGCAGACACAGAGATGGTACACAGAGAATAGATGGTATAGGGCTGCAGGCAGAGGGAGAGATAGTGGAAGCAGACACAGACATGGTACACACAGAGAATAGATGGAATAGGGTTTCAGGCAGAGGGACAGATAGTGGAAGCAAACAGAGCTGGTACACATTGAGGATAGATGGTGCAGGCAGAGACACAAAAAGTGGGAGCAGACACAGAGATGGTACACACAGAAGGTAGATGGTGCTGGCAGAGGGAGAGATAGTGGAAGCAGACAGAGATGGTACACACAGAAGAGAGATGGTGCAGGCAGAGACACAGATAGTGGAACCAGACAGAGATGGTACACACAGAGGATAGATGGTGCAGGCAGAGACACAGATAGTGGAACCAGACACAGAAATGGTACACATAGAAGAGAGATGGTGCAGGTAGAGACGTAGAAAGTGGAAGCAGACACAGAGATAGTACACACAGAGGATAGATGGTGCAGGCAGAGGGAGAGATAGTGGAAGCAGACAGAGATGGTACACACAGGATAGGGTCTCTAACCTGGAAGATAGGGTGGTTTCGACGGAGGCTGAAGTGGCCGAGGCTACCAGTAAGGTTAATGCTCAGTGCTCCCAGGTGGTAGATCTACAATGGAAAATGGAAGACTTGGAAAATAGACTGCGTCGGAACAATCTGAGGGTTCTTGGACTCCCGGAAGGGATTGAGGGCTCGGATATAAAGGCATATATCATCAAGCTATTCGAGCAAGCCTTCCCAGAACTCGTTTTAAGATCAGGCGGAACATGAAGGAAGGAGAGAAACCTAGAGCAGTTCTGGTATTTTTTGGCAACTTTATCCTGAGGCAGTCTATTGCAGAAAGAGCGAGACCGGATGCAAGGAGAACTAGCGACGGAGTATCATTCTTCGTCTGCCCGGACTACTGCCATACGACTGTAGAACGAAGATGGCGATTAAGGGAGATGATTAGGCTATTTCAGGACAAAAAGATCCAAGCCTTTTTGATCAATCCGGCTCAGTTAAAGATAATGAATGAGGGGATGACTCTGTTTTTTGCATCAGAAATTAAAGCAAAGGAGTACCTAGACTGTGAGTAAATAAGTCTACTGGTGCAGGGAGCTGGTCTTCTCCTCGAATTCAGAAGTGTTCTTTTGGGGTATAATCAGTAGGGGGGTGGCGGAATTTGCTGTGCTATGTTATTTTTGGTATTTCCATGGGGGCTAAGGGTACTTCTTTTTTCGAGTTTTCGCATTCGGTTCTATTTGTAGTCCTCACTGTGCACACTGCATGCTCATCACATGCACAGACTAGGTCTGAGCGCTTCACAGAGAGGGGGGTGTTGGGTGTCTTGCGGGGGGTGAGCCGGGAGTGGGGAATGGGTCTGAGGGGAGGAAGAGGTGGGGGGGGGGGGGAGTAGGGGAGGAAAACAAAAAAATGGGAAAGAATGGTGCGTACTGAAGTTTGCAGGCTTACTTGGTTTAATTGTTGAACAGGTTATGGTCTTAGCAATAGGCCAGGGGTATATGGGTGAGTATAGAATGTTGGTCCGACTTGCAGGTCAGAATGGTGAGCATTAGAATTTGTTCAATTAACGTAGGGGGAATTATTGATTAGCGGAAACGTCAAAGACTGGCCCATTTTGTAAAATTTAATAGAGTTGATGTTCTCTGTCTCCAAGAGACGCATCTCCCTTGGGCCAAAAGAAATCTTATGCCTATTAGTGGGTTTCAGCTGGCTGCAAGCTCGACGCAATTCTCAATGATTCGGGGAACGGCAATACTAATAAGGTCTTCTCTGGGGGGAACTAAACGGGTCAAGGCCGACAGGTGTGGGAGATGGGTGATAGCGGAGCTGGAAATAGGCATCACACTCTGTGTGGTCTATGGATCAAATAAGGACGACCCTGAGATCTATGACTTCCTAGAAACAGAGCTACTTAGCTGGTTAACTCCGTTAATACTCTGTGGAGACTTAAAGATCTCGGCAGATTGGGGTAATAATGTAGTATATCATGGACGGAAACCAAGAGTGTATAGGGCAGTGACAGCCCTTATTAGCTCACTTGGGTTGAAGGATGTCTGGGGTGTTAAGGAACCGCAGTCTCAAGGGTACACTTATTTCTCAAACCCCTTCTAGAAATATACTAAATTGGACTATTTCTTCATCTCTTCTACACACACAGATAGTGGAAGCAGACACAGAGATGGTACACACAGAGAATAGATGGTGCAGGCAGAGACACAGATAGTGGAAGCAGACACAGAGATGGTACACACAAAGAATAGATGGTGCAGGCAGAGACACAGATAGTGGAAGCAGACACAGAGATGGTACACACAGAGAATAGATGGTGCAGGCACAGACACAGATAGTGGAAGCAGACACAGAGATGGTACACACAGAAAAGAAATGGTGCAGGCTGAGACACAGATAGTGGAAGCAGACACAGAGATGGTACACACAGAGTATAGATGATGCAGGCAGAGGGAGAGATAGTGGAAGCAGACATAGAGATGGTACACACAGAAGAGAGATGGTGCAGGCAGAGATACAGATAGTAGGAGGAGACACAGAGATGGTACACACGGAAGAGAGATGGTGCAGACAGAGACACAGATAGTGGAAGCAGACACAGAGATGGTACACACAGAGAATAGATGGTATAGGACTGCAGGCAGAGGGACAGATAGTGGAAGCAGACACAGAGATGGTACACACAGAGAATAGATGGTATGGGGTTTCAGGCAGAGGGACAGATAGTGGAAGCAGACACAGATGGTACAGATAGAGGATAGATTGTGCAGGCAGAGACACAGATAGTGGGAGCAGACACAGAGATGGTACACACAGAAGAGAAATGGTGCAGGCAGAGACACAGATAGTGGAAGCAGACACAGAGATGGTGCACACAGAGTATAGATGGTGCAGGCAGAGGGAGAGATAGTGGAAGCAGACAGATGGTACACACAGAAGAGAGATGGTGCAGGCAGAGACACAGATAGTGGAAGCAGACACAGAGATGGTACACACAGAGAATAGATGGCGCAGGCAGAGATACAGATAGTAGGAGCAGACACAGAGATGGTACACACAGAAGAGAGATGGTGCAGGCAGAGACACAGATAGTGGAAGCAGACACAGAGATGGTACACACAGAGAATAGATGGTGCAGGCAGAGATACAGATAGTAGGAGCAGACACAGAGATGGTACACACAGAAGAGAGATGGTGCAGGAAGAGACACAGATAGTGGAAGCAGACACAGAGATGGTACAAACAGAGGATAGATGGTGCAGGGCTACAGGTAGAGGAACAGATGTCACAGAAAAGATGTTGCAGAGAGAGGATGAGATGGTTCATGCAGAGACACGGATAGTGCAAGCACACATAGAGGTGGTACACACCCAGGATAGATGGTGCAAGGCTGCAGGCAGAGACTGTATGATTTGCTACTTTGCTCAGACACTGTTGCTGTACCTTCAACTTTATTATGAAGTGAATCATTGTTTACATCATGTAGTTGTTGTAATTGCTATGTAGTATGTTAGTAGTGGTCTATAACATGTTTTTTTTTACTTCACAATAGATTTAAAGAAAAGACTAAAGAAAATCAAGATGCCTAGTAAAGAGGTGAAGAGAAGAAAGTATAAAAAGGCTTACTATTCCAAGACCACACAATTACAAGATGCATCCAGACAACATTGTACAGAGAAAAAGAAGAATGCTCCTGGTAAGACAACCAAGGATTTTCTAAGGAAATTAACTGTTAGGACAAAAAATGCAGATAATGTGGCAAAGATGAATAAATCTTCAAAAACAACGAAAAGAAAAGTATTAGAGAGAAAAGAAGGTGGAAATGTGTGTGGCAATGAGAACATCTTTAGTAATAGACGAAGAAGTCAATTTGTTGAAATAAGGAAGAGAATGATTTATAACAGAATTATCTTAAATTTATTGAAAAGTAGAAAGATTTGTAAAAGGAAAACTGCTTTTTAGAAGCAAAAAAAATTAATCGAAGGTATTGTGGATGAAGAGTTAGAATTAAAAAAGAAATTATATATTTCAGTAATCAATAGACTTCGTACACTAGACAAGGCAATTAATGTTTTGAAAGGGAAAAAGTAAGTGGAAAAGACTAATTAATAGAACTAATTTTTGTAATGTTTTTTTCTGGAGAATGGAAGCATAGTTCAAGTTCTGAGCCATTTTTTAACGTAGAGAGTTACTTTCAGATTAATGATTTGGTGCATGCAGTTGACACCAGTGGTCGAGCATATGAGGTGAAGGACGGTTGTCCGATTGAAAAAGAGAAAATTGTACCAAGAAATGCAGAAGAGGTGTTAGCTGATGAAGTTTTAGGGAGACGTCCTAAGGCTCCAGTGTACGCTTGGAATTGTAGTAGTATTTGTAGTGTACGGCAGGATTCAATTGATTTTTTCCGCAATTTCTTACGTAAGTATAGTAAGAAAAGTATTAAACAGAAGTTTAAGATGTTGCAAGAATTAGACTCCTGCCTAGTGAGAGAAAAAACAGGTTTGCAAGGTCATTCACTGGCTTGTCTTTCTACAAAAGTATGTCAGAGTTTTTCACCATTTTAGGATGTTAGCAGTGCATCATACTGAAGTGAGGAAATTAGTGAGAAGGTTGTATTATGCAAAAAGTCCAGCACTTCAGCTGAAACTCTTTTACATGGATCTGTATTAGATGTAAAGAACATTTGTGAAGAAATTGAGGTTAGTTACTTTTCTAAAAAAGAGGGCAGTGCAGAAACTGATAAAGTAATAGAAGGAAATGTGGATGAAAATGTTCAAAATTTTGGTACAGAGAATTTTGACCAAGAAATTACAAGGTTTAAGGTCACTTCAGGAGAAAGGCCCAATTTTTCTTGTATTTGTTGTAGAAGAATTCATTATAAAAATCAGACCAGGTTAGTTGATTTATATTTAAAAAGTGAAAAGGAGAATAATAATGAGTGGAAGGAATTTGCAACTTATTTGTTGGTAGAGAACTGTTTTGATTTGGGTTCTGATCAACGTATTTGTAAATATTGTTATAAAAAATTAAATGAAAACAAAATGCCAGCTAGAGCTGTACATAATAATCTTGAGTTGGTAAATATTCCTTGTGAACTGATGGATTTAAATACTTATGAGTCTATTCTGATTCAATGTGTGGATCCATTTCAGGCTATTGTTTGTATGGACAGGGACATTGCCTACTTCAGATTTATTGAGAGGTTTAAAGGGAAGAGCTGTATATTTACCTCTAAATATAAAGAAAAATACTGAAACAATTGGTGTAGAAAATGTGGAAGAGGCACCTCTAGTTATTCTAGTTAATGGCGTTCCTACAAAGAGTAAGAAAATCTGACATGGATTAGTGGATGTTAGGAAAGTCAAAAAGGCAACGTTGGATTTGGTAAAAAACAATCAATACTACAAAAATGTATATGTAGAAGAAGAGGAAACAACTGTAGAGGAGGACAGTGCTTTGTCAGCTGGTCAAATTGAAAAAGTGGATGTGTCCAGAAGTGAACAAATCTACTAACATTACAGTGTTCATCCACTGCATTCCAAAGAAGTAATGGGGAATGCTATTGAGTTATTCCAAATGAAAGAAGCAAAAGTAAGTCCCATTAGTGTATGGGAAGAAAGCTTGGAAGCTCGTTGTTTTCCTCAGTTATTTCCAACAGGACAAGGTGGATGATATGATGACCGACCTGTCCAGATACCAGCATCTGAATACCGGACAGCAAGATTATATGCAGAAGATCCAAGGTTTCGTCAATGTATTCCATATTTGTTTCACCTTCTGTTTGGGAGTGACTTGCCTGGACTTTCTTATGCAGTGAACCACATACTAAAAAGTGGAGTACATCTGCAGAATGTTTCGGCAAGGGACTATGAATAAAGTCCAACAGAATGACACTGTTTTGGAATCTCAGCTAATTAATCTAATGGCATGTCAGTGTGGTACTAACGAGTATTGGTACCGTCGTTATGGGGAATTGAAATGTATGTTAAGAAACTTAGGAACTCCTACATGGTTCCTTACTCTAAGCTGTGCTGAGTATGCTTGGGAAGATTTACTTCAATTTCTTCGAGAGGCAAATGCAAACATAGAAAATATAGAATTCAAGACACCTGGAGAATTGTGCTCTTTGGATCCAGTTAATGTATGCAGGTATTTCAATCATAGATTTGAAGCTGTGATGTCTTTTATCACAAACAAAAAAAATCCTCCTTTGGGAGAGGTTCTGGATTTCTTTTGGAGAAAGGAGTATCAAGCAAGAGGTGCTCCTCACATACATAAGCTGCTATGGATCAGATGCCCCCAAATTCGGAACAGATTCAGATGAGACAGTGATGAGTTTTATTAAACAATATGCTACATGTGCTGTACCAAAAAGTACAGAAGAAAAGAATTTAAGACAACAAGTGTTACGATTTCAAACCCATCGTTGTGGAAAATACTGTCGTCGAAAATACAAATCTAAGGATAAGTTCTACACAAAATGTTGTTTTGCATTTCCACGTCCAGTAACATCGAAAGGAAGAGTGAACAATTTTATGTCATCTTTACGACATACTGTGACAAGAAAATGACCGAAAAATACCTACACTTAAGGAGAAATGAAGAGTCAAAATACATAAATGACTATAACCCAGTCATATTGTCAATGTGGAATGCTAACATGGATATTCAGTATATTGCAGACAACTCTATTGCTGTGGCTCGATATGTTACATCTTACATTACAAAATCTGAGAAGACAGAACTAAAGGAAATGTGGGAGGACATTTCTCATGAAAAGAGTCTAAGTAAGAAATTGTACAGCTACAGTTTGAAGATGTTGTCTCATCGAGAAATTGGAGCATATGAATCTTCAGATCGCTTATCATCTGCAAGTCTATATGCCAAATCTAGAACAATTATTTGGGTGATTTTAGGACTTGCAAGAACACAAAACCGAGTTTTGAAATCTGTACAAAAAATTGAGTATTTAGCAGAGAAAGAACCAAACAGTACAGATATTTTGAAAACAAATATGTTGGATACATACTATCCAAATAGAAGTGATCATCTTGAGAACGTTTGTCTCTATGAAGTACTGCAAAGCTATATATTTAAGAGGAATATTTCATAAGATATTAATAAAGGAGTATATGCTGTAATTGGATGTGAAGGATGTCTGGTGAAACAAAGAAAAGGACATTTGATTAATCATTGAAAACTGAGTTGCGAAACTCCTGACAAAAGGGAATTTTACTATTTAGCTCTTTTGCAACTCTTTAAACCACGGCGTACAGAAGAGGAAATACTTGGAGATTTTCTCAGTTATGAAGATTCATTCAACGCAACCAAAAATACTATAGAATGTCCTGTTTTCACTAATTATCTATAAATGTTGAACGAGGAAATACAGCAAGAAGCTACAATTGCAGCAGAGATTGGTAGAGACAGTTCTCAAGACAGTCAAAGTTCTGCTTCGTTGAGTCAGGATCCACTAGGAGGACCAATTATCCAAAATGAAGAGGCCACTGCCATGGATGAGGTGGAAAGAGCAATGCAACAAGCTCAGGAGGATGTAATAAACTTAGAAGAATTGGAAAAACAACTAAATGTTCAACAGAAACAAATATATGATGAAGTGACTGAGCAGATTGAGCATGGTTTACTTCATGAGAAAAAAAAAAAAAGAGTGCTCATGTACGTCATTTCAACCTGTCAGACTGTATGTGAGTGGACAAGCAGGAACTGGAAAAAGTTTTCTAATTAAAGGAATTGCATCTTATCTTCAAAAAAGAACAGACTCATCACTCTCTTGTGTTGTTACCGTTCCAACTGGGTTGTCAGCGCATAACATTAAAGGGATTACTTTACATCGTTTGTTGATGCTACCAGTAGAGCATGAAAACAAATTAGAATACCACAAGCTATCTGGAGAAGCTTGTTGTGAAGTTTCCAGAGTTAAAAAAAATGAAACTTATTATTACTGATGAGGTAAGCATGGTATCAAATTTAATGCTTTCCTTTGTGCATTTAAGAATGCAACAAATTCTAGTATGATGTGTTATTTGGAGGCAAACACATCATCGTTTTTGGAGATCTACTACAGCTAACACCTGTGAAAGGACAACCAGTGTTTAAAACTGTTACACATGAAGATACGAGAAAGTGCGTGGGTAGCATTGGAAATGTTAATATATGGTTATATTTCAAATACACAGAACTGACTCAAAATATGCGACAGGCAAAGGATGCTGATTATAAAAGTATTCTTGAAGATATAAGGATTGGAAAAGTAAGTCAACATGGCAAAGAAGCTATACAGACACGATTACTTTTTAATTTGTTTCCAAAGGAAAATGTTGGTGCAGAGAATATATATAGAAAATTGCAGAAAAACAATCAGTAATATGCTTGATGCCAACTCTGCAAGAATGTGGAATCTTCAATGAAAAAATGTTGAAGTTAGAAAATCAAGAAATTATAAAATTGGAAGCTATTGATAAAATTGAGCATGAAGGATCTACTATTAATTTGTCAGAAAAGTTAAAGTCAAAATTAGATTCTTTAGACAAGTCAATATCTAAAACAGCTGGTTTAGAAAAGAATCTATATGTATATTTAAATTGTCGGATCATTTTACGACGTAATTTAGGTGTGGAAAGAGATTTAGTAAATGGAGAAATGGGTCATGTTGTTGATTTTGTGAATTACCCAAATAGAGATCAGATTGAAATTATGAAAATCAAATTTGATTAAATTGAAGAAGTTCAACAATTGTGTCGTTGTTCTACTTGATTTTTGCTTGTAAAAGATTTAGATGTGCGCCGAAAACAGTTTCCTGTTTGTTTGGCATATGCAGTGACTATTCATAGATCTCAAGGTTTAAGTGCAGATAGTGCTTTGGTGAATATTGGAAGTACTGTGTTCAAGGAAGGTATGGCATATGTTGCTTTATCTCGAGTTAGAACTTAATCTGGATTATATTTGTTTGATTTTGATGAAACAAAGATTAGTGCAGATCTAAATTGTGTGAAAGAGTATAATATGTTAAGATGAGAATATGCTCCAAATTTACCTCAATATCCTTTATTTGAAAAGGTTGTGGTAGGTCAAGAAAGAAGACTGGAGAAAAATTGTTGTGAGGTTGTAGAGTAAAGAAAAAAAGTAGTTGAACTAGTAATTGCAAAGAAAAAGAACAAGCATTTACAATGCAACGGTCTCGGCTTTGCAAAAGTTAGAGCTATGTGGTGGTGGATGCTGTGGTGGATGCGGTGGTGGATGCGGTGGATGTTGTGGTGGATGTGGTGGTGGATGTGGTGGTGGATGTGGTGGTGGTGGTGGATGTTGTGGTTAATGTGGTGGTGAATGTGGATGTGGTGGATGCGGTGGTGGATGCGGTGGTGGATGCGGTGGTGGATGATGTGGTGGATGTGGTGGTGGTCTTTTAATTACTTAAAGTCCCACCATACATTGACAACAATGTGAGTGTCGAGTGGGAAGTCCGCTGAAAGTTTAGTTCCCAGACCATTAACAATAACAGAGCCTGTCGCCCTCATTGAAATAGGCACGTGCTGGTGGCAGTAACTAAGCCACTTGTCTGTAAACACTGAAAGCACCTGGTTTTAAACCCAACCCATATTTAACCTCCCAGACACCCACAGCCATTAAACGTGCAATATTTACAGCAGCCTATTTTTCCATGATCTTAAGTGAGGGTTTGCCACAGAAAAGATTGTTTGTTTTCCCTATTGGTTTTCACCGGGTTGAGCAGTGAGCTAAGATGGGCCAAACGAGAAATACAAACGTTTGACCCAAGGGGCCATTAGGAACAGCTGGTTGTTGAAAAATAACTTCGCTCTGCAAAAAAAAAACACGAGGGACATATTAATGCTATAGTAAACTCTTTAAAAAATATTAAACTTATTGACAGCTAATCATACATAATTCTATATGGTCCGCACCCAATCAAGGAAAAAAAGAATAGATAATAAACGTGGTTAAAAAAAGGATTGCATGTTGCCAGCCATAAGGGTTTGCAGCCGGGACCTTGTAAGATACATATCTGTAAAAGGAGGAATGTAAACATGCACTGTGAGCAGAGAGTTGAATGACCCAGAATCCGCCATCAGAGGTGTGTGCTATTCCTCTTCTCTTGACAGGCACTGACTGAAATTCACAATTTCAATAGGTATTTCAGATGCTGATCAAGCAAGCACATTAAAAAGAAAACCCAAAAAGAATATTTAAACCTCTCCACGTTTGTTTTCATTAAACCATATGGTACCGATCACAACTCATTACGTTCTTTCATTAAAATGCACTTCAATTAATAAAGTATAACGAGAGAAAAAAAGCCTTTGAAATTAGCAGGACATGAGTTTCAGTTGACAGCATATAATCACCGCAGAACAAGAACAAACAAACATTGGTAAAGCCAATAAATAGGTCAGGGTTTAATGTGCTAACACATGTAGTGTTAGCACATTAGAGTTAGGCAAAGGGAAGGAAGCAAGTATGAGCTAACCGAGAGGGTTATAATTGTAAAGTGGTCTTCCTGTAATGGAAACACTCCAGTGTAAGAGGTAGGGGAATACCAAACAAACAAAAGCATTAGATGAGAGATGAATACTCCACTGGGATGTGTTAGGATGTGATTCACAAGGTCTGAGTCCAATGGCTGGAAGACTGCCAATGGTTGAAAGGGGAGGGGTCTCGACCCAAAACCCACTATGTATATTGTAAGCAATCAGTAATTCTGTGAGCTGCGCTGTCAAATACAGACCTCAAAATAGGCCTTCTATTAAGGTCGATCTACTCAAAAGAAGACAGCAGAACAAAGTCTAAGTTACAGAGCGGAAAAAGGGTGCACCAAATCGCGTCTCTGGTTTTCAAGTATGTGTGCCTCAAACTACACCCAACTTTATACCTTTTGAGAGTGTGAGGCTCTCTTATTTTTGGCAAGCCTTCTCTTAACACAACTTTCATTTGTTTACTGCATGGCCACCGAATCGGTTTCCAGGCTCCTCTACCAACTTCATCACAATCGACGGAAATGTCTCACCTTCAGAGCGCCTCCGCAACTAACCACCTCCATCTCTTGGGGCACCAATGCTTTATGTCTAGCTCAAGACCAGCCCACTGCCCTCTCCTCCCCAGTCTCCTCGCTTTTATCGTTTACAATGAACTCTCTTAACCTCGCAACATGTACATTAATTTCAGTTCACTTCACCTTATCGCCCACCCCCTTCCCTCGCACCTACAGGCCAGTAGTTGTACACCCTCCTCTGACCACTTTTTCTCCATGCTACATTTACACCTTACCCTAGTGAACTGATGGTTATCCTGAACGCTTTCTCCCCTCCATCTATCGCTCCACAGCACCATCACACCCTCCGCCCCATGTAACCTCTCACCTCCATTTCGCTCTCGCTCCTGAAGCAAAGACAGGCC
This sequence comes from Lissotriton helveticus, assembly GCF_964261635.1. Classification (NCBI taxonomy): domain Eukaryota; kingdom Metazoa; phylum Chordata; class Amphibia; order Caudata; family Salamandridae; genus Lissotriton; species Lissotriton helveticus. The sequence goes on from NC_136059.1 coordinate 372,853,601, forward strand.
GCCCGTTTCTTGTAGCCGTCCCCATCGTGGGTGCGTGTCTGGTTGGACTTCAGCTTCACATTCTCTAGCGGCGATGCACAGGCTGGTGTGAACACGGAGTCCAAGGGAACACGGGCAGAGCGTTCTAGGGGCGCGGGTTTACAGAGAAAGGGCCGACAGCAAAGACAGGAAGGTGGTCTGGGGACGAGTAGGCCGTTATAAACAGGACAGGGAGGATGGGCATGGAGCTCCAGGCAGGGCTGAATGGGGCGGTTACAACAGCAGGCACAAGGTCGGGAAGGGTGGCAACCAAAACAAACAAAAAAATGGGACAGCCGCAGGCACTACATTAGGGGGTGGGGGTCGTAAACCATGTAGAAGGGCAGTGCTGCGATAATTAACGGGCGAGAGTAGACTCAGGCCTGGGCCAACGAATGCCGTAATAACGGTGACAGGTCAGAGGGAGCACGAAGGAGTAACAGGTTAAGGTGTTCACTGCAGGCGGGGACGGCCCAGTGGGTGGCGACAGGCCGAGGGAGGGGGTAGGAGCCGCCGGGGAGCACTGGGACCGGACAGGTGGTAGTACCTCACTGGAGCCCCACGGGGAGGCCTGAAGGCCCCGGGGGCGCTAGGTCAGACTCGACCCTCCTTGCTGCTCTCTCTCCGGCTTACCGCTGCCTAATCCGCCGCCTGGTCTCCTCCGCCCGTTCCTCCTCGCTCAAACCCGCCATCTTGGGTCACGCTACGTAAAACACGCATATCCGTCCGATGCAGGCAGCTGACTGGGAGAATGCCTGCCGCAGCTGCAGAGTATCGTAGTCTTCCCGCTAGGTGCGTAGTTCACTACCGCAGTACAGAAAGCGCATGCCCCGGCCGCACACTCCCGGCGCCGCAAACAAGTTTATAGAATACAAGTAGTAACGCCTTTGGCGCAGGGTGAGTGACTACGCCATTCATATGACAGGAGGATTTACGATAAATGCGCAGCCGGGAGGAGGGACAGTGACGTCTCTATGGAGAGAATGCGTTAAATGTATTCTCGGAGGCGACGTAGAGGGAGCGTTTCGTTGAGCGAAAACAATAAGAAAAGCGCTCGAAAGTAATGTATCTAGCAGCGAGAATACTAACAAAAGTGAATTTAGAAGAATTTTCAGCAGAGTGCGGACGAGGCTTCGACCTAAAGAAAAAAGGGGCGGGACTTAAAAAAAACACGGAAACGCCCCCGAATCGCGTTCGACATAAAGAAAAAAGGGGCGGGACTTAAAAAAAGACCCAGAAACGCCCCCGAATCGCGTCTAGGCGGGCCCTGAACTGAGTGACGCTCCTCTCCTCCAATGGCTGGCCAGCATTTACGAGGCCAGCCAATGAAGAAGAGGGGCGTGTTCAGGCCCCCATATTACAAACAAAAGATTTCGGCTCCGCCCACTGCTTACGCAGTGCGACGGTAGCCGAAACCTAAAAAGGATAGTATTGAAGAGGTTGTTGGTTTTCAGTTTGAAAACAGTTCTGGTGTCAACTGCTATGCTAATTTAGTGGTCAATGTTTTTTTTCTTCAAACTTTACGGCAACAGATTGTTGATAATCGGGATCAAAGATTTTGTTGTTTGTTGAATTCTGTCTTTGAAAAATGTATGAGTGATAAAACAAAAATAGAAAGTGTTTCTGATATTCGAAATGTTTTAGACATATGTTCTGGAGTAAATAAATTTTCGCAGAATATTCAGCAAGATTGTCAAGAATTTCTTATGTATATGCTTGTTTTATTGCAAGATGAAGGTTTAGATATTGAAAATATATTTGGTGTATCTTATAAATGGCAACATGATTGTGATAATTGTTCATTTTCAAGTAGTACTCAAATAGACACAGAAAGATTTATATATTTGACATTGCCAGACTGCATATCAGTGACTTTTAATAATCTGGTTAGAGAAGCAAATCAAAACATGGTCTGTACCCAATGCAACTCAGAAATGTTATCAACATTATTTATTCAAAGATATGGACAGTATGTAATTTTAATGCTCCAATGATGCAGACCGGATGGAACAAAATTAACAACTTTAATTAAAAAGTTTGTGGCTTCTCAAATATCAATTTCAGGAAGAACTTTTGTAACTGTAGCTATTATTTTCCATGATGGTTCTTCTACAACATCTGGACATTATACAGCTTACTTAAAATGTGCAAAAGGCTGGACTCATTGTAATGACACTCAATTGACTTTTAAACAACGTTTGCCTTTAGACTTACCAAATTCTTACCTAGTGTTTTTGGAACCCAAATTTTAGGGAAAACAATTGGCCTAGGAAGATTAGTGCTGTAAAAAAAGGTTAATAGATGGTACACACAGAAGAGAGATGGTGCAGGCAGAGACACAGATAGTGGAAGCAGACACAGAGATTGTACACACAGAGGATAGATGGTGCAGGCAGAGGGAGAGCTAGTGGAAGCAGACAGAGATGGTACTCACAGAGAATAGATTTGTGGCTTCTCAAATATAAATTTCAGGAAGAACTTTTGTAACTGTAGCTATTATATTCCATGATGGTTCTTCTACAACATCTGGACATTATACAGCTTACTTAAAACGTGCAAAAGGCTGCACTCATTGTAATGACACTCAATTGACTTTCTCACACAGATAGTGGAAGCAGACACAGAAATGGTACACACAGAAGAGAGATGGTGCAGGCAGAGACACTGATAGTGGAAGCAGATACAGAGATTAGTGCTGTAAAAAAAAGGTTGATCTACTGCTGAGAATTACTTTGGAAGTCAGGGTGATTTCTTTTAAAGGTATACAGCTCCTTGGTGACAAAGTACGAGCAGAGTGTGATCAACATACCAGATGATGTTGAGGTACTGATAGCATGCTATTTGTTTAAGGTTCTATGTTTATGATAAATAGTATCGGGTGGAGGTATAACCATTGTTAGATGGACCAAAAGATGTGGGTGCTTTTGTTTCAGAAGGTCGGGAGATGGATGCTTAAGAGTACTATTAAGTAACTACCAAACTAAGGATTTTGCAGATACTATTTGGACATGAGGAATAGTATCACAAACAAATGACTATTTCGGGTAAATTCTGTTAGCATATGTTTGGATATTAGTTAATTTAGAGTGTATAAGAAAGAAGTAGTAATGTTTTGTTAGTAGTAATGTTTTGTTACTTTGTGATTGTTGTTGAGATTGTTTACTTAGGTAAGAAATTGCGGTTTGAAAAAGACATTTAAGATATGTTTTTTTCTAATTGTTATATTGTGAATGAAAATGTTGAATGGGTTTTTTTAACACAATCTTTTTGATTGTGTTTTTTTTGCCCGCTGTCATATGATGAGTTGTATTGAACTCACTGTTTTTAGTGAAATTCAATATATTCTGAGACCAGCAAAATAAAATATATAACATATTGTACAAATTATTTTGTATTGTTAAAAATATATTATAACTCAATTTTTTCTTCTCGTCCACAGATATTATATTTAGGTAAGTACAACAAACAAAAAATACTTTTTAATTACTTTCTTACTTCTATTTCTCTCTATCCTTTCTTCACTGCCTCTCTTACTTCTTTACCTTTCCTCATGTTACTTCTGTTCCCTCATTCTACTTACTCCCCTTCATTCACGTTTACTGTGCTTGTCTCACCATCAGTACTCTTCCTTCACCCTCACTCATCTTGTCCAACTCCCTCTTTCCTCTGTTCATCACTTCTCTTTCCTATTTTTCTCTATCACTACCCTTGTCGTGCTGTATCGATCAGTCTCTTGTCACTGCCCCCTTACTCTCTTTCCTTCATATGATCACTGAGTGACCTTCACTCACTCCACCTTTCACTTCCTCACTCCCTTTCGCTCACTGCCCTTTTCTCCATTCGTGTCTAAGTCTGTTCCTCTGTGTCAGTCAGTATAACTGATTTACTACTTCACAGTCCCTCACTCTCCCTCTGTTTCTCTCTTTTACTGTCTCCCTCTTTGTCCTCTAGTCTTCCTTTAGTTTTCTCTTTCTTTCCATACATTCTTCTCTCTCACTTACTTTTTTCCTTTCTCTTAATATGCTTCTTTTTCATTCACTCCCCATCCCTCACTGTTTTATCCCTTCTCTCACTATCCTTGTCCTTCATTCAATCTGAGTCTTGTTCCTCCACATGTTCTCTTCTCTCTGCATCACTCTCATTCCATTTCTCCTGCACCTATTCCCTTACTCTTCCTCACACTCTTTCACTTAGTCCATCCATCAGTTCCCTTCCCTTAACCTTGTTTCCTCAATCCCTTTTGGTAACTCTCATTCCTTTAGTTTCTCACTCCTTTTAGTACATTACTTAGTTCCTTTCTTCCTCTGTGTTTGTCCCTCACCCTTCCTTTCTTTCCCTTTCTGTTTTTTTTACTTGTACTTTGTTTTGTATTATGAATAATATATTGTAACTTATTTTTTTCTGGTCTTCCACAGATACTATATTTATGCAAAATAATTGTATTAAGTTGTCATTTATAAGGAAAGTATGACAAACAGAAAATAGTTTTTCTTCACTCTCTTACTTGTGTTTCTGTCTTTCCTATTCATTAATCTCTCTGTTTCTTTCTCTAGTCATCTTACTCTCCTTTTCTTATTCTAATTATTGCCCTTCATTCACTTTTATAGTATTTCTGTGACTATCAGTACTCTCTCTTTTCTGTTACTCACCTTGTGCAACTCCCCGTTTACCCTGTCTGTCTCTCATTTCGGTTTCCTATTTTCCTCTATCACTACCCTTGTGTTGCTGTATTGCTTAGTGTCTTCTCACTCACCCCTTAGTCTCTATCAATAACATCATCCCTCATTCACCTTCACTTACTCCCCTTCTGTCACTCCCTCACTCCCTTTTGCTCACTCCCCTTGCTTTATACCCTCCCTCACTCCCCTTTCCTCCATCTGTCTCTAAGTCTCTTCCTGTGTCTCAGTCACTCCAGCTCCCTCACAGTGTCCCATTCTCTCTCTCTTTCTCTCTCTCCTTGTGTGTCTTTCTCTTCACAAATATACCTCCGGTCAATGACACAATTGTTAGTGATAGCCTTACGTGCCTTTTTAGCTTTTTCCCTGATGTTTCGCTTTCGCCCTCCCTCAGTTCCCTCCCCACTCTCATCTTGAGCCTTCCTCTTCCGCATAACCTTGTATAAATCTCGGTGCAACAAGTGCTAAGTTATACGTGCTGCAACGAGAAAACCCAGAATGCGGTCTTTACCCAGTACTCGGGAAATCACAAAGGTATAAATAGCAACAAAATAACCACAGTACAATGGTCGTTCTAGAGTCCTTAGCGGACAAAAATATTGTTCACAACAGTACCTTTTTAAATAGCTCCAACGAAAGTCTGGGCACGTCCACCAGAACCAAGAGGGGGGCCCAGTCCAGCCTCTTCCTGGCTAAGCCAGGCACAGATGGGCCCGCCCTTGGACCGGCCTTCGCCCGCGCGCGTCCCACCCTGCGGGAGGCTCGATGTAAGTGTAAGTGCCTCCTGGCGCACACAGATGGCGGCAAACTCTGGCGCTCTCCCTCTCTTTCTCTCTCTCTCTCTCTTTATCCCTCATTCTTCCTCTCTTTCCCTTTCTGTTTGCTTCACTCCTACTATATCCCTTAGTTCCCTTTCCTGACTCTTAATCTCTTTCCTTTTCTCTTGTATTGTGAAATATATATTGTATATATTATAATTCATTTTTTTCATGTCTTTCACAGATATTATATTTATAAAAAATATTTTATTAACTTTTCATTTCTTAGAAGGTAAGTATGACAAATAAAAAAATATTTTCTGATCACTGTGTAACTTTTCATTACTTATAAGGTAAGTATGAGAAACAAAAAATACTTTCTCATCAGTCTCTTATTGTGACAGAATAACTGTCTCACTCTCTCAGTCCCTTGCTCTCTCGCTCTCTCTCTCTCTCCCTCCCCCCTCCCTCTCCCTCCCTTACACTTAATCTCCTTTCCTCTCTTTCTACCACTCCTCCTCTCTCCCTCACTCACTGTCACTCTATGTTAATTATAATTTAAGTTCCCCTTCCCTCACCCTCTTATCCATTTCTTAACTGTCACTGCCCTTCACTCACCGTCACTCCTCTTACCCCACTCCACTTCCTCCTGTCTGTTTCTCACACCCCTTCCCTTTTGCGCTCACTTTCGCTTACTCCCCTTTGCTTGGTTTCAAACAGGTGCAGGATTTTGACGTAGTATAAGTCCAAAAGTGACTCAATGAAATATTATAAATTTCACTTATTCACTTTTAGGAGGTGTTCCTGCACCAGAACATTCTTCATGTATGCAGGAAAGCCTCTTTTGGTGCATGGTTTTACAATATGATGCACCTTCCAAGTACATCAGATTTAAAAAAAACATACTAAATGGTGCATCTTTTGTACCACCGCTGCATTACAAATGTGATGCAATGGTTGAGTAAAAGACACACAAGGGGATTATAAAACTGCCCTTAATACATATAAATTCATCCATGCACTTTCACTAATAGTGCAAATTGAAGCATAGAGTTGTAACATATTTATATACATATGTTACATTTCAGTGCTTTGGAAGTACTACAGTATACTATAGGTAAACACCCTATAGATTTATGCTGTACCACATCCTTATAGTTTTGCACTTTGATATTCATTCATTCATCTATGAACTAGACATTCACTATGACAAACTTGTACATACAAACATAGAAATATAGTTCTTTTTTTGACAAGTAGAGGTAGCTCTAAAAAGAACTGTGTTTTTGGGGGGGGTTTGAATTGCTGCAAAAACGGTGAAAAAATGAACTTTTTAAACGAAACAATTGTTCAACAGGAACAAACAGCAACAAAAAAAAGAAACAAGCATTTACAATGCAATAGGTCTCGGGTTAATTAAGTTTGAGCTATTGGCATTGCTTAATATTGCACCATTAATTGCACCAAAAGTCTATAAATTGTAGGCCAAAAAAATGTGTATTTATTTTTGTAGCAGTGGTGGCATGCTGCGCTTAGATGAATATGATTGAAAGTAAAATGCGCCAAACTGCGATTGCTACAATAGTTATTTGTGGATGCATTAACAATTGATGTGTGCACTGATGGCTGGTGGTGTGTGTGCCTGTAGAAATTGTGCACTGATGGCTGGTGGTGTGTGTGCCTGGTGGAAGTGTGCACTGCCGGCTGGTGGTGTGTGTGCCTGGTGGAAGTGTGTACTGATGGTTGGTGGTGTGTGTACCTGGTTAAAGTGTGCACTGACGGCTGGTGGTGTGTGTTTGATGAGAGCGTGCACTGACAGCTGGTGGTGTTTGGGCCTGGTAAAAGCGTGCACTGACGGCTGGTGGTGTTTGTGCCCAGTGAAAGCGGGCACTGACGACTGATGGTGCCTGTTGAAAGTGTGCACCGACAGTGTGGTTGTGTGTGTGTGTGTGTGTGTGTGTGTGTGTGTGTGTGTGTGTGTGGCTGTGTGTGTGGCTGTGTGTGTGGCTGTGTGTGTGGCTGTGTGTGTGTGTGTGTGTGGCTGTGTGTGGCTGTGTGTGGCTGTGTGTGGCTGTGTGTGGCTGTGTGTGGCTGTGTGTGTGTGGCTGTGTGTATGTGGCTGTGTGTATGTGGCTGTGTGTATGTGGCTGTGTGTATGTGGCTGTGTGTATGTGGCTGTGTGTATGTGGCTGTGTGTATGTGGCTGTGTGGTTGTGGCTGTGTGTGGTTGTGGCTGTGTGTGGTTGTGGCTGTGTGTGGTTGTGGCTGTGTGTGGTTGTGGCTGTGTGTGGTTGTGGCTATATGTGTGTGTGTGTGGCTGTGTGTGTGTGGCTGTGTGTGTGTGGCTGTGTGTGTGTGGCTGTGTGTGTGTGGCTGTGTGTGTGTGGCTGTGTGTGTGTGGCTGTGTGTGTGTGGCTGTGTGTGTGTGGCTGTGTGTGTGTGGCTGTGTGTGTGTGGCTGTGTGTGTGTGGCTGTGTGTGTGTGGCTGTGTGTGTGTGGCTGTGTGTGTGTGGCTGTGTGTGTGCGGCTGTGTGTGTGCGGCTGTGTGTGTGCGGCTGTGTGTGTGTGGCTGTGTGTGTGTGGCTGTGTGTGTTTGGCTGTGTGTGTGTGGCTGTGTGTGTGTGGCTGTGTGTGTGTGGCTGTGTGTGTTTGGCTGTGTGTGTTTGGCTGTGTGTGTTTGGCTGTGTGTGCGTGGCTGTGTGTGCGTGGCTGTGTGTGCGTGGCTGTGTGTGTGTGTGGCTGTGTGTGTGTAGCTGTGTGTGTGTGTAGCTGTGTGTGTGTAGCTGTGTGTGTGTGGCTGTGTGTGTGTGGCTGTGTGTGTGGCTGTGTGTGTGGCTGTGTGTGTGGCTGTGTGTTTGGCTGTGTGTGTGTGTGAGACTGTGTGTGTGGCTGTGTGTGTGGCTGTGTGTGTGGCCACTGTGTGTGTGGCCGCTGTGTGTGTGGCCGCTGTGTGTGTGGCCGCTGTGTGTGTGGCCTGCTTGAGTGTCATTAAACTGTTCATCCAAACATGAGTATCATAAAGTATTGGACTGAGTAAGTATTTTGAGGAGACAGCAATGACTATTTCTATTGAATGTGTGGATTAAACCCTCGGAAATGATGTTCACTTGAGAACTCTTTGGTAGTGAATTGCAATAATCAGCATGCCATGTTTTCAGAAGTTATTTAGTTTTTGCTGTAGAGCTCTGGAAGCAAGGCTCCTGAACACTGTCTCACAGGACATGAAAACAGCGTCTTCAGCGCAAGAAGAGGTTTTGCAATCTGGGGGCCACTTGCCTTCTATTAAGCCCAATGTAATTTGTGCAACCTTTAACGTGCCCCAGTTTGTTAGCCACCAGCACTCACAACAGTTAACATTTTCCATATTGATTGTGAGAAAATTGTATCAGTCCTATCGGTTTCAGACACATTTAAACAGTGACTCGGCACGAAACATTTCGAAACCACTGGTCTAGTGCAACATAGTATGGACCTTCGTAACGGTACACAGTAAGAGTTTGTGTTGTGGATTACTAGCGCCTACGACGCCCAACTGCTTGTGCGTTCCATGGTGTTGGCAAGCTACCGGTGACGAGCCTGCGTCTGTCTGGCCGGGGTGAGCAATAACGTGTGTGAGCATGTGACCTCTGAGCTCCTCGGGGTAGAGGGAGGGAGGAGAGGCAGAGATGGCGTCAGAGGGCAGGTCTGCTGTTTCCCAGGGCTGACGGTCAGCCTGCTCCCTGGCACAGCGGAGAAACGTCGTAAGAAATGGGATTATTTTGTCATGTAAGGCGTGAGCTCTGCTGTCCAGAGGTTCTTGGTTGCGTGTTGGAAGTGGGTCCTGGCACGCTTCGCGGCTTTTAGATGGTGGTTAAATAAAATAAGCTGTTTTTGCTAACAAACATAAAGGTGAGGCTGCACGTGTGCTAGCTGGCTGGCTCCCCGAGTCAGTGGAGTTACAGGAAAGGCTGATGGCGGGGGGAGGCACTTCCAAAATGTGTATAGTAAAATAAAACTTTTAAGTGAAACTCTGCATTTTAAAACCATTCACAAAATTCTAAACAATCCAGTAAACTCAGTGTAAAAATTACAATCCATGTCCAACTTAGGACCATCGATAACATTATAATTCATCAATCTGTGCACGGGAAGCAAAAGACGTGGATGCGATGGGGCAGGAACGTTATCTGCACATTGCACGTCAGAAGCCATAAATAACACTGCTGCAGACTCAGCCCTGCATTCCAAACACAGTCACGTGACCTCTTCCCAAGGCGCGCGACGCGATCCGATTCTTTCAGCATTGCTGAAAACAGCAGAAGTTCATGCGCGCAACGTTATCCTATGGGACAACGCTGCGCGCGCAGCCAGGTCTTGTCTCCACATTCCAACTCGTTGTCGGCTGAGACGACAGCTATAGTTCTCTGGCGAGAACGCGCTTCGCGCGTTACTAGCCGAGACCTAAAACTTAATGGGAGCAGTTGTGCCTCCTATTCTTCTCAAGAATAACTTCTATGGAGTGTTGCCCATAAGCAATTAATTTGTTGCAATGAATGCAACGAATCATTAGATTCCTAAATTCAGGCTGGATGTTTGGAATCATGGTAGATGGAAGTAGTGGTGGTGGTGCTGATGAAGTGCTTGGAGCAGAGCCCTGCTCCTTCTCCGACCTTTGCACTACAGCTCTCGCCCAATTGTTGGGCTGGATGTTCTTCACATGGCGTTCCATGCTGAAAGTGCCAAACGAATATTTCTTGTTGGCATTACCCCTAGATAATACTGCTTCACATATCTTACATGTGACAAGTGGAGCATTCACTTTTTTTAAACCTTCAGGGATGGTAAAACATTTCCATACAATGGATTCCTTTTTTTTGATAGGCCGTGGCTGTTCTTCAACAAATTCTTCAGATGAAGATGAAGAATGATCAGATTCCTGTGGAAGTTCAGCCATTTGGAGTGGTTTCTCTAAAGCCCAGGAGCTGAAGAAAATAGATAGTTCTTCTGTGAAAGTCAAAGAAGAATGATTAACATGGGAGGGGTCTTTCAATAATTGGAGTAGGAAGTATTATAAACCAATAGAATGTCTTGTTTTAAAGTCACATGCATGGTTTGACGTAATCTTACGGTGCGCTTACGTAGCTCTTACGTGCGCTTACGTAGCGCTTACGATGCACCCTCGCGAGATTCGTAATTGCTTTAAAAAGTAATATACTGTTCTTAAAAGTTTAAAAAACCCATTTTCTTCATTATAGCAGATATTGTCTACCTTTAAAAATTACTTTAAATACGTTGAATTTACGTTTTTGAAATAAAAAAAAACTTTCGGGGGTGGACGCACGTAGGTTTTACGGTGTGCGAACCTTGTGATCATAACAAAAAAAACAAAAAAGTTTTCAAATAATTTTTTTTATTGTTTTTGTACTTAGTTTTATAATTATTTTACTATAAAATATGAAATATAAATAAGGTAAAAATAATATGTAAATATTTATTATAAAAAAGAAAAATTTGTATAAAAAAAGAAATTTAATAATTAGAACTTTTAAAAATTATCTTTTACAAAACATTTCACTTAAAAAACCATAGGTTTTAAATATGCTATAGTGAGGTATTAGCATTTAAAAAACCGTACAAATTCACACAAAAAAAACATAGGTTTCACACAAGTTATAGTTAGGAATTAGCATTTAAAAAACCTTGCAAATTCACGGAAAAAACCATAGGTTTCACACACGTTACAGTTAGGAATTACCATTTAAAAAACCTTGCAAATTCAGTGAAAAAACCAGAGGTTTCACACATGTTATAGTTAGCTGGAAATTTCACTCATACAAAACCTTTGAAATTCCCCCGTTATAGTTAGTTCAGCTAACTATAACTCGCGCGACCGCAATGCACTGCTGAGGACGTCACATATTACATCACTCGTGACATGGTCAGTGCCATCACTCGTGACATGGTCAGTGACATCACTCATGACATCACTGATGAAATCCAGTGAATGTGTGTTTTTCAGAAAATTAAATATGTTTTATATATGTGTATCTCAAGATTGTTGGAAGACGACTGATTTTTTGGTGAAAAATTGATTGTATAACTGACTGATTAAGTGTATCTTAGTGAATACATGGGTTTGTGAGTAATGTTTAAATATATAAATTTCTGTATCAGTCTGTCACTTTGTGTATAAACAGTTGCATGTGTTGGTTAGTAGCTACATGAGTGATACATGAGTGTCTATATAGGTTATTGTTTGATTGAGTATCAGTAGTAATGTCTGAGTGTCTGTATGCTTCGTTGGGAGGTCTTACATAGTGCATAGATGCATGAATGAGTGACTTACTGCTTGTATGTGTTGAAGGCAGCATGTGTGCAGGGCTGTACGGGTGGATGAGTGCGTGTGGTGAGTAGCTACATGAGTGGCTATATTGGTTATTATTTGTTTTTTACTGTGCGAGTGGATGAGTGTGTGTATGGGTGTGTTAGTGAATGAATGACTGTCTCAATAGTGTATTTATGAGTAAGTACATATGTTTTAAACTAGTACATATGAGTTATGTGTGAGTAACTCTATGGATGAGTGTCGGTGTGTAACAGAATGACCAGGATGCATCAATGTATGAGTACATATGATGAGTGAGTACATGTATGAGTGACTGTATAGGACTGTTGATGAATGAGTGGATGTGTGTATAGATTTGGGAATTACTAAATAGGTGCGTTGTAAGTGGCATTGGTATCTCCATTATTTTGAAAGTTTTAGTTTCTATTTTTGAATGTGTGTATCAAATTTTCTATGAGGGTGAGAGGTGGTCTGCCACTCTTTCAGAAGGATGATGTCATGAGTGATGTCCTGACCATGTCGTGAGTGATGTAATATGTGACGTCATCAGCAGTGCATTGCGGTCGCGCGAGTTATAGTTAGCTGACCTAACTATAACGGGGGAATTTCAAAGGTTTTGTATGAGTTTTTTCACTGAATTTGTAAGGTTTTTTAAATGGTAATTCCGAACTATAAAGTGTGTGAAACCTATGGTTTTTTCAGTGAATATATATATATATATATATATATATATATATATATACGCATATATGCATACATACATACATATATATATATATATATATATATATATATATATATATATATACACAAGATAATAAGATCAGAAAACAAGTTCTTTAGAGGTCTGGTTTCTCTCCCATCCTCCACGGAAGCATCTTTACCAGGATCTGGAACTTAAAACGCTCCATCAAAGATATTGTACGTCTTCGCTCTTTACTATTTTGGGTACGTTTAAGAAGGACCCCTGAGCTAGCCAACTATGCTGCTGCCCTTAGCGAACTTATTAAAGCGGATACAGGCAATAAGATCAAATGGATTTGCAAGCTTATCAGACATAGGGTTTGGGGAGGCATGGGTTAGCCAGATTCCGCCACCTAAACAAGTTATCAAGAAGCATATTGGGAATGGGTACAGGCGGAGGAGGCGGTTAGTTCCAATCGGGGGATTCTTACTGAGCAGTTTCTGGAACATAAGCCTGTCCGGAAACTTGAACGCTTCCTCGATTTTATTCAAACCCCAAGAGATAGGACGCTCTATTTGAAATTGAGAATTGGAACTCTCCCGCTTAACGTACTAACAGTATGCTGGAAGGACCGCAAACCAAAATGTGCTTCTTGTCTTGGCTGTGTAGCCCCCATTGAGTCTACTGCCCACTTCCTTTTTGCTCGCCCAGCATATAGGTTTGCAAGAAGAAAATGGCTCAAACCTATTTGCAAAAAAAAGCTGGGCTCTAAGAATTACAGGGTGGCGCTACGCATTTTAAAATCTGACACCACCTGCCTTACCATGGTCTGTGGGGTAGCTAAATGCTTGGGTTGCGCCTGGTTAGCACGCACCAAGCTTTTAATGAAAAGCAGGAGTTAGGCAGTGTGTGGGTCCACTCTTGATGTATTGCCTTTTACTGTTGTACATTAGCTACTTTTATAGTTTTTATTGCATATATATTTATAAAGAAAATATTTAGATGAATTTTTATATCGGTTGTATGGAATAATGTTTTTTTTTTAATTATGAATTAAGAATGTACATGCTTTTATGATAAATCTTTATCAAATAAAGTACATACAACATATATATACACATATATATATATATACACATAAACACAAAAAATTAAAACATTAGAAAAGAAAATGAAAATGGAAACCAGCAAATGGTGGGAGTCTCGGTCGCTACAGCGCTACATAGAGGTGGGGCGTATCCAGCGGAGATTGCGAATACTGACAGTCCCAACATACGAAGACCCAAATCCAGAACTAATGCGGGAGTGGGACGAGTTTAATTTAGATTCGTCGCGCAAGTTGACTCTGTTATTAATCAAATATGCCGACATTGACAGGGCACGCCTGTTAACTGAAATTGATGCAATCAATGAGTAACTAGAACAAATGGGGCCAGCAGATGAGATAGCAAGACTGCGCAAAGATATGCAAGCATGCATTAAACAAGCATTGGCATAGCCAATAGGTATCGCTTGTAGGACCTTATAAGTATTTAGTTACAAGGATATTGTGCTGCAAAACAAAATACTTATAAGGTCCCACAAGCGAGACCTATTGGCTATGCCAATGCTTGTTCCAAAATGTGCCTTTTGTCTTGTCACAAGAGATCGGAAGTCTTTTATGTGGCCAAAACATAGATTTATAAAGACAGATTGCCAGGTAGATCAAAATGGAGGGGCGGTATGGAGATAGAGAAGCAGGAAAGTAAATTGCAGAGGGAGATGAGAAGAAAGGGAGGTGAGGTGGTACATGTAAGATCAGACAGCTGAAAGACGAATAACTAGACATACACGCAACCGGTTCAAGAGACAGCCCTGCCTGTGCTACCAAGAGGCCGAGTCACAGGGCCTTAATCTGTGAGTTGTGAATTTCACGCCAGGTCTCAATGGCTTGACATGCTCCGTGATCCTGTACAGACCTCGTTGTGTATGCCCCAGATGCATGTTTAAATGGAGACGCTGGTAGCAGCACAACGTTGGTATACCATATTACATAAATATGGTAATTCATTCATGAATAGATAATGCCCATCGGGCGTGAATAGCTAATCTGCTTTCATGCAAACAGCAAGAGTGAAGGGTTGGAGGCAGAGTGACATTTAAAAGCAACAAAACTGAATCAGCAGATGATTGACAGGTTGTGATCTAAAGGTGCACAGGAGATTACCTTTGCAGAAGTCTAGGTCTGGCCTGATATGCGAGCTGGATTGCTAGTCATTGTATCTTCACAATAAGGACTCAGATGGTTCGGTTTGAGAATCTGCAAAAGTCTAGTTACAAAAGCGGAACGGACTGCAGATTAATCGGGTGTGCTATGGCCCCTGAAGAGCTCAGGCACGGCTTCCCCTCGTTTCGGGAACCAAGGGTTGCAAAAGGTGACAAAATACAGAGATTGGGTCAAAACTAACGAGAGTAAATCCGTGGATATAATATCACTTCGCTGGCAAGGAGGCTGTAACTGAACAACAAGTTGTGTTGCTCCGTGAGACTTAATTTTGAAGCAAGGTTAACAAAACAAATTCACCTATAGGCGGATAATGTTTTTCCTAAACTCTGGGACTGAATCAGTGAATGCGTAGATGTTTTCGGACCACTTTGAGAACGAATCTACACTTGCAACGTGAGTTTTCTAACACTTCATGGAATGCCCGGGTGACTGGAGTGTACATTTTCTAACCTTGGAGAAACTGAATCGGTCTTAATACTGTACGAGTTGCCAACCCTCATAGAATGAATACACATGTAAACGAAGTGAGACTGGATTTGTGAACGCTGCGAGCCAAAATGGATCAAGGGAGCAGCAGGGCAGGGGGAGAAAGGAGGGGGGATTTTGCGAGGCTTCTGGCGGGGGGGGGAGAAAGGAGGGGCAGCGGAATGCGTGCGAGGGGAGGAGAAGTGTGGCAGGCAGATGTGCGGCCTGGTGAGGGGGCGGGAATGCGAGCCTGGTGGGGGCAGGTGGATTACGGAGATGCTCGTGCTTGTGTGGTCACGTGACCCGCTTTGTGGCCACGTGACCTCACATGCACTGTGAAGAAACGCCAGTGGTTTCACTAGCCGATCGAGCACTTGAATTCGATCCTATCCATTCCTGCGGAATGGGACAGGCTCGACCTAAAAAGAGGAAGAAAAAATAAAGGATCGCAAAAACCAGAAATTTCAACGTGACAAGACAGACTACGAATTGGGGCAAATTTTCACCTTCACCAAGAAGTATGATGCGGTGCGCAAAACACACTTGAAAAAAAGCCCTGCATCAGCCAGTAATATCATTAGCTCCCACAGAGCAAATGGTGAAAACAGCGATTCAACCTAAAGCGGTCAAGTTACCTCAAATAGTGAGTCTGAGACAGAGATGAGAGACTCCATGGGGGCGACAAGCAGGATTAAACCATCTCCTGGGGAAAAGATGAATTTTTTATGTGCCCAGAGACTGGCGACCCTAAGACCAAGAAATCGGCAGAATTCAAACGTAAGTGGGCAAATTACAAGTGGAGTCAAAGACGCAAAGCCAGCAGAGGCAAGCACAAGAGGACAAAGAAAGAAAACAAGGAGTTATTGGAGAAAAAAGTGAACCAGACTGTGGTGAACTTATCCTCGATAAAATTGACAGAAGATGAAATAAAAACAAAGTCTGGGGTTGTCATATTGTCCGCCACACAATTTCGATTACCCAAATGTCCGGATGGATATCTACAAGGGGGGTCGTAAGTTGAAATTAAAAAAACTTTATGCAACAAAAAAGAAACAAGTGAATGAACAAAGCCAACGTGAAAATCAAATAGGTGGAACACCACCAAACTAAAAACACATTTGATGAGCTGGAGGAAATGTGGAATGATGATGCGGACCCAATAATAACTTCAAGCCAGATTCTAAATAACCCCACCACAAGATCCAAAGGTGCGGGCCTGACAAATCTAAAGCAGAAATCAACGTTTTCTCCCATTACGTTACATGACTCCATTGACACTTTTCATGAAGTGGTAACAAACAAAATTAAGAAACTAAATAAAAAAGTGAACATGACTACCAAACACTATCGGAACCAAGATCACAAATACCACCAACTTATGAACAAATTAAAGAATAATAAGGATATCATCATAAGAAACAGCAATGAAGGTGGCAATATCGTACTTTGGTCACAGGAGGAATACAAAAAAGAGGCTTTTAGCAACTAAATGACAGGCAATGCTATACACGAACCGATGCAAAAACCGTGAAAGCGACCTATCAGGCGTATTATAAAAAACTATCAGTATGGCGCAAAAAAGAGTTGATCAGTGAAGATGAATTCAAATATTTAAAGAATGACAATCCAGTGGTTCCCACAATGTATTTTATACCTAGGATACATAAAGATTGCAACAAACCTCCTGGACGTCCAATTATCAGCGCCAGAAACAGCCTACTGGAAAAAACATCGGTTTATGTAGATTTCTTTCTCCAGGACTATGTCAAGTCATTACCCTCATATGTGAGGGATACAAGCGACTTTATCAATAAAATTAAGGACATCGTATGGAGTCCAGAATATTTACTAATCGCATTAGATGTATCCACCCTA